>NC_050576.1:309374419-309728169 GCF_011100635.1 Trichosurus vulpecula | reverse complement strand
TTCTTTTAGTTTAAATCATTATTTATTTATTTAACATTTTTAGTTTTCAGCATTAATTTTCACAAGAGTTTGAATTACAAATTTTCTCCCCATTTCTACCCTCCCCCCCACTCCAAGATGGCATATATTCTGGTTGCCCCGTTTGCCAGTCAGCCCTCCCTTCTGTCACCCCACTCCCCCCAATCCCCTTTTCCCTTACTTTCTTGTAGGGCAAGATAGATTTCTAAGCCCCATTGCTTGTATATCTTATTTCCTAGTTGCATGTGAAAACTTTTTTTGAACATCTGTTTTTAAAACTTTGAGTTTCAAATTCTCTCCCCATTTCACTCTCCACCCACCCTCCCTAAGAAGGCAAGCAATTCAACATAGGCCACATGTGTATCTTTAAGCAAAACCCTTCCACAATACTCATGTTGTGAAAGACAACTATATTTTGCTCCTTCCTATGCTATCCTCCTTTATCCAATTTTCTCTCTTGACCCTGTCCCTTTTCAAAAGTGTTTGCTTTTGATTACCTCCTCCTCCTATCTGCCCTCCCTTCTACTGTCCCCCCTTATTTATCTCCTTCCTCCTTCTTTCCTGTGGGTAAGATACCCAATTGAGTGTGTATGTTATTCCCTCCTCGGGTCCAATCTGATGAGAGCAAGATTCACTCATTCCCCCTCACTTGCCCCCTCTTCCCTCCCAACAGAACTGCTATTTCTTGCCACTTTTATGTGAGATAATTTACTGCATTCTATCTTTCCCTTTCTCCCTTTCTCGATATATTCCTTTCTCATCTCTTAATTTGATTTTTTATTTTTTTAGATATCATCACTTTACATTCAACTCACCCTGTGCCCTCTGCCTGTATATATATATACACATATACACATATATATAT
This sequence comes from Trichosurus vulpecula, assembly GCF_011100635.1. Lineage (NCBI taxonomy): Eukaryota > Metazoa > Chordata > Mammalia > Diprotodontia > Phalangeridae > Trichosurus > Trichosurus vulpecula. Next base: position 309,727,286 of record NC_050576.1, on the reverse strand, counting down.
GTATATATACATATATATATACATACATATATACATAATATACACACACATACATATATTCCCTTCAGCTACCCTAATACTGAGGTCTCATGAATTATACATATCATCTTTCCATATAGGAATGTAAACAAACAGTTCAATTTTAGTAAGTCCCTTGTGATTTCTCCTTCTTGTTTACCTTCTCATGCTTCTCTTGATTCTTGTGTTTGAAAGTCAGCTTTTCTATTCAGCTCTGGTCTTTTCACTGAGAAAGCTTGAAAGTCCCATATTTTATTGAAAGTCTAGATTTTGCCTTGGAGCATGATACTCAGTTTTGCTGGGCAGGTGATTCTTAGTTTTAATCCCAGCTCCATTGACCTCCAGAATATCATATTCCAAGCCCTTCGATCTCTTAATGTAGAAGCTGCTAGATCTTGGGTTATCCTGATTGTGTTTCCACCATACTCAATTTGTTTCTTTCTGGCTGCTTGCAGTCTTTTCTCCTTAATCTAGGAGCTCTGGAATTTGGTGACGATATTCCTAGGAGTTTTCTTTTTGGGATCTTTTTGAGGAGGCAATCAATGGATTCTTTCAATTTGTATTTACCCTCTGGCTCTAGAATATCAGGGCAGTTCTCCTTGACAATTTCTTGAGAGATGATATCTAGGCTCTTTTTTGATCATGGCTTTCATGTAGTCCAATAATTTTTAATTTATCTCTCCTGGATCTATTTTCCAAGTCAGTGGTTTTTCCAATGAGTTATTTCACATTGTCTTCCATTTTTTCATTCCTTTGGTTCTGTTTTATAATATCTTGATTTCTCATCAAGTCCCTAGCTTCCACTTGCTCCAATCTAATTTTTAAGGTAGTATTTTCTTCAGTGGTCTTTTGGACCTCCTTTTCCATTTGGCTAATTCTGCCTTTCAAGGCATTCTTCTCCTCATTGGCTTTTTGGAGCTCTTTTGTCATTTGAGTTAGTCTACTTTTTAAGGTATTCTTTCCTTCAGTATTGTTTTGGGTTTCCTTTAGCAAGTCATTGACTTGTTTTTCATGGTTTCCCCATGTCACTCTCATTTCTCTTCCCAATTTTTTCCTCTACTTCTCTAAATTGCTTTTCCAAATCCTTTTTGATCTCTTCCACTGCCTGAGACCAGTTCATGTTTTTCTTGGAGGCTTTTGATATTGTCTCTTTGACTTTGTTAACTTCTTCTGGCTGTATGTTTTGGTCTTCTTTGTCACCAAAGAAAGATTCCAAAGTCTGAGTTTGAATCTGAGTCTGTTTTCACTGCCTCGCCATGTTTCCAGCCAACTACTTGACCCTTGAGTTTTTCATTGGGGTATGACTCTGTAGAGTACAGAGTTCTTTGTTCCAAGCTTGAGGGGTTGCGCTATTGTTTTCAGAGCTATTTCTCACAGGAAGCTCTGCTGCAGCAGTGCTCCTCCTCCCCCAAGAACTGCCAACCTGGGCCTGACTCAGATCTTAAGCAGGCTCTGTACTGCTGCTCTGATCTGCCACTTAATTCCTCCCACCAGGTGGGCCTAGGGCCAGAAGCAACTGCAGCCAGTTCGGTGGCTGAACCTGGAACTCCTTTCACTCTGTCTGCTGCAGCCTTTCCCACTAACCTTCTCTGTTGTCTTTGGTATTTGTAGGTTGAAAAATCTGGTGACTGCCACAGCTCACTGATTTAGGGTGCTAGGGCCTGTTCCACCCGGCTCCCAGTCTGGTTGGTCCAGGCGCAACCCATACTGGGCTCTGCTCTGCTCCACTCCAAGCTCCGTGTGCAATAGACCTTACCCAATGACCATCCAGGTTGTCCTGGGCTGAAGCCCTGCTTCCCTCTGCTATTTCATGGGTTCTGCCTCCTATTTTCTTATATCATGCATAGAATGTTGTAGCATGGGTGTGTGCAGCAGGGATAAGCACTTAAAAGATGCCGTATGTCTTTATTTATTTGATTGATTTAATCCATGATGAATGCTATTTTGTAAGAGCAATAATGAAGATTATGTTTAAGAATATGCAACCTCTAGTGGATTAAAGGTCACTGCCCATTATCAAGCAAATATTTTAGAATACAGAGCAAACAAATTATGTGTGCATGTATCTTGTTTGTACATAGTTGTTTGCATGCCTTCTCCCTCATTAACATCTGTAAAGTATTTAGTACAATACATGGCACACATTAAAAGCTTAATAAAGGTTTGTTCTCTTCCATTTTCCACATTAGGCTATAATCTCCTTTAAGGTGAGGACTGCTTTTTGTCTTCATATCCCCAGAGTTTACCACAGTACCTGACAAACAGTATTTGCCTAATAAATGCTTGTTGACTTTAAAAATCAAATTTTAAACTGCAACAAGTAAGTGCCACGTAGTTTCAGAGACTACAGAGTTCTTATCTCTGTTCTCTACCATTTAGTAAGAGATGTTGTTTAAATTTCTCCAGTCATAGAGTAAAGGAGAGATAAACCATACCCAACACTTACGTCTCCTACCTAAGGTTATTGAAGGATGTGTATAGTGGCTGCTTGGATGAAGATTTGAAGGTTAAAAGACACAAGGAGTGTAACATTCTTAAGGAAGATTCTACAATGAAGATTTCATCTTTATCCACACCTTTATTCAGCATGTAGATTATCATGCTAACATTCAGTGCCACTCAAGCATCACTGTCGTCTGTATCAGTTTCTGAGCTATAGCAGAAAAAACAAACAACAACAAAAACCTCACTCTCCTTTTATATATAGATAAGCCCCTTCTGTGATGTGTTGGTAATGCTGCATCACTTTTCCTACTTCTCAGACATTCTAGGGCAATGATTAGTAGAGATAAGAAATGTTTTCTGATACCCCAAAACCTAAATCTACGCTTTAGAAGCTTTGAGCATTGAAACTGCTTGAAAGATACACAAGATGGAAAAGGAAAGAGATGATGGAAAGTTTATGGCTGATTGAGGCCAAGGCCTTAGTCTAAAGTTTATGAAGAAAGCATCAACAGACACCCGACTCAGAAATACCAGGTTAATAAATAGAAACAACACAAAAGACAAGAAGATGCCATCTGTCTATGGCTTTAATTTATGACTTAACTCTCCAATTCAAACTTTACAGCATGCTATGACCAGGTTAATACTCACCCAAGGTTTTTATATTTTGGGATATCTTGTAAATATGAAATGTATCAATAGGGAGATATAAGGGTATCAGAAAAAGATTTTATTTCTAATGGGCATGCCTGGGTGATGAAGGACGTCATTGGGGTAGGTTTTGTGTCAGGGGATGACAAATACTTTTGTAGATGGTTCTCTGACCTACCTATCTCATTTCTGTCTAAAATTAATTGAATTTTCAAGGCTAGATCTTCCACTTGACCAGGATGTGAGTGAGTAAATAGAATAAGACTGGTATCCAGGTCAGATGGCCAGAAGGAACAAAATAACATCTCATGAACTGTAGAAATTTTGCCCATTAATCTGTGTGTTGAGACAGTAGCATTATGAGGTTGTGGAGTTTCCTGCAGGGCAAGAAAAAATATCTTCGCCTCAAATACAATATTTTCTCTCTTAATGAACCTTGACAAAAAAAATGGTTTTGGCATGTGGTCTTATACACATCAGAATCAGCTTCATGACTAATTTTAGTCTGGGTGTGAAGAAAACATTTCAGAACACTTTTAAAAAAGTCTCCTTTAAAAGATTAAAAATGCATCTGGCCATTTTGTGTTGTCCTGAAGATTTATAATAAAAATTGATTCCATTTTTTAAATGTGTTTTTTTCCTCTTTGTCATTGTCATTTCTGTTGCGAGAAGAAGACATCCAAATTTTAATATCATGTATATATTTTCAATGTTTCCAGTTAACTTTAAATTGCCAGAAAGCTGTATTATTATGACATATTCTTTCCTGGTCTTTCAGCTAAAAGGCTTCTTATTCATAATAAGTTTAGAGAATATTTTACTCCATGCTGGAGTCTGAGCTTAACTGGCTACTCCTGGAATATTTCATGAATTCTAAAAAATGTTATTTAGAGACTTTTGTTCCTTGTTATTTTTGGCTATAATAATTCAATGTTCTCTGGCATTCACAATGAGGTCTCAGATCGTGGGTTGTTCTGTGTCCCTTGCTTAGTGGAGAATCTATTAGTGCTAGAGGGCTTTTATGTTTTGTTTTGTTGTTTTTGCTGTTGTTGTTGTGTATATCTTCCCTCCTGTCTTGCTAATGAAATAGCTAAGAAAAATAAAATAAGCTCTTTAAAGTGAGCATATAACACTTTTAATCCTAGCTTTTAAAAATTCAAACACAGCTCATTTTAAGGGATTTGACAAAGATTTTACTTATTTTTATTTATCTAACCATAAATTATTTTGAGATTCCTGGATAAGTAACAGTAATCATATTCCATTTGTACTGTGAATTTTAACTTTTTCAACTGTGCCATTTTTTCTACTTGTTGACTTTTATTTAATAAAGAGTGATGAAAGTTTGATCATGGTAGTAATCTCCTCTAAGGGCCTCTTATCACTGCCATCAGTTCCAAAGATAGCTCATTCAAAGTCTATTAGATTAATTAAGAAATTAATTAACACTTTTATCAATACCTAGCATCCATTCTTTATAAAGAACTAAAGGAAACTCCAGCCTCCCATTGGGTTTCTCTTCTTTACTTACACAAAGGAGAAAACATTTAGCCTATCCTCAGGAAACATAGTCCTGTTGCTCTATAGCTAAATAAAATTATTTTAGTTACTGCTATCTCTGTCTCCCATATTCAATTAGATCATACTTTCAGTAATAATCAGATATTTTGTGTCAATTGGAACAATTTGGAACAATTAAAAAAAACAAATCTGAAGCTAGCATAACCTGGAACAGGAATCTAGTAGTTTGCTAAAAATTCAACATTATTTCAGGTTGTTAAAATAATAATTTACAATGTAGCAGTGACAGTCATACCTTTCTCCAGAAGTATACGAATGAGTGGCAGACATGAAAGCAAGAGGGCTTGTTTCACTTTTGTGAAGGGGATCACAAAGTTGCAGGTCAATTTCAAAAATTGGCTAAAGTAAAGCTCTTCCATCTGAAAAAGGGAATCAGGAAGATTCTCTGTCAGGGAGTTTGGGAATTGATTTTTGTGAAAATGGTTACCTTGATTTTCTTAAGCCTCACCCCACCCCTCCAGTTATCCAGGTAACCTGAAGAACTATATGCGGACTGGTTGTATTGGCTTGACATACCAACAATCCTTTGTGCTAATTGAGAGTAAACCTAGCTGGATGTGAAGAAAATCAGTACCTCTGAAGCCAATTAGGCTCACATCAACTTTGAAGTAGACCCTGAGTCATTTGGTGGTTTATGGACCTTCAAAAGAAATCCTTATCTCCAGAGACTTCCCTAATCTTTGGCGTGCACCCCCCTCCCCCATAGAGCACCTGTCAACCTGAACTGTCAGGCTGTTTGGGGTATCTAAGAGGCACGTATCTCACACCTAGAATTCCTTACTTTCACTTCCTGGATCTCCCCTTCATTGGGAATGGGAACTAACCCATTCTGACCTTTCTCCCCAAATTCCCTGGCTCCCTTTTTTTTGAAAAAGTATTAATATCTCAGTCTTTCCAGCTGGGCTTTGAACATGTGAGAACAGGCATTGTTCCAGCTTGCAAGCTTGGCAATAAATGCATCTGTGTAAACTCTGATTGGACTCTGCTTCATTTTAGGGTCCCCTTTTGAGCCTGGAGTTTCTTCCATTTAACAGTTTACAGGGGGTTTTATATAATAGTTCTTATGTAGGTTAAAGGCAGGTTAAAGACCTATATCCTTTTCTCCTAGGGAAACACTTAAAGACAACGCAAGTGGATGAAACCCTGTACAGAAGTGAAGAAGACAAAATGATAAGAACAAAAAGTAAATCACTAAGCTTCTTATTTTGGTAAAGCTCTAAAGAAAGTCTGAAGGAATTGAAATTACAGAAGAGATAGATTTGCATTCATTTGAAGGCTAGAACATTAGGATAGAAGACTTCTTGAAATCTTTTCTATATCTGTTATTCACCGATTCCATGAAAAATATAAGAAATGGTATAACTGACAATAAGTAGTGATATGAGGACAAGATAAAATGAGAGGCTTATAAGGGTGAGATTGATGAAAACATGTTATTAATATTGTATCTAGCCTTGTTGCAATTAAACGGATATTAACCAAAGGAAATGATAGACCAGAAGTCCTTAATTTGTGAAAAATAAGCATTATGGGGGAATTTCTTTGTACCTGACAGGATCTAGTTGTCTTTGTCATAATCCCAGGGCCTCTGCTTTTTACAGTCACCATGCTTACAATCACCACCCAAAAGAGTGATTGTCTGGTACCCAGTGGCCTAGTCCTTACGAGTTAGGGATCATTTCCATCTGCCTCTTTCCTCTACCACTCTTGAAAATCAATGGTCATGAAATATATACACTATAAGAAAACTGATAAGATTCGCTTACTTCTCAATTGTGTCCACTCTATTGTAGATCATGATGTGTGTGAGTATGTATAAATATTTGATAGCTTTTTTTTCCTTCCCAAGTATGTTTGGAATACAGTACAAAATGACAGGATTCTATTGATGTATTTTTAATTTGGTATGTACTCAAATAAATTGGAGTATTTCAGTTCTCAAATTTTTTCTAAATAATGTTTTCATCCAAATTGAATCTTGAAATGGAGATGACCCGTGGGCAAAGTAGTGACCATAGGAAGATTGTGTTGGAAAAAGGAAGGAAGGAAGAAGCATTTATTAAGCTCTAACAATGTATCAGGCATTGTGCTAATCTTTTTACAAAGAATTTCTTTGATCCTTACAACAATCTCTGGAGTTAGGAGCTACTATTAACCCTACCTTACAGATAAGGAAAGTGAGGTAGTCAAGTTTAGTGACTAGACCAGTGTCACACAACTAACTGATAATAACTGTCAGTTATGCACAGTTACAGACATTAATTGTGTGAGGCTAGATTTGAATGAGTTCAGTGTTCAATCCACTGTGTTACCCTGCTGCCCAGTAGTTCTGGTCAAAATCTATTATAGTAGATATTTTTGAGTGGATAAGAGTCTTTAAGTAGAAAAATAATAAGAAATCCAGCAAGACCAAAAATAAGTACAAACAGTTGAGTATCAACCAATCTCTACATTTTTAAAACAGCTGTTATTGTCTGCTGGAGGTGCTTATTAAATATTGAGATTAACTAACTGCCTTTAGGTGATATATAGAGAGTTATGTATTCTTAGTTGACCATTTGAAAGACATATAATTTTGTGTGCAAATATATGTATATAATTATATGCATATACAAATATACATATTTATAAATGCACAAAGAGATAGGCTTATAGTGTGTGTGTGTGTGTGTGTGTGTGTATGTGTGTGTGTGTGTTCCCCAAGGAAGAAATTTTCTCTATCAATCCCCCAGTCCCTTCCCTGGAATGGAGTTTGAGAAAGTTGCCTAGAGCATTGAGAAGTCAAGTGATTTGCCAAGGGTCACAAAGCAAGTCTGTGTCAGAGGTAAGACTTGACTTGTAACCTGGTCTTCCTGTCTCCTCAGAAGACCTGGATTCAAGCATTGTTTCTGACACAAACTGGCAGTTACCCTGGACAATTGACTTGACTTTTGAGTGCTCTAGGCAATTCTATAAGACTATTTTTTTTTGTTTTGGACACGGTATTTCTTTTTTTTTTCCCCCACTTAATACTATTCTATTTTTTTCCAATTTCAAGTAAAGATAGTTTTCAACCTTCATTTTTCTAAGATTTTGAGTTCCAAATTTTTTCCTCCTTGCCTCCTCCCCTCTCACCTCCCCAAGACAGCAAGCAATCTGATATAGGTTAGACATGTAAAATCATTTTAAACATATTCCACATTAGACATGTTGTGAAAGAAGAACCAGAACAAAAGGGGATAAAGCGCAAGAAAGAAAAAAAGTTAAAATAGCATGCTTCAATCTTCATTCGGACTCCACAGTTCTTTCTCTTCATGTGGATAGCATTTTCCATCATGAGTCTTTTGGAATTGTCTTAGATCATTATAGTGTTGAGAAGAGCCAGGTCTACCATAGTTGGTCATTGAACAATGTTCTTGTTATCATGTATAATATTCTGCTTCTGTTCATTTTAGTCAGCATCAGTTCATACAAATCTTTCCAAGTTTTTTTTTTATGAAATCCACCCACTCATCATTTCTTATAGCAAAATAGTATTGCGTTACATTCCTATACAACAACTTGTTCAGCCATGCCCCAATTGATGGGCTTCCCCTCAATTTCAAATTCTTTGCCACCACAAAAAGAGCTGCTATAAATATTTCATATATGCAAGTCCTTTTCCTTTTTATGATCTCTTAGTGGTGGTATTTCTGCTATGCTTTTATAGCTCTTTGGTCATAGCTCGAAATTGCTCTCCACAGTGGTTGGATCAATTGACAAGTCCACCAACAATTCATTAGTGTTTCAATTTTCCCACACCTTCTCCAACATTTATCATTTTCCTTGTTTGTCATATTAGCCAATCAAAGATGTGTGACATGGTACTTCAGAGCAGTTTTAATTTTCATTTCTCTACTCAAAAATGATTTTGAGCATCTTTTCATGACTATAGATGGCTTCAATTTCTTCCTCTGAAAATTGCCTGTTCATATTCTTTAAATCTGTCAATTGGGAAATGATTTGTATTCTTATAAATTTGACTCAGTTTTCTATATATTTGAGAAATGAGTCCATTATCAGAGACACTGTCTGCAAAAATAAATAAATAAATAAATAAATAAATAAATGTTTCCCAGCTTTTTCCTTTCCTTCTAATCTTGGTTGCCTCGGTTTTGTTTGTGCAAAAACATTTTAATTTAATGTAATCAATATTAACCATTTTGCATTTCATAATGTTCTCTGTCTCTTGTTTGGTCATTAATTCTTCCCTTCTCCACAGATCTGACAGTTAAACTAGTCCTAGTTCTACTAATTTAATTATGGTATCACCCTTTTTGTCTAAATCATCTACCCATTTGAACCTTATTTTGGTATAGAGTGTGAGATGTTGGTTTATGCCTAGTCTCTTCCACACTATTTTCCAGATTTTTTGTTTGTTTTGGATACTGTATTCCTTCCTCTTTTTTCCCACTTAATACTATTTTATCTTTTCCAATTACATGTAAAGATAGGTTTCAGCATTCACTTTTATAAGATTTTGAGTTGCATTTTTTTTCTCCATGCCTCCTCTCCTTCTACTTCCCCAAGACATCAAGAAATCTGATATAATTTAAATATTTAACCTGAATTCTTTGGGTTTATCAAACAGTATAGATTACTATAGTCATTTATTATTATGTTTTGTGTATCTAACCTATTCCACAGATTCACCACTCTATCTCTTAGCCAATAACACATAGTTCTGCTGATTTCCATCTTACAATATAGGTTTAGGTCTCCTATGGCTAGGCCACCTTTCTTTGTATTTTTCCATTAATTTCCTTGATATTCTTGACCATTTGTTCTTCTAGATGAATTTTATTATTTTTTCTAGCTCTACAAAATAATTTTGGTAGTATTATTGGTATGGCACTGAACAAATAAATTAATTAAAATAGAATTGTCATTTTTACTATATTATCTTGGCCTACCCATGAGTAATTGATTTTTTTCCAATTGTTTACATCTGACTTTATCTCTTTGCTAATATTTTATTTAAAATTTTGTATCAATATTCATTAGGGAAATCAGTCTATAATTTTCTTTCTCTGTTTTGACTCATCCTGGTTTAGATATCAGGACAATATTTATGTCATAAAATCAACATCCTCTGTCTATTAATACCCCTTTCTAATAAAGATATACCTGCCCTAATAAAGATACAGTTTTCAAGAGTTACAAGTATCATCTGCTCATGTAAGGATGTAAACAGTTTAAATTTATTGAATAATTTTTTTCTTTCCAGTTTAGCTTTTTATGCTTCTCTTGAGTCTTGCATTTGAAGATCAGATTTTCTGTTCAACTCTGGTCTTTTCATCGATTTCGCTGCTTTGAATTGTTTCTTTTTGGCTCCTTGAACTGATGATTTTGGAATTTGGGTACAATATTCCTTGGAGTTTTCATTTTGGGATCTCTCTCAGAAGGTGATCAGTGGATTCATTCAATGACTACTTTACCCTCTAGTTCTAGGATATCAGGGCAATTTTTCTTGATACTTTCCTGAAAGGTACCGTCTAGTTCTTTTTTGATCAAGGCTTTCAGGTAGTCCAATAATTCTTAAATTTGACTTCGATCTATTTTCCAGATCAGTTTTTTTTTCCAATGAAGTATTTTACATTTTCTTCTTTTTCATTCTTTTGATTTTACTTGACTGATCCTTGATGTTTCATAGAGTCATTATTTTCCACTTGCCCAATTCTAATTTTGAAGGAATTATTTTCTTCAGTTAGTTTTTGTACCTCCTTTTCCATTTGGCTAATTGTATTTTTTAAGGTATTGTTTTCTTCAGTCAATATTTGTACTTCCTTTTATAAACTGTTGACTCTATCTTGCATAGCTCTAATTTCTTTTAAAAACTTGTCTTCTACCTCTTATTTAACTTTTAAAATCCTTTTTGAGCCCTTCCAAAGAGAATTTTGGACTTGAAACGAATTCATCTTCCCCTTTGAAATTTTCCTTGGTTGTCCTCTCCTGAGTTTGTGTTTTGATCATCCCTATCACTATAGTACTTTTCTATGGTCAAGGCTCTTTTTTTGTTTCTTCCTCATTTTTAGCAATTTTGTTTAATTTTAGCAATTAAAGTCTCCTGAGGCACAGGAGACACTGTCTCCAGCTTCTTGTGAGAACAGAGGCCTCATCACTGGCTTTTTGCACTGTGGCCTCTGGTGCTAGAGGCTTGCTTACTAAGCTAGGGTGGACCAGCCTGGTTACACCTGTTGTTGCCTGGGTTCTGGGCCTGGTAATTTGCCTTCTGCCCTGGGGCTGGAGGCCTCACAGCTGACCTGCTGTGTGACTGACCTGCTGAACCAGGACCAAGGAGCCTCAGTTGTTGATCTGTGCTGTGGCTAAGAACCTCCCCTGGCTTGCCTGGACACCATCCCAAGTAAGACAGACCTTGACTAAAATTCTTCCATGTTTTCCTAAAGCCAGAAAATTGTTTCACTCAATCTTTTCATACATTCTGTCACCCCAGAATCTGTTTAGAGGCTTGATTTAACATTGTTTCCAAGGTAAACTGGGGAGAACTCAGGCAGCTTTCTGGCTTCTCTCTACTATCTTGGCTCTGCCCCCCTCTAAGACTATAAATTGCATATAAATTGCAGATAAGAGGTCAACCTCAAACTGTAGAATATATTTCCTCTCTTTAGTTTCCCTATACCAATAAAATCACAGTTCTTGTCTATATCTATAGATGGATAGATACATAGATCTAGGTATATTGAGATATGATTCTATACAGATACATGTATAGATTTCAAGGTACACTTACACAAACATATACATTTTATATTTGTGTATATGTGTGTGTATAAACATATATATATATATGAATGAATATATATATATATATATATATATATATATAAATGTTTTAGTTTTGTTCAATCATTTTCATTTGTATTTGACTCCTTATGACCCTATTTGGGGTTTTCTTGGCAAATATACTGCAGTGGTTTGTCTTTTCCTTCTCCAGCTCATTTTGTACATAAGGGAACTGAGGCAAACTTAAATGACTTGTCCAGGGTCACACAACTAGTAAGTATCTGAGGTCAGATTCAAACTCAGGAAGATGATTCTTCCTGACTCCAGACCTAGTACTCTATGCACTGTGTCACCTAGCTACCCTCATATATCTGTATATGCATGGACATGATATATAGATTTCAGTGTTCTGGGTATTTTCAATAAGCTGCTTTACAAAGGGGGAACATAGTGTGGTTGGATTCAGCAAATATTTGCAAGTTGAACTGTGTTAAGACAGAAATTACAGCTGCAGCCCTCATTGTACTTCAAGTGTGTTCATTGACTCAGTAGGTGAGACAATGGACCTTGGTGTCATATCCCTTAATTCTGGTTGTGTTGAGGGAAAAAATGCTGTTTTTTCCGGGTTCTGCTTGTGCTTGTTTCTTCATCTATGAAATAGGGCAATAAGTTACTACTCTACCAGGGTGCTATGTGGGGAATAACTAATAAAAATGACTGTAACCTGCCTTTGTTAACCCCAAAATGCTATATAAATGCAAAATAATACCAAGGGTCATAAACACACAACAAGGGGTGTGTTCCTAATAAATGGTAATAAATTTGACGAAATATGAATACAAAATCCCTTTGTGTTTCCACAGTCTTTAATATGAAATACCAATTTTCCACAGACTTCATCTCTGCTAGAAAAGATGAACACTGTCTCTCCTTCAAAGATTGTGTGTCTGGCTAATTAGAGGAGTGTGGCAAATTTGGCAGTCATCACTACTGATAAGAATATTAAAACTCAGGAAATTGTGATCAAGTGGAATCTTGAAAGAAAAGTGTAGGTGTCGAGAAAGGTACTATTTTACATCTTAGTGGTATGAGTTGACTTAGAGTTCTCAAAGGCTATGAAAGCAGAGAATACATAAGCCCCAAAAGATTCTACCAGAAGCAGCAAAGCCAAGAAGAAAGGGGATGATTAAAAGGGATTAGAAAGAAATTCTTTTGGGGGAGTGGGGTGTGAAGGAAGGTAGCTTAATTATACTTTTCTGGACACATTACACATCATTACTTTGAATTTATTCATAAAATGATTTTTCACAATTTAATGACAATTTGTATTTTAGAGCACTAGAACTGGAAATAAGACTTATTTCAACATGTCATCTTTGCTGTCTCCTTGTCAATTAACCTTTCTAGACCTTAGCTTTCTCATCTGTAAAATGGGATCAGACTATGTTTTCCTCAAGTTCTTCTGAAACTCCAAATCTGTAATCCTATAAAATGTTTTCATAATGAAGTAATTCATATTATCAGTTGAATGAGTGGAAGAAAGATTGGTGTATAAAAACTTGAGGAAAGGATAACCATTTAGGAGGATATTATCTAGGCATGAAGTGATTTGGATATGAAAGAGGCTGGTGATATGTGAATGAAAGAATGTATATGAGAGATGCTGTAAAGGTAGAAATGGTAAAAATTGACAATAGACTGACTATGTGGGATGAGTGTAAGTGAGGCATTCAATATGGCACTGAGGATGGTGGTGCACATGATATGGATGTGAGGAAGTTTGGATAATGGAACATTTAGAAGGGAAGATAATACATTTTCTTTTGGACATATTCAGTGTGAAGGATCTACTAGGCATTGAGTTCAAGATGTCTAAGACACATTTGTAAAGATTAAATGAATAGTAATAATTTTGTAAAAATGCTTTGCAAATTATCTCCTAAGGTGTTATACAAAATGCAGGTTGCTTTTCTATGTTAATTAATGAAGCAATGAATGTTGCATATGCTTAGCATAAACTAGTCTTAAAATAGTATAATTTTAAATAGTTAATTTTATGCTTCACATAGTAATAATATTTTTCACTGACTCTTCTTTTGATAAAGCCATCTTTGAATATCTACAATGATAGGGGTATTGCCGTTGGTATATAGATTCACATTTTTAGGAGTCTATGAAGAAGACTTCAAGTTATCTGTGCTGGAGAAGTGTTAGAATGGGCTGCACTTTAGATACTTATGACAGGTTACCTCATAGCAGGAGCACTTTAAATAGCCCTCTTAGGTTTTCTAATAAGGAAGTCATTTTGAGACCACTGAAAAATGAGGTTCAATATTCTTTTCATGCTTATCTCACACCTTTTGTCTGAGGATTTCAGGATTTAGAGTTAATTCACAAACCTTCCCACAGATAATCCTCCTACTGGCATGGTGACATAAGGAGGTGACTCTTCTACTTACTCTCTGACGCTTTTGGAATAAGTCAAAGAATAGTTATATTTTAAAGAATCCTCACTAGTAAGGGCTGAAATCTTTCTATAAAAATACTTTCCTTCAAAAGCTTTGTGTGTTTCCTTAAGTGAACTTACACCTTTTCTCTCTCTCTCCACTCCTCTCCTTCTCTCCTTCTATTTTCCCTTTTCTTTCTTTTTTTTCTTTTCTTCTTTAGTCTCTGAAATAATTGGAAGAATATTTTTATGACATTCTCCAGCTGGCAAAAGAAAGCTGAAACACTCCGAGAAGGACCATTATTGTTGTATTTTTGGCTATGACTGGGGGTGGAAGTGTTTGATTTGTACAAGAAAGATGACACACATTAGATTTCAACCCCAATAGCTCAATCTTTCAGATCTCTCAAAGGGAATGAAGAGGCATCTGGACAATAACAAAAAAAAGAAGACAGTTACAGCTCACCTGACATTTGATTGTCACTAATTCTTGCTTCAGCTCTTTCTTTTCTGTTCATATTCTGGTTTCCCCCATTCCCTCTCTTTCCAAATACTTTCTGCATAATGAAGTAATTCATTTTATCAGGCAGCTGAGTGGAAGAAAGATTGGCATGTAGAAACTCGAAGGGAATTAGTGTCATCTCATTTCTAATGAATGTTTATTTAAGAAATTAAGTTGGCTTACCTGCTTTGGTTAGGATCACTTCAAAAAGAATTCCTTGGATTTTTTGTTGTTATTATGAATATTATGTCCATATATCACAATAGCTGAGTTAGCTATAAAACCCATTTTATAGATGAGGAAATTGGGGCTTAGAGAAGTTAAGGGACTTGTCAGCATTTACAAAGCTAATAAGTTGCAGGTCTAGGATGTCAACCCAGATTGGCATTAGATTTTGCCTCTACTTCTCTTTCAGCAGTTTTTTTTTTTTAGAGAGGGAAAATGTTATTACAATTTTCAGTTCTATTTACAACCACCAATACAGAAAAGTGATGTTATTAAAATTTTCCATCTTATTTATTGTGCATTTCCAGATTTGTTCTTGGATTAATGATTTATACATAGCAGTTTCCAAATAAATATTGAATTAAAATGTTTAGAATGTAATGCCCTTAAAGGCAAAGAATATTTCCTTTTCATATACAGATATGAATGCATATGCATATAAATTAATATAAACATTTGCATATATGTGTGTATATATATATTTTTTCAGATGTGTATATACACATATATAATATAAAATTTGTATTATATGCACAACTATATACATATAGCTATACATATATAGGTTTATATCTCTATCTATAAATCTATCTGTATTTATACCTTCTTAGCTCCTACCATAGAGTCTAACACCAAGGGTGAGGAACCTGCACCCTCTAGGACACATGTGGCCCTCTAGGTCCTCAGGTTTGGCACTTTGACTGAATCCAAACTTCACAGAACAAATGCCCTTAATAAAAGGATTTGTTCTGTAAAACTTGGACTCAGTCAAAAGGCTATACCCAAGGATCTAGAAGGCCACATGTGGCCTCAAGACCACAGGTTCCCCACTCCTGGTCTAGCTCGTATCATAGTAAACACTTATTAAAGACTTATACCTTGATAGAATTTGAAATATCATTATCTTTACTCTCTTTTCACTCTTCTCTTATACCTTCCTCCTCCTCCTCCTTGCCTTCTAATTCTCCTCTCCTTTTGGCTTATTATCACTATGCAAACCACAGAGACCCTAACTTAGAAAGGCTAAGAAATATCATAAAGATTTTCAATACAATTTGGTACTAGAAACATTAGCTGTAGCAATAAGAGAAGAAAAAGAAATTGAAGGAATTAGATTAGGAAAAGAAGAAACAAAATAATCACTTTTTTTGCAGATGATATGATGATTTATTTAGAGAATCCTAGAGAATCAAGTAAAAAACTACTTGAAATAATAAACAACTTTAGCAAAGTTGCAGGATAGAGATAGAAAGAGATAGAAAGAGAAATTCCATTCAAAGTTACTGTAGACACTATAAAATATTTGGTAGTCTATTTGCCAAGACAAACCCAGGCCCTATATGAACATAACTATGAAACACTTTTCACGTGAATAAAGTCAGATCTGAATAAATGGAAAAATATCAGTTGCTCATGGTTAGGCCGAGCTAATATAATAAAAATGTCAATTTTACCTAAATTAATCTATCTATTCAGTGCCATACCAATTGAACTACCAAAAAATTATTTTACTGAGCTGGACAAAATTATAACAAAATTCATCTGGAAAAACGAGAGGTCTAGAATATCCTTGGTATCAATGAAAAGGCATGCTAGAGAAGGTGGCCTAGCCATACCAGATATTAAACTGTACTACAGAGCAGCAGTCATCAAAACTACCTGGTACTGGCTAAGAAAGAGAGGTGTGGATCAGTGGAATAGGATAGGTACACAAGAAGGAGAAATCAACGAGTTTAGCAATCTACTCTTTGATAAACCCAAAGAAGCCAGCTTCTGGGCTAATAATTCACTATTTCACAAAAACTGTTGGGAAAATTGGAAAATGGTAGGACAGAAACTGGGCATAGACCAATATCTTACACCATATACCAAAATAAAGGCAAAATGGGTTCACAAATTAGGAGTAAAGGCTGATACTATAAATAATTTGGGAGAGCAAGGAATAGTTTACTTATCAGATTTATGGAAAAGAAAAGAATTCATGACCCAACAAGAGATAGAGAGCATTACAAAATGCAAAATGGATAATTTTGATTATGTTAAATTGAAATGTTTTTGTACAAAAAAAGCCAATGCAACAAAAATTAGGAGGGAAGCAGAAAATTGGGAGAAAATCTTTACAACTAGTATCTCTGATAAAGGCCTCATTTCTAAAATATACAGGGAACTGAGCCAAATATATAGGAATACAAGCCATTCCCCAATTGAGAAATGGTCAAAGGATATGAACAGGCAGTTTTCAGAGGAAGAAATTAAAGCTATCTATAGGCATATGAAAAAATGCTCTAAATCACTACTGATTAGAGAAATGCAAATCAAAACAACTCTTAGATACCATATCTCTCCTGTCAGATTGGCTAAAATAACAAAACAGGAAAATGATAAATGCTGGAGAGGATGTGGGAAAATTGGAACATTGTTACATTGCTGGTGGAGTTGTGAGCTGATCCAGCCATTTTGGAGAGCAATTTGGAACTATGCCCAAAGGGCTATAAAAATGTTCATACCCTTTGACCCAGCAATACCATTTCTAGGGTTGTATCCCAAAGAAATCACACAAGCAGGGAAAGGACCCATATGTACAAGGATATTTATAGTGGCTCTTTTTGTGGTAGCCAAAAATTGGAAATCAAAGGGATGCCCATCAACGGGGGAATGGCTGAACAAGCTGTGGTATATGAAGGTAATGGAATATTATTGTGCCATAAAAAATGGGGATGATGCAGACTTCATAACAACCTGGAAAAACCTACATGACATAATGCTGAGTGAGTGGAGCAGAGCCAGGAGAACACTGTACACAACCACAGATGTATGGATTCCGTGCGGACCAACCCTGACAAACTTCACTCTTCTCAGTAACACAAGGTGCAGGCATAACTCCAAAGGAGTCACGATGGAGAATGCTGTCTACATCCAGAGAAAGAACTATGAAGTTTGAATGCAGATTGAGGCACACTTCATGCTCACCTTTTTCTCTTCTCTTTTGTTTTTGTTTTTGGGTTGTTTTTTTTTGTTCTGTTTCTTCTTTCTCATGATTCATTCCATTGGTCATAATTCTTCTCTGCAACTTGACTAGTGTATGAATTAATTCAATGCGAAGTCATTCGTGGTAGTTATATGAGATTCCATGCCATCTTGGGGAGGGAGGAGGGAGGGAGGGGAGACAATCTGGAACTCTAAATTATGTAGAACCGTCTGTTGTAAACTAAAAATAAAAATAAATAATAAAAAAATAAAAAAAATAAAGATTTATTTGTGGCATGTAAAGGAATATGGCAAAGATGGGGTAGGGTGGTGTGATATGGGAACATTCACCAAGTACAATGATAACCTCTGAAGTATTTCCTTTTGGTATATTTGAGGAGACAAGAAGATACTTAGATATTTTTGTTTTGACTATGCTAAAGTATGCCAAGTTTACAATGCTATGTATAGATGTGAAATGATCCTTCTATCTATCCAAAGAGCACAACACATCTTGGCACCAGAAAACCCTTATGTTAGATGGTCTGATAGCTTCATCAATATTTTCATTTAACTCTAAGATAGAAATAAAATGCAGGAGAAAGTGTTTGAAGAACATTCATCCTTTAGAGCCCGAATGTAGATGATGATCTAGCAAGGGATTCTGAGAAAGAGCAGTCCGATATATTGGACGATTCATATACTCCTTCCCTTTATCCCATTCCTTCTGTTCTCCTTTGAGAGCTTGCCCCCTTTAATCATTTGTTCTCTCTCACTTTCATCCTCCATCCCCCTTTATCTCTATAACTTCTGGATATCAGTTACTAGAGGGGAAAAATATAAGATTGTAGATTTAAGAGATGAAAAAGGACCTTAGAGATCAGCTAGTCCAAGAGCGTCATTGTAAAATAAAGATCTTAAAAGGCTCAGAAATATCTTGTGACCAGACAAAGGTTGCACAAGTAGTAAGTAGTGACACATATTATAGTCTTTTGGTAAACTCTGTTTTTGCCATTCCCATAGAGAGAGTAAGATTACTATAGTGTAAAGAGTCCCAGATTTAAAGTCCAGGGGGCAATAATACTTATTGAGATCTCTCGGAATAATAAGTCAGTATATGTTAATTTGGAATTTTATTATTCAGTCATTTCAGTTGTATCTGATTCTTCATGACTCCATTCAGGGTTTTCTAGGCAAAGATGCTGGAGTGATTTGCTATTTTCTTCTATGGCTCAGTTTACAGATAAGGAAACTAAGGCAAACAGAGATAAGTGACTTGCCCATAGTCACACAGCTAATAAGTGTCTGAGGGCAGATTTGAGGCTTCCTGACTCCAGGCCTGGCATTCCATCAAGTGCACCACCTAGCTGACATTAATTTATGTCCTATAATCTCAGCTAGTGAACCTTCTCATTTGTGGTATGAGGAACCTTTGGGGCCTAGGGTGATTAAGTGAAAATTACTCAAGGTCATAGAGTCAGTAAGTATTAGAGACCACGGCTGAAACCAAAGTTTCTGATTCCAGACTCAGTATTCTTTCCACTGTAGTATTCTGCCTCTCAGGAACTAGCTTCCTCTTGTTCTACTTTTCACTTTTCAACTATTATACATCATTCCTCATGATTTTTTTCTTTGCCCCAACCCTTGCAAAAGTCATCCTCTCTGCTGGTGCCACTGATTTCACCCTGTACCATATTCTCTCCAAGAAGACCTATGCAGGTTCCTTCCAGATACCTTCAAACATGCCCTATACTTTGAGCCCTTTAGTTTATTTTTTAATTAATTAATTTATTTTTAACTTACAACATTCAGTTCCACAAGCTTTAGAGTTTTAAATTTTCTCTCCCTCTCCCTCTTCCCCCCTCCCTCATATGGCATGCAATCTGATATAGGCTCTACATATACATTCACAGTAAACATATTTTTACATTAGTCATGTTGCAAAGAATTATAACCAATGGAATGAACCATGAGAAAGAAGAAACAAAGCAAAACAAAAAATAAAGGAGAGAGCAAATAATATGCTTCAATCTTCCTTCAGACTCCGTAATTCTTTCTCTGGATGTGGATAGCATTTTCCGTCTTGAGTCTTTTGGAGTTGTCCTGGAACCTTGCAGTGCTGAAAAGAGCCAAGTCTATCACAGTTAATGACTCCCTTACTTTTAAAAGAAAAACCTTACACTTGACTCTGTCATACCCTCAAACTATCTCTTTAAACTTTTTCTCACTTTCACAGCCAAACTTAATTTAACTTCCATGGATCCCAGTTTCTTCTTCATATACTGATGGATTTGGATCAGATGGTTCTGAGGTCCCTTCTAATGCCATATATATGATCCAATGATTTTCCCCATTAAACACCTGTCTGACCAAAATGTATTTATTTAGTTGGACTTATTTTACGAGGTGCTCTCGTGGCCATTCCTGGCAAAAATACTTTGGAGAAAATAGTACTATTAATGAACAAATCTAGGATGTTATAGATTCCTTAATAATTTATAGTGGGAGGAAAGATAATTGATAGAAAAATGACATAATATAATGAATATGGACCACCCTCACCAATCCTTACCAGGGACTTGGTCCATCGCAATTCCTGGACTTTCATTGAAATTTACTTGGAGTGTTTTCTACCTTCTGAGAGATAGGATTTCCATGCTACTCAAGTTACTCATCTGTAAAATGAGCTGTGAAGGAAATGGCAAACCACTCTAGGACCTTCCCCCCGCAAAAAAAGGAAAAAAAAAGCCCAGATGGGGTCACAAAGAATTAGACACAACTGAACAAGAACAAGAAGAAGAGAACTTAGAGATCATATTGTCTAAATGCCTCCATTTACAGATCAGCAGAGATCCAAAAGCTTAAGCTCTGTACCTCAGGTCACACAACTGGTATGGCAGAGCTCAGATTGGAATTGGGTGTTAGGATGGCACAGTGAAAAGAGCAGTACATATCAGGTCAGAGGTCTTTGGTTTTAATTTGAGCTTCCTCACTTTATAACCTGTGTAACCCATGTCAAGTTATATAACCTTTCCAAGGATCAATTTTATAAGCCATAAAATATGAATAAGGTAAGCTCTGAGGGCTGAGGTCAGGATGCCTTTAATCAGAAATACATGAGTAGCAGTATACCCACTCCCTTCCTTAGTTTGCCTATTATCTAACATGGAAGAGTAACTCTATTAGTTGGAATTTCAAGAAGTAAGGAAATACTCTCAGGTGAATAAGACTTTGTTGTAAAAGGCAGTGTGTTATACTGGTTAGTTAGATTGTCCTCAAAGCTAGTAATTTCTGCCTCCAAATTCTCCTGGCTATGTGACCCTGTAACAGTCCCTTAAATCTTTGATGCTCTGGGAAACTTTCTATTACACCAAGTTGCATTGGGGGAGGATGTTTCCTTACCAAGGATTGTCTTATACTAATGAAATAGGCATTCTCCCTAACTTCTTCTTCAGTGATACTCTGTATAAGTTCTCCATTTGTCCTCTGAATAAGAAAAATCTATTTCTATTTTGAAGTTATCATTATTTTTATACAGCGAAGAACCTTGTTCTGATTGCACAGATTCAGTCACACCGTGTATTAGAATATATCCCCCCCGAAAGACAAATAAAGTTCACCAATTTTCTCTCCCTCTGCCCCCAAATAACAATGATCTCAACAACAACCGCATGAACTACTCAGTGGTCCTATTTTCATTTTTTTCATCTATACTCACAAAGCTGAATTTCCTGACAAACTCAGGAATTCAGTTTCTTTTTCAGTCACAGTTATTCTTGGTTTAAAGCGAATTGAAAATCTAATTGATCCCCTTAGCCTCACCTATATAAGCTTTTCAGTGAAGAAAGAATCATCAGAGCCAACTACCAATATGCAAGGTTGAAAATATTGGCGCAAGCTCCTAGAATTAGAAAGCCATGTTCTTCATACTCTCTTTAATGTGAAGACTTGTTTACCTTTCCAGTGAAAGAATCTGTCTTGCACACTCCCAATCACTTTCATAACTGCTCTGAATTGGAAGAACTAAGATGGTTTCTCAAAGATGGTGGTGAGATTCTTTTTCTTCAAATTTGATAACCATTCTTATTAAAATATCTTGGGGGTATACGATTCCAAGTAGCAAAGTGGGGATTTATCTGACTGACACAGCACATAATAGTTCCAATGCAGCATTACACTGTCTGTATGAGATCTGTGAATATCACAGAACTCACAACACAGAAAAGCTTTACATATAAAGGGAAGATTTGCTGGGTTTCCCTTGATACTCTGAGTGCCTCTTAAACCTGTCATTCTGTAAAACTTCAGTTGTTTCCTGGTTATTCTCTTATAAAAGTTTTTGATCCTCTTACAATTATGGTGGGGGGTTGGGGAGAGAACTAGGATTAAGAGCTTAAAATACTATTCACTTTAGATTCTGGAAAGGACTTAGGCTTCTAAACGTGAAAGTAGTATTAGGGAAAAAATAGCATTTTCTTTCCTGGAAATAGTGAATGGATGATAGAATGTATTATTTAAAAATAATAATAATTTCTAATTCATATAAAAGGGAGACTTCATTTTCATCTAACATGAATGATATCTGCTTCCCTTTACCTGATTGTAGATGAAAGTAAGATGATGTTTTGTCCATGAAATCATATTTAATGAACATGGCTTTTTCCTGCTTATCAGTCATTCAGATAATTTGTCCAAGATTTAATAAATGTCATAGCTGGTAATTCTATCTACTAACTAAAGAAATAAAATTCACTTATGGGCAGGTTATAAATATTTGGGCTTTCATTGTATATCCTATAGGAATGTACTTTATTCCAGCTGTGCAATGGTATATGAGAAAACAATTTATGTCTCAGATAAAATAGAATGGATTATTTTCTTGGTTGTCTTTGCAATCTCATAAGATTTATAATTATTAAACTCTAGCTATGGAAATGACACATTTTGCCCCTTGACCAGTCATTAATGAAATTGAGTAAGTTCTAATTTGTTGTTCTTGGGTAGTAAGTATTATACTTACAGTAACACAAAAAACAGTAACCAAATTGCTAATTATTCTTTCCCCACATTTTTTCATTTTATAAAGTGATTCTAGTTCTTCTTAATACCATCACAACAATTTGTGATGGTTACAGAATAAAGATAGGGAAAGAACTTGTGATTTCATTACTATAGAGACCTCCAAGCTGAGAAAACTCCCTCTACCAATGCAAATCAATGCCTTCCCTGCAACTTGTAGTCTTAAAGAGTAATTTAGGGTAAGAAATGAGCTATCCAGAACTGAGAGGCTAAGCAACTTGCTTAGGGATGCACAGCCAGTATGTGCCAGAGAGGGAACTTTAACCCAGATGTTCCTGGCCTTGAAGGCAGATCTCTAATCCACTATGCCCTTGCTGCTTTTCAGGGTTATGATACCAGGCATCTCTGTGTATGCAAATATCAGATGATTTGGGGCAGATTTTGGAGGCAGAAGTTTCTACCTTCGAGGACAACAATCTAGGTAGCCACTGTGACACACTGCCTTTCACAGCAAAGATCCCTCGTGGGGATTGCCTCCAAAAACTCAGATAACAACTTTTCTGTGACTTCGTATGTAAGTCCAAGGGAGTTTTACATAGAGGTAAAAAGACTCAGTCAGGGTAACCTGGTATGGCATGTCAAATGAGAGATCTGAGCCTAGGTTATTTTGATTCCAAGTCCAATTCTGTCCCCTACACCATGCCGCTACTATTCTTCCAATACTTTCATAAATGCTTAAATTGATGCACTGATACTGTTCTGTAAAGGTAAAAGGAGGTGTCCTTTTCTTACAAACATTTAAATGTGATGGCCCTTTTTAATCTTGGTCTTTCTGTCTCTATGTTTCTCTCTGTGTCTCTGTCTTTCCATCTCTGTCCCTCTGTCTTTCTCTCTGTCTCTGTGTTTATTTATCTGTCTGTTTCTCTGTAGTTTTGACCCTCTCCAGAAATCTTTTCATGTCTGTGGCCCAGAATGACCAGGCAACTCTGATTTCCGAGTCTGATTTCAATTTTACAATATGCTACAGAACAATTTTTAGGCAGACTTGGATTCAAAGTTTTCTTTATGCTCCTATGTTAAACCTGATAGAAACTTCTTTTTTAGAATCAGTTATTCTAGAGAAATCTCCTGCAAGGAGAGAGTTCTGTTGCATATAGATGCCATCAACCATGTTTTGAATAATTTAGACATGGAATTGCAGGAAAAGCATTTCTAAATGTGCACATCATCAATAGTTCACCAGTCAACACTCATAGATAGGAAATGGGACTCTACTACTGAGATAAAAGCACAATATAGTGAAAATATGATGGAACTTCTAAACAGAAGGCCTAGATTTGCACACTAGCTTTACCTGTTCTTATTCAGTCATTTCAGTCATATCTGATCCTTTCTGACCCCATTTAGGGTTTTCTTGGAAAAGATACTAGAGTGGTTGGCCATTTCCTTCTCCAGCTCATTTTACAGGTGAAGAAACTGAGGCAAATAGGGTCAGGTGACTCACCCAGGGTCACACAGCTAGTAAGTGCCTGAGGCCAGACTTAAGCTCAGGAAGATGAGCTCCCCACCTCCAGACCTGGAATTCTATCCTCTATTTCACAACAGCTAAGTCACTTAATGCTCTTGGCCCTCAATTTCCATATCTATAAAAGGGGAGGGGGAACCTTGAATTAGAAGATATCTAGTATTCTCTTCAGCTTCGAATCTATGATCCTATAAATGTGAATTATTGTCTTCTTGGTCTTCATTATCATCAGCAACAGCAGCAACAGCAGTATCCTATGTGGACTGAACACTATGAGGAAACTGAAGACGAGAAAAGTTTCCTATGGATGAGAAAAATAACTTAGAACACTGCAGCTGCCTTCTCCCAGAAAGTCCTTGTGTTTGCCAGTTAGTGACTCAACTTTGATATTACTTCACATAGTTCATTTTGTTTCATTATATTAACTTTCTTTCTCCCTCAGAAATGATTGAAGCAGTTGGTAGGATTGCTTGCTGTGAGAAGCTATTCGGGGCAGGTTTTAGCTGTTAGTTACCAAAAGCATCTGATGAGAATACACAAGTGCTGATTTTCCCCTCGTGAATGTGACAGCATTGAAATTTCAGATAGCCATCCCCACCATACCTTGACTTCTTTAGAGAAATAAAATTGTAGTCTGTCTCTTTTAATGAGAGCACAAAATGTTACCCATATCACAGTGTAATCCTTTTTAAAGCAGGAACACTGTGTATAATTTTCTACATAAATGGGAAAAAGTAATCTTATCCGCAGCATATCCCCCTTCAGTGTTGTGCAGGTTTAGCCAGGCTAACACTGTTGACAGAAATTTTTCCACTCAGATGAGAAGCAGAGATGAGAAGAGAGGTATTGCAATGGTGATGGAAAAGCTTTATGTAATGAGACAAATCCTGGCACTTCGAGGGAGCTCATTCTCCATGGAACCCATTTTGTGTTTCTTTCATTATGGGAATGATACCCTGTCTATTAAAAGTACAGAAGTGAGATTGTCTACACAGTAGTTTTAATAAGATGATTCTGTACAGATCACTATTTGGTTTGGAAAACAAGCACACACAAGCTTATTTGTCAACTGTACCCTGCTTCAAACACTTCCAGTCTATCATAGTAGGGTGGTGTTAGAGTCTCTTATTATATAAAACTGTCAAGGCATTACAACATAAACAATACATTCTGCCCAGCTGCAAAGCACTTATTCGAGGAGTCCATTTAGTTTCATAAACTTTTCCTAAGTCCCTGACACCTTAAACAAAATATGACAGGCATTCATATTGTATGGTATACAAGAGAAATCACTGACTGTATAAAACTTATCTAGCAACTGCCAACAAAGGGGGAAAAAAGACCAAGTAGCAGAAAGCAAAACCCTTTTTGTGATATTTTTACATTTTTTCCCACACATTTACTATAATTCCAGGGCTTTTGTCGGGTGAGCTCATTTTCGTTTTCCTGGCATCAAAGTATCTCATGACACAGACTTGAATTAAACTCAGCCCCAGAACACTATTTCGACTTTGCTTTTCAAAATTGTTTTCTCTGTGATCAAGCTAAACCTGTCTGCTTCCTTTTCATCATAATATATGTTGTTCTGTGCAGATCAGTCTGAGAATGTCATATAGACACATTGATCATATCACATAGGTATATAGCGATCTAATTGATGACATGCTTGTATGTACGGAGGGAAAAATGCATCCTAGCTTGTAGGAAACAAAGATTTCCTGGGGGGAAAGAAAGCATAAAATATTGAAGCTCAAGGTAAACTTTTTTTAGTTTTTTTATAGCTATTTTCTATATAGTAATTATTTCTCTTTAAACTCAACTATTCCTTACCAAAAAACCCTCACAGGCAATGCTGCAACCTACATTGTGATTTAGAGAACTGGACCCAATTTCTCCAAACCAGACAATTTAGAAGTCTCCCTGAGTACCGACTTGATGAGCTGAGGCTGATCACACAGGAGAGCACACTGATGTGAAGAGAGACAAGTATACTTTCAAGGGACTCCGATTTGAAATATTGATTCAGTCACATTAATTGAATTTTTTCCTTGAGAAGTGATTACAAAAATGTTGCTCCAATATTAATTTGTATCTGCTTTGGATAAGATTAACATTAATTTCTTTTGCCAGTCCCCATTACTCTTTTATTATTCATTAGCATCTCTCTTTGCATGTGTAAGAGACCTTGATGAAGCATGTTTATTCATAGACTAACCTTTTTCAATAATTCTAACAGCTCTCTAACAGTAACCTTCCTGGCATGCTGAATATCTTCCTTTTGTTTCATTATTCAGTCCCTGCTCTCCATCCTCCACTTGAGATGCTGAACATGAATCACACTGCTCTTCCTATTGCTCTCATCCTCCCACTGAAATGTCCTCTGCAGCCTGATCCCACAGGATAGCTCTGTTCACAAAATACTGCAGCAAAATCGTCTCCCGGTAGAATCTAGGGCAGCATCATTTCTACAAAGCGGGAGGGCAATTATTGATTTATACTTTTTTGAGCTCATTACATATTTGTTACCATGTTTTACTTTATTGTGCATTTGCCTTTTGTTAGAATATTTGGTTTGAGTTTGTCTCTGATGAGAGCTCTGGAGGTAACATTTTATCTTTTCTTTGTACATATAAGCTCCTGGGCTTATTCTCCAAGCAGTAAGAACGGACAAAGCTGTGTAAAGGAGGCACCAAAATCTAGGGCTGATGAAAATGTGTGTGTGTGTGTGTGTGTGTGTGTGTGTGTGTGTGTGTGTAGTTGTATAGATGTATATGTATTTATGTGTGTGTATATATACATCTACATGCAAACATATACTATTATATTAAATGTGGACGTCAGCTTTTCTATCTAAATCATCATTGAACTTTAATAAACATATACTCAAAAAACAAAAGTTTATTCCATTGTATTCTGTAGGCTAGCTCTCCAGTTATACACTGTGAGATGGCTCATTAAAAATGAGGATTGTAACACAGGACTTTCTAACACACTGAATCATATAGTATTAAGTTGTTTTGGAATGTTCCTTGTACTATTTAAATCAAGGAATAGTTTTTTATGAGTATGTGGCGTTTTTTGTTTCTAAATATTTCTTTTTATGGCACAAAAAACAACTGTTTGATATGAATGACTTAACAGAGAAGGTTCGGCGTTCTTTGACAATATTTCACCTGTTGTTTTTTTAGGCGATTTAAAAAATTTATGGAAGATCATTTGGTTAATTATAATAGCATTGCGACAGAAGTCTACCACTCTCCCAGTAAAGAATCAGCCTGAGACTTTAAAAAAAAACAGGGGATGAAGAGATAAGCAGGGAGGTTGAAATGGCTTGGAAGTGAGGGAAATTGAGGGGAATTGCGTGGGATTCCAAGTGATCACAACCATGGAGAGAGAGAGAGAGAGAGAGGGAGAGAGAGAGAGATAGGGAGAGAGAGAGGGAGAGAGAGAGAGAGAGAGAGAAAGAGAGAGAGAGAGAGAGAGAAAGAGAGAGAGAGAGAGAGAGAGAGAGAGAGAGAGAGAGAGAGAGAGAGAGAGAGAGAGAGAGAGAAAGGAGAAGGGCTTTCTGAAAGCACAAGTAATGCCATACAGGGTACTAAATTTAAGGAATAACTAATAGTCCGGTTTGCCTACAATTTAATGACAATAGCTAGCATTTATATAGTGTTTTGTAAATACTACCTCATATTTTTAAACTCACAACGATCCTCAGAAGTAGGTGCTGATATTTTCTCTATTTTACATATAAACAAACCGAGACAGAAGTTACACGATTTACCCAGGGTCATACAACTGATAAATGTCTAAGGCTGGATTTGCACTCAAGTCTTCCTGATTCTACATCCAGGGCTCTGCCCACTTCCACACCTAGCTCCCTCTAATTTAGATTATGGAAGGTAATTAATATGAAGTGTCTGAACAAAGGAAAGCTGGAACCATATTGTAGAGGTCTTTAAATGCTAGATAAAAGAATTCATCTTGTGTCCCAGAGGCAATAAGGGCTGGTGAAAGATTTTGGAACTGGGGAGTGATATGATCAACTCTTTTCTTTAGGAATATCAATTTGACAGGTGTAGAGGATTGCTTGGAGAGGCTGGAAGCAAGGACACAAATCAGGAGGCTATTGCAAGGGTTTAGGCAAGAGGTGATAAGAGCCTGAAATAGCAAATAGATGGGGATGCTGTGGCACATGTTAAAGACTTGGCAATGAAAAGACTGGGTATGGGAAACAGAGAAGTGTCAAGGATGGCCTCAAGGTCATCAATCTGAGAGACTGAAGGATGAGGACTTCAACAGAAATTGAAAAGTTCTGTGCGATGCGATAATGAGTTGTTGGTTCTGAAAATTTTGAGTTCCAGTCAATCAATGAAGCCACCAAGTACAGATAGATATTTGGATTGGATGTGCAGATTATCTACATATCTCCATTTTATCGTTCAGTTGTTTTCAGTTATATCTGACTCTTTGTGACCTGATTTGAGTTTTTCTTGGCAAAGATACTGGAGTGATTTGCTATTTCCTACTTTAGCTCATTTTACAAATGAGGAAAGTAAGGCAAATAGGGTTAGGTGACTTGCCCATGGTCACAGAGCTAATAAATGCCTAAGGCAAGATTTGAACTTAGGAAGAGGAATCTTCCTGACTCTAGGCCTGACATTCTTTCCACCATGCCACCTGGCTACACTACTTATCTAAATATAAATAGTAATTGAAATTATCAGAGCTTATAAAAGCCTCAAGAGAGAATCTAGAGATATAGGAGGAGAGGGCCCAGTGTTTAAGGGGCAGCAGATTGATGAAAATCCATCAAATTAGACTAAGATCAGATAGTTAGGAGGAGAATCTGGAAAGCAGTTTATCAGATTTGGGCATTCTACTGCATGCTGGTGAGGTCTTAAGCTACTTCACAAGGGTCTTGAGAAGTGAGTGGGAGGTGAGGAAGAAGAGGCAGAAAGTGATATTTGTCTGCTTACAAGAAAATATCTGGAACTACACTGAATAAATGGTCCTATAATTGATATTATTTTCAGCACCACATAACCTGAACAACCCACTTCTAATATATTTTTAGATCTAGAAAGGAACATCTAGGATGTCCATTCCTCCTTTTATGCTTATTACATTAAAATTCTAATTTATTCTAAATTTTTATTCTGACTAATTTGCTTATTTATTGACCTTTAACACTTCATTTAAAATATCAATAAATTATACTAGAAGCGTAAACAATAACAATAAATTAAACAGCAATATTTCTTAAGCACGTACCATGTGCCAGGCACTGTGCTAAGTACAGAGCATACAAATATAAAATAAAAGATAGTCACTGGCTTGAAGGAGCATATACTCCAACAAAAAGAGATAACACATATAAAGGAATAGTGGCCAAAGAGGTGGGATTTTACTATGGAAAGTTACAAGGCAATTCTGGAAGCCCAGGTCCCCTATAAATACCTTCAGAAAATTCTAAATATTAACCAGAAAGGAAAAAAAAAAGGATAAAACTAAGCAGAAAGAGTTATAAGCTCATCCATCCTGTCCACTGGCACTTACAAAGCTTGTCAGTATCCTATGGAAGTTCTTAGTGGAAACAAGAATCCAGAGCAGGAACCTAGTGCCGGAGACAAAGGGAAACAGGCCCCATGTAGCTCAACTCTCAGGCGGCTCAGAACCTAATAAAGTTTCCAGAGACCTAGTAGTAGCCAGGGCCACACTAATATCCAGTCAGCTTAGTTCCTAAAGGCCAGGCAGCTCCAAGGGAGGCTTAACAGGAGAGATTAGTGCCTAGGCAGCATGGCACACTGTTCCTGGTGTTCAGTGCCCAGGCTGCCCAGAGTAAATGGGCATCCTAGCCAAAAGTAAAACAAAGAATGAGGTAAGACCCTAAAAGTCAAGAGAATCTCATTGCCCAGACCTATGTAGCACATCACCCAGGCAACAGAAAACCCATCAAAAACCACAGAAGGAGAAATAGCTAGGGGTGAAGCAAAACACTGACCATTAGCGAGGAGACTTAGTAACAGCATCACTGGGTTTGTAACTACACAAGAAATAGGAAACAGAGAAAGAGCTTAGGCCAAAATCAAAGTCAAGCCACCAAGACCCTGAATCAAAAACTAAAAATTTCTGCAGAAGGTAGGACTAGGCCTTAACTACTACATATAAAACCAAGTAGTGTCTGTCTACATTTACACAAGAGTATGGAAAGGAACAGAGACTGACCCAAGTATAAAATCCCACCTAGAAATTGAGACTGGAGATCTGATAAAAGAGAAAAAAATGCTGAACATAATGAAGGAATATTTTGGACTGAGAGAAGCACAAAAGGTGATCTGGAAGGAAAGAGTAACTCCAAAATAAATTCAGGTAGAGGCTTAGAGAAAAGTATGAAAACATTAAATGAAAGAAATTAAATAACAAATGCAAAATGCAATGTTACAGGAAATGACAGCCAAGGAGGAAAGGATGGCAACATGAATTAATAATTTAGACCATAGAGTTGGAAGCCGAATCCGGGAGTTGAACTCACAGAAACTTAGAACAGGACAAACAAAAAGCAGCTTCTGCAAAAGCCAAGAGAAATTCAAGTAAAATCAAAAGACTATAGAAACAAAAGAAAAAGTAAGATATATATTATCAAGAATAACTGATCTGGAAAACAGGCCAAGAAGAGATAATCTGAGAATCATCAAACTACATGAAAATAATGAACAACAACAATAAGAACTTATATGCCATATTTCAAGAACTCATCCATGAAAACTGCCCCAACCTATTAGACCCAGGTCAAAGTGAAAATAGAATACATTCATTGTTTGCCCCCGTGAAAGAAGCCCCCAAATGAAAAGTTACAGAAACACCATAAACGAAATCTAGAAATTCTAAGAGGAAGAAAAAAAATCCTGGAAACAGCCAAAAAAGAAAAAAAAAACCTTAAGAATAGGCAGCCAGAGTCAGAATCACACAAATATTGGCAGCTGCCACCATAAGGACAGGAAAGCCTCCATATTCTTAAAGGCAAAGGATAAAGGCTTTCAATCCTGAGTCACATGGCTCCTAAAGCTAAGTATAATCCTTTGGGGGAGAAGAGTGTAAAAAGAAAGAGGAAGGGAAATAGGAAATGAAACTTTAACGAAATAGAGAATTTCTTAAAAAAATTTCCTCATGAAAAGCCAAAATTGATTGATTGGAAAGTACCAGATGATGAGTATTTACATTCTAATAGGGGAAAATGTGGAAGAGAGGGAGAAAGAAAAAATGTCCTTCAAACCTCTAATGTCTTCTAGAATAAGAAAAGTTAAATAAGACTAGCAGAGGGCCTAAGGGCAGTTCTGTTATATTTTAATCCATCTTTGGAAAAGAAGGGAATGGAAGGAAAAGAGGAATGCACTGAGGCAGAAAGGAAGAAGTAACTTTTCTGAATAATAGGGCTACAGGAAAGGAAGGAGCTAAGAACATTATAAGAACAGGGTTTAGAAGAATAGGTATTTCATTGATTTCATTTTCACATGACCTTGAAAAGGGAGTTTTGAACCCACAAACACATGTAAAATCACTCATAAAAAGGAAGTTATACAGAAATACATTAATTTCAATATTGAAATATGTGGGGGTAAAGGGAGGGAAAAGACGAAAGATGGGTTTAAGAGAAACTTCATGGTAGAAAGCTATGCCCTAATCAGTGGAGAAAATAATTCTCAGAATGAATGGGCTCAAATTCATTGTTAAGCAAGTAGGAATTTATTTAAATGTGGGTAAGAGGGGTAGGAATTAAATGGATTATATCTGGGAGGCTATAGTAATTTAAATTTAGTTTTTAAGGGGATTTATTGGATGCTTGCTTAGTCATTTGGTGTTCTCTCTTGGAATTCAGAGAAGACTGGTAAAGTGTATGAAATTCAACAGAAAATCCCGCTTGCATTGCCTTCTGTGGAAACAAAGGATGAGGGGTAGCCCTAGAAGATTCTGAATATAGTGGGGAAAGCACGGGGTAGAGTGTCTAGAGACTACCTCTAACATCTAGTACAATGCCTTGACAAGAATAAGAAGGAATAAAAAGAGAAACCGCATTTTAAATAACTACAGTATGTATAAAATACTCAGGAGTCCACCTACCAAGACATGCGTAGGAACTATGTATTTCTATAAAGGGTGTTTAATTGTTCATGGAAAGGGCCAGCCACTAGAAAAATGAAAATAATCCAGAAATATTAAATACCATAACAACCAAAATAATAACAGCTTCCCTAATACAACTTTGGAAATTCATTTGGAGCAAAAGTAAAGCCAAGAATCCCAAGTGAAATAAAGAAAAATTGTAGAAAGGAAGGTGGCCTAGAAGTACCAGATCTCATACTGTACAACAAAGCAGTAATCTTCAAAATGTTTTGAAACTGTCTAAAAAATAGAGAGGGAGAACAGTGGAATAGATCAATTATACAATATAATGGCCACAATGGCCGAGTATTCCATAAACCCAAAGGCTTCAGCTACTAGGATAAGGACACAATACTTGACAAAAAACTGCTAGGAAAACTGCAAAAGCAGTCTGGGAGAAATTAAATCTACAATAATACCTCACACTATATATAAAGATAAATATATCCAAATAGATACATGACTTAAGACATTCCATCAGAAGTAAATTAGAAAAACAAGCAACAAATTCTCTTTCAGATGTATATAATAGTTCATGAGCAAATAGGGATGTAAGGGATTACAGAAGATTAAAGGAGTGATTTATATCATATAAAATTGAAAAGACTTTGAATCACCAAACTAATACAGCTCTAAAATCAGAAGAAAAACAAATGGCATATTATATATAAACAGTTCTATATATGAAATCAACTCAAATTTATAAGAATAAGAGCCACTACCCAATAAATAAATGGTCAAAGGATATGAACAGTTTTCAGAAGAAATCCAGCCTGTCAAGAATTGAAAAATAAGAAAAAATCTGAGTCATGAATATGAGAAAGGAATTTAAAGTAAATTTGTAGTTGTGTCATATATCTATCAGACTGGCAAAAATAACAAAAAAAAATGACAATTTTGAGAGATGCTGTGGAAAGGCAAGAATTTAAATGAAGTTTTGGTGTGGCCACAAATTGGTCTAGCCATTTTTGAAACAAAATTGAAATCATGCCTAAAAAATGAAGAAACTATGTATCTTTTTACCCAGTTATAACTCTACTAGGTTTATGCCTAAAAGACATGAAAGAAAATAAAAAGGACCCACACAAGCACAAATATTTATAGCAGCTCTTTTTGTTATAGGAAAGTACTGAAAAGCTGAGTGTACCATCAGTTGGGAAATAGCTAACCAAATTATGATATATAAATGTAATGGAACATGTAGGAAGCAGCTGACTATGAATTGACCTTGCCTGATCCCAGAGCTGTGAATTGCCTGAGAGCAATCAAAACCAGTTGAAACGAGAACTCTTAAAACCAGCTAAAAAAGGAACAGAGCCTCAGTTCTGAACAGATGTTATCACTCCCAAGCCTCCCCCAGCTTTCTCTATGGACATTCATTTTTATGCAAAACAACTTGCATGGCAGCTTCTGAAGCTGTGTTTCTCAAGAGACTTCCTCTTGGTTGAAGTATATTTAACTCTGCCCCGTTCTATCCCTCTTGGGTACTCTAGTACTTTGGTGCTGTATGACAGCCCCAGATTACAGTCCACTTGCCTCCATTTAAGACCCTAGTTTTTTGCTACTTTGGTAGTATTCTTTTTTTCAGGTTGACAAATATTATCATACTTTAAGAAACAATGAAATGGGGGGTGAAGCCAAGATGGTGGCTGGAGAGCAGGGATTTGTGTGAGCTCCCTCCCCAGGTGCCTCCAAACACCTATAAAAATGGCTCTGAACAAATTCTAGAACTGCAGAACCCACCAAATAGCAGAGGTAAGCAGGGCTCCAGCCCAGTACAGCCTGGATGGTTGCTGGATAAGGACTATCACACAGAGCTGGGAGCAGAGAGGAGCAGTGCCCAGCATGAGCCATGCCTGGACCACCAACCAGATGGGGAGCCAGGCAGAACAGGCCCTAGCACCCTGAATCAGTGAGCTGTGGCAGTTACCAGACTTCTCAACCCACAAACACCAAAGACAACAGAGAAGGTTAGTCGGAAAAGCTGTGGGGGACAGAGTAAAAGGAATTCCCTGTTCAGCCACCACCCCAGGGGTAGCAGAGGTGGTGCAGCTGCAGAACTACAGCTGCAGCTGCTTCTGGCCCCAGACCCACCTGGTGGGAGGAATTAAGTGGTCGATCAGAGCGGGAGGGCAGACCCAGCTTAGATTTGAGTTGTAGTCCAGGTTGGCAGTTCTCGGGGGAGGAGTAGCGCTGGTGTGGTACAGCTTTCTGTGTACCTCTGAAAACAATAGCGGAGCCCCTCAACCTTGAGACAAAGTACTCTATAGTCTACAAGCAGTCATACTCCAATGAAAAATTCAAGGGTCAAGTAAGTTGGCTAAGAACATGGCCAGGCAGCGAAAACAGACTCAGATTCAGACTCAGACTCTGGAATCTTTCTTTAGTGGCAAAGAACATCAAAACATACAGCCAGAAGAAGTCAACAAAGTCCAAGAGCCTAAGTCAAAAGCCTCCAAGAAAAACATGAACTGGTCTCAGGCCATGGGAGAGCTCAAAGAGGATTTGGAAAAGCAAGTTAGAGAAGTAGAGGAAAAATTGAGAAGAGAAATGAAAATTATGTGAGAAAACCATGAAAAATAAGTCAATCACTTGCTAAAGGAAACCCAAAAAAATACTGAAGAAAATAACACCTTAAAAAATAGACTAACTCAAATGGCAAAAGAGCTCCAAAAAGCCAATGGGAAGAATACCTTGAAAAGCAGAATTAACCAAATGGAAAAGGAGGTCCAAAAGACCACTGAAGAAAATACTACCTTAAAAGTTAGATTGGAGCAAGTGGAAGCTAGTAACTTGATGAGAAGTCAAGATATTCTAAAACAGAACCAAAGGAATGAAAAATGGAAGACAATGTGAAATATCTCATTGGAAAAACCAATGACCAGGAAAATAGATCCTGGAGAGAGAATTTAAAAATTATGGGACTACCTGAAAGCCATGATCAAAAAAAGAGCCTAGATATCATCTTTCAAGAAATTATCAAGGAGAACTGCCCTGATATTCTAGAGCCAGAGGGTAAAAAAGAAATTGAAAGAATCCAGTGATTGTGATTGCCTCCTGAAAAAGATCCCAAAAAGAAAACTCCTAGGAATATTGTCACCAAATTCCAGAGCTCCCAGATCAAGGAGAAAAGACTGCAAGCAGTCAGAAAGAAGCAATTTGAGTATTGTGGAAACACAATCAGGATAATACAAGATCTAGCAGCTGCTACATTAAGGGATCAAAAGGCTTGGAATATGATATTCCGGAGGTCAATGGAGCTGGGATTAAAACCAAGAATCACCTACCCACCAAAACTGAGTATCATGCTCCAAGGCAAAATATGGATTTTCAATAAAATAGAGGACTTTCAAGCTTTCTCAGTGAAAAGACCAGAGATGAGTAGAACATCTGAGTTTCAAACACAAGAATCAAGAGAAGCATGAAAAGGTAAAGAAGAAAGAGAAATCATAAGGGACTTACTAAAGTTGAACTGTTTTGTTTACTTTCCTACATGGAAATATGATGTGTAGAATTCATGAGACCTCACTATTAAGGTAGCTGAGGGGATTATACATATAGAGAGAGACAGAGGGCACAGGGTGAGGTGAATATGAAGGAATGATATCTAAAAAAATCAAATTAAGAGATGAGAGAGAAATATAGTGAGAGAGGGAGAAAGGGAGAGATAGAATGGTGTAAATTATCTCACATAAAAGTGGCAAGAAAAAGCAGTTCTGTTGGGAGCGAAGAGGGGGCAGGTGAGGCGGAATGAGTGAATCTTGCTCTCATCGTATTAGACCTGAGGAGGGAATAACATACACACTCAATTGGGTATCTTACCCACAGGAAAGAAAGAGGAAGGAGATAAAAAAGGGGGGATTATAGAAGGGAGGGCAAATGGGGCAGGAGATAATCAAAACCAAACACTTTTGAAAAGGGACAGGGTCAAGGGAGAAAATTGAATAAAAGGGGAAAGGATAGGAAGGAGCAAAATATAGTTAGTCTTTCACAACATGAGTATTGTGGAAGGATTTTACATAATGATACACATGTGGCCTATGTTGAATTGCTTGCCTTCTTAGGGAGGGTGGGTGGGGAGGGAAGAGGGGAGAGAATTTGGAACTCAAAGTTTTAAAAGAAGATGTTCAAAAAAAGTTTTTGCATGCAACTAGGAAATAAGATATACAGCCAATGGGGCATAGAAATCTATCTTGTCCTACAATAAAGTAAGGGAAAAGGGGATGGGGAGGAGTGGGGTGACAGAAGGGAGGGCTGACTGGGAAATGGGGCAACCAGAATATATGCCATCTTGGAGTGGGGGGGAGGGTAGAAATGGGGAGAAAATTTGTAATTAAAACTCTTGTGGAAATCAATGCTGAAAACAAAAATATTAGATAAATAAATAATATAAAAGAAGAAACAATGAAATAGATGGTTTGACAGAAAAAAAATGGAAAGACTTTTATGAAGTAGTGGGAAGTAAAATGATAAAAACCAGGAAAATAATTTCTATAAAAATAATAATATTAAAAAAAATCCTTTAAAATATTTGAGAGCTCTGATGAATACAAGGACAAACCATGATTCCAGAGGACTAATGGGAAGACTTTCTACATATTGAGAAAGTTGATGAACCCAAAATGCAGAATAAGACTTACATTTTTGCAAATGGTTAATTCAGGTATTTGTTTTGCTTGGCTATGTGTATTAATGATAAGGTCCTTACTTTGTTTTCATTTTCTAATGGAAGTAGGGTGTCAGAATTGAAGAAATGGAATAAGGTTAAGGTAGCAAAAAAAAAAAAGAATGAGAAATAGATGAAGCTCATCTTTTTTTTAATATGCAGACAAAAGGAAGTCCAGAAAGAATCATTTATTATAATTTAAAATAAAAGCAAGCTTTATATGAGTTACATAGTATCATGTATAATCTTTTCTTCTGTGTATATAACAGAATATCTGTGAATATGTGTATGCATACATGTGTATACGCAAGAAGATATATGCATGCACCCATGTATACATACATGTTCACATATACATGTACACATGCATTCTGTATATACATACACATAAACCTAAATACCCATTATATCTTGTGTTTGTCAGAATAAAAAAAATAAATTTTAGTAAAATTTTCAAAAGTCTTTTAAAAGAAAGGAAATTTATAGGATTAGTAAGTGGACCCATAAGGGAGTAGAGTAACATACCATTTTCTAGTAGAAATGGATTTGATTTGATTATGATTACAGAACTGGAAAGTTTTGAGGGAAGTGGAAAAGTAGGTGACAGAGGATTCATAAATGACAGGAAAGTGATTGCTTAGAAAGATGGCCAAAAGAGAAAGAGAAGAATGATTGCATCTTGCTTAGATACTGTAGCCCACATAAAAATATTTACCAATCAGGATAGTAGAACCCCAGCGTAGAAGTTCTAGACCAAAAACAGGCAAGTTATCCAGGTCCAAGTCTCTAGTTAGGGCAGAAAATTAGCCAGTGTGAAGGCAGTTGGAGAACAAACAACACAGGATATGTCTAAGAAGAGGATTGTCTCTACAAGGAGCTTTACAGCAGTTAGAGACAAAAGTGCCCAAGGCTACCTGCATTTAGCACTTTTTTTTATTTATTTATTGTAAAAGGGGAGAAAGTAGTCTTAAATGGTGGTAATTACTAAATAGAGCTTTTAAGATTTAGGATTCTGAACTCTATCTTTATAGCCCCCTTCCCCCAAAAAAGAAAATAATGGAGGAAGTGTGCCTTAATCACTGGAGGAAATAGCACTTAGAGTAGGTGGGCTCAAAACCATTGCTAAGCAAGAAAGATTTCATTACAGTATATGGGGTGTGAGGGCAAGGTAGATGGGGAATGGATTGGATTTAGTCCTGAAGGCCTCAGTAACTGAAATTTGTTCATTGAAGAAATTGATTCATGTAACTGTAGTCATTTTGTATTTTCTCTCAGGATTAATGGAGAACTGTGTATATAACAGAATATCTGTGAATATGTGTATGCATACATGTGTATACGCAAGAAGATATATGCATGTAAAGGTGTGAAAATATCAAAAGTCTGATGGCATTTCCTAGTGTAGAAACAAAGATAAAGAAGTAACATTAGAACATAATTACCAAATAGTAGGAAAAAAAGCACTGAACAGATTTTTTAGACTACCTCCAGCACCTAATATAGCAACTTAATTTGAACACATTTGGTGTTTAATAAATGTAGATTAGAGTCAGGTGGCCTCCCAATTCTACTTCTGCCTCTAAGTGTCTGACCTTGAGGAAATGAAGGGCTAAGTTTCTTTATCTATAAAATGAAGTCATTGAGCAAGGTCCTTGATAAGATAACTTTGAGGGCTAAGCTGAAGTTGGCTTAGGATGCAATGGGGGACCTTCGGCTTCTCAATCAAAGGTCTTTAACAGGTCTCAGTTTGAATGAGGCAACACCCATTCAGTGATTAAGTCTTAAAAAGAATTGAGGCAGAGAATGACCTTTTTACCTAGTCAAAAATAGATAAATGAATAAAAAACAAACAAACAAATAAATG
This sequence comes from Trichosurus vulpecula, assembly GCF_011100635.1. Classification (NCBI taxonomy): domain Eukaryota; kingdom Metazoa; phylum Chordata; class Mammalia; order Diprotodontia; family Phalangeridae; genus Trichosurus; species Trichosurus vulpecula. The sequence goes on along the minus strand of NC_050576.1, from coordinate 309,688,458 downwards.
AACAAAATTTAAAAAAAATCCATCTGAGAGGAGACTCTCAGGGTTTCTGGCCAAAACCAGAAATAATTGCTATTTACATTCATTCTGAACCAATCAGGGCCCAAAAAGATGACCGACCAGGGCTTGAAAGGAAGAAAGAAAAGGAAGAAAGAAAATAAAAACACTCCAGTTTAGTCCCAGGTGGGCAGCTCCTTTCCTAATTACAGAGGTTGTTATTTGTCCTTCGTTCTCAAAGAGGATGGGAGGTGATGCCATGACATACAAGTGAATTAGATTCAAGTGAGGGAAAGCTGTGCAAAGTCACTGGCCTCCCTTTCTCCTCCAGAGTCTTCTGGGTCCAGTGGCCAGGCATAGATAGGACAACTAGAGATGGCCCAGGATGCGGTGGTTTGACAAACATTCATTAAGGACTACTGTGGAGAAGCCATTAGTGGCTTCACTCCATTGCTTTGGGGTGCAGCTAGTAGGGAGGTCAGGAAGAGAAACTTATTAGGTGCTAAGAGTGTTGCAAAGCTAAAGGAAAGATCAATTAAAAAGGAACAGTAGGACAGGAATTTATATAGATATAGTTAAAAAAGAGCACAACTTCATGAGGACCAAAATCTTTTCAATTCCCTCCTATGATTGCCAAGTCCTATTGATTTTGGAAAAGTAATTATGATGTTATTAAATAGCTTGACTTCATTTATTGTTTTTCAATATTTTACTGATATCTTTTTACTGTCCTCTTCAAATTACTTTTGTTATTCTTCAATTGGTACTAGTGTCTCTTTTGTCCTAGTCTTCTACTCCACGAGTTTCCCTCCATTGAATTTCACTTATGGATTCTGTTCTGGGCTATACAACAGTCTTTGTAGGTGAAATAGAGTATAGAATGGTGGACCTGGGATCAGGAAGACTTCAAATTCTGCCTTAGTCATCTGTGTGTTTCTTTATATGTGACCCTAGGCAAGTCACCTACCCTTACTCAGCCTCTCCTTTCTCATGGATAGAATAAGGATAATAATAACACCCAGATCCTAGGTCTTGTGTGTGCATCAAATGACCTTAAACAGCATTGTAAATGTTGCCTATTTTTTTCTCTAAAAGCTTATCTAATTTGGGCAAATCCAAACTGGCTTTTGACCATAAGCTATCTCCACCTCTATATCCTTGAACCACCTCAAACTCAACATGGCAAATACAAAATTCTTCAACTTTCAGTTCTAAAGCAACCTCCCCATCACTATTGATAGTCATCTTAAAAAATCTGCTTCCAAAGACTGAAACCTTGCTTTGAACTCTGGTGCCTTTCTATCTTTAGTCAGTCCTTCAGTCAACGAACAAGTATTTATGGCTTACTATGTACCAAGAGCTGTGCTGATGCAATCTGTATGATGGGGGAGTTGAATTTTAAGACAGCTAGAGCACTTTCCAGATCTAGGTCTAGGCTCCTAGGATCCTATGATGTCTGTAAGTAGGTATATACAAGATACATACATGTTAGATGGAAGGTGAACACAAAAGGGAAAGAAATAGAGGCTCAGAGGGCCCAGGGAGGGGCTCCTGCAGCAGGAAACATTTGAGCTCAGTCTGCACATTGAGGGACAACTTTGCTTTTTACAGCCGGATCACTAATCAGTTTCTTTGTTTGTTTTTACATCAGCCTTAAAGCAAATCTCTCCAACCTGTCTCTGCCAAAGCAAAGGGCACCAGAAAAACCTTGACAATTTAGTAGGTTGGACCCAGAACCTGAGCAGCCCAGCCCTGCCCAGAATAAGAGAACAGCCCAAAAAGAGGAATGATAGACTTAAGCAGCAGATTCATCTGTGGAGTAGTCCAGCTTATCTTTGAAGTCTCCAACACAGGACTGCCACAGTTCAATTGCCTCTATTAATGAACTTCTGGGTGGACTTTTCTGAGAAAGAGATAGCACATGATAGCCCACAGTTCTAGAGTTTTGAGTTTCCTTAGAAACATGTATTCCTTACATATTTGCCTCACTGCAATGATACTTTGTAGGGCATTTCCAATTCAGATCTTTCCCACAGTGAAGGAAGTCATGAAAGTTTCAGATTCAAAAGTCTTTTTAAGGTTTTGGCTTAAAAAATATTGACCATGAGGTCCTGCTGGATTTCCAGGTACATGAGGCAATATAGTAAACAGAGATTATCTGCAAGTTAACCTATTTATTTAGCATGGATTCTATGATATGTCCCAATTTGTATAGTACTTCTAAGTTTACAAAGCACTTTATGCAGGATGCCTCTGGGAGGAAGATAATGCAACGACGAGCACTGCCACGTTATAGAAGAGAGTATAAGGAAAGTTAAATGACTTATTCATTTACAATATTTTCAAATGTAAGATCTAGGATAAGAAGGTAGATCTGTTATGTCCTTGCTATACCACCTAACCTTTTTTCAAGAGAAAGATAGATTTAATACTCTTCTATTGTTCCCCACCCCAATTTGGATAATCCAGCTTTTTTTTAGGTATTGACTGTACTTGTTTATACCTATAGTGGTGGTATATTAGTTCATTTTGTTTTACACACATACACACTCACACACACACAGACACACATACTTCCACAAAAAAAAATAGGCTAGGAGAGAGGTCGTTTTTAGGCAATTTTAAAATAGCTGAATCTTGGTCAATATGATACTTCTGCTTTAATAGTCAGCTCAAATTACTGGGTAGTCACTTCTGTCTATGCTTAAACAACCATAAAGGCAGTTTAAAATACCATGTCAACAATGCTGTGTACACTTCAGTCACGTTGATAGATAGCATCTGTGTTGCTCACATCTCACTGTCCTTAGGAAGTATGTAACACCACAATATCTAGGGGATACATATTAAATCCTTGATGATGGCTATGAATGCAAGAGTAGAAAAGGAAAGAATAGCAGCCAGGTTTCATTCCATTCTGGCTAATACAATTATTCTTTCCTTTAACATGAATATACTTCTTTTTTTCTGCTTCTAAAATGTGCTTCTGCCCCTGAAGTCAAGATAGAATAGAATTAGCAGAACCATCAACACTGTTCAGCACTTATTCACAGAACTATTTTCGATGTATTAGTAAGTTAAAATGGATTTCCAACATGATGAGCCATCTGATCTGTCACATTAGTCTAGTTGTCAGGGGCATAAACTTTCCCTGTGTGGAAAAAAAGAAAGCCTTACGGGATTTTTGCTGAAGAAGGCAAAAAGCGCATCTGGGAGAGCCAATTGTTTTTGGAGCCAATGGAGTCTAAGACTTAATCATTTCTTTTGACTATAACACCTATGCCAATTAGTCTATATGCTCAATTCAAATGCTTATTGACACAAATTCATTTTTCCAGTGTCTTTTGTATATTAAATAAACATAGCATCTGTCTTATGAGAATATCTTTTTTTTCTAATTCTTATGTATTAATATAAACATACATACCTACACATGTGCATTGTATAATTCCTCTTCAAAATAGGCAGCAATAATATCCAGGAGAGCTATAATTGGCTATGAAACACACAGTTGCCTCTGGCAACTGAGGTAAAACTGGTTGGCTGTTGAACTGTAAAGATCCCACTTTTGGTTGTCAACTGTGTTGTCCTGATTTCTGCCCTGGAAAGAATATACTTACAAGTCCCATGATATGATTTGGTATCTTTTGGGAAATAAAAATATGATTAGTGTGAACTGGGAACAAGAGAAACTTACAATTCCAGCACCACCACGTTGACTCCAAGGTTAAGACATTATATGCCAATTTTCAGCCCAGAGTAAAATTTTATGGCCAGACTATCAACTCTAGAAAATGGAAATTGATAATGAAAGTGCTGACAAACCTTTGGATGTTTCCAGGAATGTAATAGCCTATTTAACGGAATAGGAGTTGCAAGGTAAGCTATTTACTCTTTTCTGCTAAAGAGGCAATTACACAAACCTGTTGGTGAAGAAGTTTATAATATGATTAAACAGGCAACATTAAATCAAATGGTGATTGAGTTCCCAAGAGGGAGTTTACATTGCCAACACTTGTGACTGTCTGTACCTCCCTAGTTTTGAATCCCTCATGCTGGACCTTAGGAGAGGAGGAAAAATGAGAGGACTTATGGTCAGACTAACATGTATGTATTTTTATAAAAAGATGTTCTGTGTTTTTAAGTGCCTTGTGCCTTTTTAAAATCTTAGGAAAGACTAAACTTTAACTACTTGGTCCGAACAAATTAAGAAGTATTTCATCACTTATGTCTTACATCAGATTTACGTACCTGTTACATATGTAAGCAATTTGTGCTCATAACCCATCAGTAACTGAGGTTTTTTTAAATTTTTATTCTATGCTACAATTCAATTTATAATTTCATTTTAATTCTGTTCATATTAGCATTTTACAAACATATGAAATATATTCATAAAAATACTAAAGTATGATTCTGCACATTAATCTAAGAAGAGTACATTCTTGAGGGAATCCTAATGGTACATAATGCATATTATATAAACTATTAAATTTTCAAATTGCATGATTCACATTACTATTGGTATCATATCCATGCATGAGCCAAACATACTGTATGTATGTATGCAATGTGTGTATGATGTATGTATGTATGTATGTATGTATGGAAGACCTTCATAACTCATCCAGTCTGACCTCCTCTGTTTAAAAATAAGGAACCTAAGGACCAGGTTTCATAAGTATAAGTACACAAGGCCACATGATTAAGAGCAAGAATTTGAACTCAATTCCTCTGACTTCAAAACCAGTACACTTTTCAGTAAACCATTTCCACCTGGAAGGAATAGGTCAAGATTCATAGAAAACATTGGATTGTGGGTAAAATTTCAATAGGTGGAAGATGATTGTGTATGGGATAAGACTCAGAGTGTCCTCCCTAGTTGCCCAAATTGCCCAGATTTAAAACTTTTCTTTTTTTAATTTTTTTTTAAATTTTTAGTTTACAACACTCAGTTCTACATAATTTTGAGTTCCAGATTTTCTTCCTCCCCTCCCCTTCTCTCTCCCCAAGACAACATGGAATCCAATATATCTTCTATGTATAGCTTTGCATTGAACTTATTTACACACTAGTCAAGTTGTGAAGAAGAATTATGACCAATGGAATGAATCATGAGAAAGAAGAAACAGAGCTAAAAAAAACCCCAAAAACAAAAACAAAAGAGAGAAAAAAAGGGGGAAAAAGCAGGCATAAAGTGTGCCTCAATCTGCATTTATACTTCATAGTTCTTTCTCTGGATGTAGATAGCATTCTCCATCATGAGTCCTTTGGAGTTGTCTTTGCATCTTGTGTTGCTGAGAAGAACAAAGTCCATCAGGGTTAGTCCTCACAGAATCCATATATCTGTGGTTGTGTATAATGTTCTCCTGGTTCTGCTCCACTCACTCAGCATTATATTGTGTAGGTTTTTCCAGGTTGTTATGAAGTTCACATCATCCTCATTTCTTATAGCACAATAGTATTCCATTACCTTCATATACCACACCTTGTTCAGCCATTCCCCAATTGATGGGCATCCCCTTGATTTCTAATTCTTAGCTACTACAAAAAGAGCTGCTATAAATATCCTTGTACATATGGGTCCTTTTCCCGCTTGTGTGATTTCTTTGGGATACAACCCTAGAAGTGGTATTGCTGGGTCAAAGGGTATGAACATATCTATAGCCCTTTGGGCATAGTTCCAAACTGCTCTCCAAAATGGCTGGATCAGCTCACAACTCCACCAGCAATGCAACAATGTTCCAATTTTCCCACATCCTCTCCAGCATTTATCATTATCTTGTTTTGTTGTTTTAGCCAATCTGACAGGAGAGATGTCGTACCTAAGAGTTGTTTTGATTTGCATTTCTCTAACCAGTAGTGATTTCAAGCATTTTTTCATATGCCTATAGAGATCTTTAATTTCTTCCTCTGAAAACTGCCTGTTCATATCTTTTGACCATTTCTCAATTGGGGAATACTTGTATTCCTCTATATTTGTCTCAGTTCCCTGTATATTTTAGAGATGAGGTCTTTATCAGAGACACTGGTTGTAAAGATTTTCTCCCAATTTTCTGCTTCCCTCCTAACCTTTGTTGCATTGGCTTTTTTTATACAAAACATCTCAATTTAACATAATCAAAATTATCCATTTTGCATTTTGTGATGCTCTCTATCTCTTGTTGGGTCATGAATTCTTTTCCATAAATCTGATAGGTAAACTATTCTTTGCTCTCCCAAATTGCTTATGGTATCAGCCTTTATTCCTAAATCATGAACCCATTTTGACTTTATTAAAACTTTTCTTAAAAGAATTAAACATTTTTCAAAATACTCCTTTTTAGGAGTGAGAAAAAATTAAATTACTGAAATTGCAGTAATACTTGTACCACCACCTTCATAGGGATGTAAGGAATATATCCTGGAACCTTGAAGTGAAATTATGCATTTGAAACAAACCTACAAAAATTTGTATAAAAGAAAATTGTAAGGGTTAAGAATCTCTGCTGCTTGATTAATATCAAATTCAAGAAGAAAACATATCCAAGACATTTCTTATTGTGGGAGATGTTAGTTACTCTGTGTTTTAAACAGGCAAGTTAGGAAAGAGTGTGAGGGTGAGGGGAAAGAAATGAGTTTACAACTAGTTTCAATTTCAAAGCAGAGCAACTCTTTCAGAATTTTTCTAGTTTCATTCTTCAATAAAATTAATTAGACGAGATGAGATTGAAGGAAAAAAGATAAATTTTTTCTACTTCCATGTAAACTTACTCAGGGCCAACCCTATACTGATGACTTATATGCTGTGTAATCCAGGGTCTTATACATGGTTTATATGCTGTGTAATCCAGAGTTGTTATTAATTATAGTTTTCACTTTGACCTTGGTGACATACGTAGATTCTTGAGTCTGGACATTGCTGGGAGGGAAATGGAGTCCTTCAGCCCCCTGGAAGGGCCATGTCTGAGGATTCTTTACCTGACATTAACTACCAAATACTTTCCCAATACACTACCCCTTACCACTCTCTCCATCGTTGTATCATAGATTTTGATATGGCAGAGACATGAAAGACTATCAAATCCTCCCGAACCTCTATTTTGCAGATGAACCATAGGTAGGTAAAGAGAGTTTCTGGGTCATACACTAGCAAGTGTCTAAGGTGTGGATACTGTCCAAGAGGTTACAGTATCACTGAATAACTGTAATCCTGCAGAATTGCATTGCCGAGGTAGTTCAGTAAACACCTAATTACAACTTGACATGTTCATAAGACCATGATAAAATCAATATAGTTTCTTCACAGTAAGCCTGTTCCCATTGGATTCTGATTCCAATTTTCCCCCCTCATTTTATTAATTTAAAAATCAAAAAAGAGTTTTCATTTGAATGTCTTATTATAAATACCTAGGAACCCAGAAAATGCCTTCCAAGTTAGTTGTCTTTTATTTAAAGGACTTTTTTATCTAATGTGGCTTTGATGAAAGATTTTTGGTCATTATAAGTTAGTAGTTAAAACAATAGAAGATGATCAAAACACCATGCCTTTTGTTCTATCTCTACAAGTGAAAAGTAAAGCTATGGATTTTTATGTCATGGTCCCTGCTTTGTAGAAAGAGCAGAGAGATGGAGAATTCTGATCATCAAATACATTTTTGTTATTGTCTTTGAGTTATGATCCTCTAGACATTGATTATTTGCATTAAAGAGCAAGCAGTGCTGCCATTTTCACATATATGATGCTTAGGTTTAACCATTTTGAATACGGATCAATTCCTTGATATTCAAGAGATATACCAAAGAGATATCATGTAGACTGAGAGACCTTAGCTCTTGGAGTCCTAATAGGTATTTGGGCATCATGGAAACATTCATATAGATCAAGATATAATTCCTTCCTGAGAACAGCTTTATTCCCAAAGAAATTAATATTCACATGTAAGTATGCTGTAAAAACCTGTTTGTTTTAAACATAGATTCAGTATTCACACATTTGTAAATTAATGAAAATAAACACTGAAAATGCTAGAGCAAGCAGTCAAAAACCAGCAACTTTCTATTTGGATTTAGTCAGGATGACAGATGTGAGACTGGAGAGTGAATAATGCCCCATCAGGAGAAGATTTATTGACAAAGTCTTTCACTGGGGCTATAGGAGGAAATCTGCCATTGTTCAGTCGGGAAAAAATAAGAAAGAATTCAATTGTAGCTGGTTTTAATTCTGCTGAAATACTTCAGTGACTGTGGGCTGGCATTACAGGCTAATTGCTCTCTAACTGCCCTACCCTTATTGTTGGTTTCACCAAGTAACTTTCTTCTCTGTCTAGAAAATACTAAACCTGTCACCTTTTTATGATCTTACCTAAATAAGTCATTTTCTGGTTTAAGCTTACAGTTTCTCAAACTATTAATCCATAATTTTAGCTGGATTTCTCTTGTGCAACTTTTTTTTTTCATTTCAACTTCATCATTCATTTTAAACTTCACCAGAGTTTGACAGCAAAAATGAAAATCTAATCAGGGATTCAATTGCCTACCAAATATGTGGCCTCTTGCAGGATCTATGTGAGCTTTTGTAATGAAACTCCCCTCTGTATAATAAAGGTGTGTCTACATGATATGTCTTAATGCCTTTTTCCTTGACATCATTTATGACAGATTCCTATAGAGTTCACAGGATAAGAAACTGTTCCAGAGAGGATGGAATAACTGCACCTAAGTATCACCTAGCAATTACTTGGTTCTTAGAACAGACACCTTGCTGCCAACAACTTTCTTGTCTAGCTTGTTAAACTCCTTCATGCCTTCTGTAGTGGGGTTTATTTCTTTATTCTTGATTATCCTTTGAAGGGAAAGCAAAGATTCTTTGCAAATGTTCATTACAGAAAACTCAAGCTCTTTTCTCGGCAGTTTTTTGACCCCTTTAATTATGTTCTCTTGAAGGTTTAGGAAATGCCTATCTGAGAAATTTAAATGCACTTGGGTAAGAACATATGTTACCTTTTATCTTTATGAGGTCTTTTGCAAGCATAAAATATTGTTATTTATTTGGAGAATAATTGCGAAGTGTCATTTATCTGCCCTCACCCTCCTGAGAACTTTGAGTGCACTTTTACTTTTAAAAAGTAGCTCTAAATATGATGGGGTTGCAACAGAAGGAAAATCAAACCTAATAGTGATGTAATTCTCAGAGGGGAATTCTGCTTTAGCAGAAGCTTAAGCTCAATTACCACCATAGCCAGGCTGTCAAAATCAACCTCTGAATCACCTCTAATTCCATTTTGACTGATTCTTGCACTAATTGAAGTTGTGGTATTTATTTCAAGGAAAGGGAACTGCTTTTCTAAGTTCCTATAAGAACCTTGTTCAACTGATTCAAAAGGGGGTCTGAAGCAAGCAGATTTGTTTGCAGAACAAAGACAGCCCTGTTGAGAATCACATTGTTCTGAGTGAACATGGTGTAGGAAATACTGGGAAGACAGTTCAGAAGCTAACGATATTATAGTGCTCAAAACTGGGAGCACCATTGCCAAGGAAATTGATTCACCTTGTTAAAAATGTTTTGCTGAACAAAATGTTGCTTTAAAAAAGCCTGAATCTTTTGTGTTTGTTTTAGGTAAGTAGGTAGATAGGTAGATAGATAGATAGATAGACAGACAGACAGATAGGTAGATAGACAGACAGACAGACAGACAGACAGACAGACAGACAGATAGATAGATAGATAGATAGATAGATAGATAGATAGATAGATAGAAACTATATTAAGTGCTTACTATGTGCAAGCCATTGTAATTAAGTGCTGGGGGTAAATAAAAAGAAACAAGATAGCCCTTGCCCTGGAGAAACTTACTTTCTAGCAGGCAAAGATAATACACTGTGGTAAGCTCTCGTGATAGAAAAATGGGAAGAAAACATTCTCATCTCTCAAGGAGTTCATAATCTTGGAGAGATGGAGATAATCACCCCAAGGGAGCAAAAAGTAAACTGTCTGGAGTGTGACATCCCAGAAGAGTGACTAACAGCTTAGGTTGATCTATTTCTATTTAAAAATGAAATTACAGATCAGAGTATCTTTTAATAATTTCATCCAAATCATCAAGTTATCAACAAATTAGGATGAATTATGAAAACGGACTCTATGTCTGTCTTCTTTCTCTCTTTTTATGCTTTTAAAAGTTTCCAGTCTCAGGATGAACTCTACAGGTTCTGATGCTGATGATAGGGCAGGGATACCAATACCTGTATACCTGATTTCATCTATGTAGGGAAACCCTCAGGTATGGGAACTCCCTCTACAAATATAAGTTGCCACTTTGCAATTGATCATCGTAGAGAATTGCCAGGGAATTTAGATGTTAAGAGAATTACCCAGGATCAGATGAACAATATAGTTCATATATTGAATACACTTGAACACAAGTCTTTCTGACTTTGAGGTAAGCCCTCTCTATTCACTATATTTTGTCGATAATAATAAAATTAGCAGTTATGAACTATGGCGGCAGTGGTGGTGGTGGTGGTGATGATGATGATGATGATGATGATGATGGTGATGAGAGGCAACATGTGAACACTAGTGAAGAGAGTAGATTTTAGAGTCAGCAAGACGTAGGTTCAAGTTTTGCCTCTAGCAAATACTAGTTGAGAGTCTGGGTTATTTGCCTAATATTCTAGGCATTTATCCCCTATAAGTATAAACTGTAGAACAGTTGCCAAGTCTATAGTGGTGGAGGGGGATTCTATATAATTTTTCCATAGTTTTAGGCAAATAATCAGTTAGAGATGGATAAACCATCATGATTACAAATTGTTTTCCCTTTTTTAGAATTTTTTTTTCTTTTAAGCACATCTATTTTTGGCATTTAAAGTCCATCACATGGGGCAGCTAGGTGGCGCAGCAGATAGAGCACTGGCCCTGGAGTCAGGAAGACCTGAATTCAAATCAGACCTCAGACACTTGACACTTAATAGCTGTGTGACCCAGGGCAAGTCATTTAACACCATTTCCTAGCTATAAAATAAGATACAGTTCATCAGAACCTGACCCCAATAAATTTTCTAGACTTGTTGGACATAACTACTCTTTGTGCACATTATGGTTTAGCTAAACCAACCTTCTTACTATTCTTGATTTTTCATCTCTATACTTTTGAAATGACAGTCCCTCCTCATTAGAATTCACTGTCTCTTCACATCTGCCTCTTAAAATCTCTAGAATCTTTTTGATACTCAACTAAAGCACCATATGAAGTCTTTCCTAGTAATCCTACCCAAGTATTAGTGCCTTCCCCTCAAAAATTACTTTGTGTATATTTCACTTGCATACCAGTTATATCTATTAAGTACATCCTTTCTCCCATAGAATATAAGCTCTCCGGCAGTTTTGTCTTTGTAGCCATAGTGCTTAGCACTCTGACTGGCACATACTAGGGAAACTAAATTCTTATTAACTAACAACATTTTTTTCTAATTGGAATCTGTTTTTTCCCTCCTTTGATCTTCTCCTCCATGAAATACCACATTTATGAGAGTGAATTGTTAATTAGCTATGTATAGAGCATGATCCTTTGATCTATGGATTCCTACTGACCCACCCACCACCGCTATGACCACCTCCAAGGAATAACAAATATATCTATCCATTCAGAAGGAACAGTCTGTGACCCCATTATTTCCCAGTACCGTATGGTCCTAAGATTGCACATTGTCCGGGTCAGGGAGACAGGGGAAGACATTTCCACAACAATTTTTTAGTATGGTTTCCTACTCTACTGTACTACGGCCTAGTAGTTGGCATTGACCAAAGTGGGCAGGAGAATAATTAAAATGTGTATTTTCCAGGTGCTGTGTTGAGTTTCCCTTATTTCTAAAAGGAACTACAGAAATAAATGATTGTTACGTCTGAGGTTCAAAGAGATAGACAGTGACTGAGGTGAGCATAATGATAACAATATTTATATTTATGTCATGCCTTAAGAGTTTTAAAGTACTTTAATTATTTCATTTGATCCTCACAATAACCATGTAAGGTAACTATTATATTAGCTCCATTTTGCAGATGAGGAAATAGAGACTGAGAAAGGTTAGATGACTTACCTAGGATTATAGGATTAGTGCATGGTTTAGGCAAGATTGCAGTTGAGTTTTTCCTAACTCCAAGTCCATCATTCTATCCACTTTGTCACCTAGCCTATGTCTCAGATTTTCCTCATAGTACCAATATCAAGAAATCATGTGTGTGGATGTATGTGTGTGTGTTTAAGTGAGACTTGGCAAAAGTAATGTCCTTTGTCAGAATGTGCTGACATTTTTAGTTCAGAAAATATCATCACTGTAACTATAATATTGTAGTTATGATAAATTTGACAATTAGCCATAAAATATATGCCAATTTCCATAAGTTTGTTTCTATAATCTAGGGTCTTTAGTCATTGTGGTGCCTTTCACCCCTTGAATGCCAAGCAAAGGAATAGCTATGAAATGAACAAGCCATTCTCTGGTGAAGCCTGACAGCAGTCAGTGGATTGTCCACTGGCAAATAGGCAGAAGGAATGAATCAACCCCTCCAAAAAAGGATAGAAAGAAGTTTAAAATTAAGGTGTGAGGGAAAGGGCATCTTGCCTATATTCTACTCCAGTCAGACTAAAAATATGAAAATTCTAAACTAGTTATTAGCACCCCGAAGAATAAATACAAAATAGCAGGCTGTCCTCAGAGAAGAAGCAATGTCCATTACCCAAATTTAATTCAACACATTTTCAAATAACGTATGCAAGTAGGAACTGAAATCCAGATGCCCTGAATTTCTTGCTCCTGTGAGTTTCTCTGATGTTCCAGTCTCGTTGTCAACAAAACACTCGTACAAAAGGGTCTAGCACATTGTAGTCATGCCTTTTTTAAATGACTGCCCAAGTGTTTCATGAATTATTCAGAAGACATCATTTTTCATTTCTGTGCTTACATTGTAACAAAAATAGATCTACAGATTCCCTCCATTTTACATAGCCTGTTATTACAATTTCAAAATAAACAGCACTAAAGAGAGAAGGTTGGGAGGAGTATACTTCAAGACCTGGGTAAAGTATATCTGATAAGGGATTCATCCTTTGTGTGTATGTGTGTGTGTGTTTGTGTGTGTGTGTGTGTGTGTGTGTGTGTATGAAAAAGCTATTCTAGGATGGTTATGAGTGAAATTCCAACTAACTTACTGTTTATGAACCTTAGGAAGGAGCTGCAAGTCTTAAAATTCTTGCTTGTTACCAAAAAGGCAATATTTTCTCCCAATGCTCAAATATGAAACCTTGGAAGAATATGGAAAAATACATGCCAAAAAGAAACTGTACAAAATACCAATGTGAAGAATGAAAGAGTGGAGCCCAGCACGTCCCTCTTGAGTGCACAGCCTCATTATCCAGTTTTGAAACACAACTTGGTTTTCTTTCCCTTATCGTCTGTGAGACACCCTCAAGGTCAAGCTGATAATTAGAGCACAGGAGAGAGACCTGTGTTAAGCATGGTGATAACACATGATCGTTAGGGGAAGGGGAAAGGGGATATATTTGCTTTTCCCTTTTCAGAAGGAAAGTAAGACAGATTACAGAACAGGGGGCATCTGCAGACTTTTAAGAGCTTTTCAAAGAGCTTAGCAATGGCTGTGGAAGAGAGGAGGGGACATGGGGAAGAGGCTGAACGTATTGTTCAGTTGGTTCAATCATTTGAAAAAGCATTAACATTAGCTGTTTCCTTATCAATTATCCTTGCTTATCTATCTATCTTTCTTTCTATCTATTTATCTATCTGTCTTTCTGTCTATCTGTCTGTCTGTCTTGCGTATATCTGTATATATATGCTATATGAATATGTATAAGCATGTGCATACGTGCACATGCGTAAATAAGAAATAGACAAGAATTTGTGACTTCGATGGCATTTACTAGAAAACTCTGCGAGTAAAGTCCCTCTACCAATTCAGACACTACCTGCTCTGCAACTTACTGTCTTAGATGGTTGCTGAGTTGCCTAGGACACTGAGAAGTTCACCTAAACAATAGATGTTGGATGTATTTCTGGAATCCAGATCTTCCTTACTATAAGACCTAGCTTTCCCTAAACCTCTCAATGCCTCTGTCCCTGTCTCTTCTCTCTGTCTGTCTCTGACTAACTCTGTTTCTATTTGTCTCTCCTTCCCCCCATCCTTCCCTCTTGCCCTCCCTCCCTTTCTGTCTCTCTCTATTTCTCTCTCTATCTTGGTCTCACTATCTCTGTCTCTCTCCATATATCAATATCTGTGTGTGTGTGTGTGTGTGTGTATTATATGTGTATTTATGAAATCTCCTTGAAAGAAACTGTCAGATTGTTCATAAATGATATTTTTGTTCGGGCCAAACACAGAACCTATGAAATTCTAGACACACTGAGAATGCTCAGTTCCGCCTTTTTGATTGGCTTGACTTCTCATGGGTTTCTGAGTGGCTATGCAAAAGAAAAGGGAAGCACGTGAATAAATGACAACCTGGGAACCCCACAAGTCTAATGATTGTGTATGTGTATTCTGGCCAATCACATACCATTACCTTTTTTTCTCAGTTGATTCTTTTTTCCCTATGCCTAAGTGACTTATGAACTTGAAGGAACTTGGCGGGGTGTGGGGAGCACCCTTTTTATGCCCTTGTTTCTCACGAGCACAGTTGTGTGTGTTTGTGTTTTTCAAGCAGATTTTTAGTAGCCCCAAAGGTGCACATCGTTGGAATAATTTAACACTATCCTAGGGCTAGTCAATTGTAAACAACTCTACTATATGGAAAAACTGTATAAAAATTGCAACTCAACATCTTAGAATTTGAGAAGGAACTGACTGGACTTATTTTTAAATAAGACCTTTCAATTTGAGTTTTTTGATATGTATGTTTTTTTAATCAACCATTTTGTTGGCTAATAAGGGAGTCTGTTAAACTTTCAATTTCAAAACATGTCTTTTCTACATAATTTCCTTGACTACACATTTTAATTTTTTTTTCTTGAACCACTCTGAAAACTACAATCCAATTAATCAACAAAATGCAAAATTTCCATTTGTTCAGGTAGGAGTTCGAACATATCCATTTACTGTTATAATCCTGCAGATATTTTTCAGAAATTGAATAGACATTGGCTTATATTCATCAAAGACTAATGTGTGATGTCAACAAAGTCAAGGACTAATTGGTTCAAATTTTTCACAAGCCATGTTTATCAAAGTACCTACAGCTGGTTGACACTACACAAAGAAATACCTATCTGCGTAATGTTGCCAGAGACCTGGCTGCAGCCTTGGCTGAATTAGCTGGTCAGTTCAGCCAGGAGGACTGAATCTATGTTAACCTGACTTCCATTACCTATGATCATTACTTCCAAAGATTTTTATGCCAGCAGACTTGAGAGAAACACAGTTCCTTTTTTTTCTATTAAGGTTAAGGTTTTCAAATTACTAGCTGTTATCTGATGAAACAGGCCAGTTTCCTTTTACGTTTCAGGGATTTGCTTTGCCAATAGACAGCTCAATACAGAGCTCAGGGGGACTGGTCCATTCTTCGACTGTAAAAGTGCTGCATCTAAGCAGCTTCACCTAGGTGGTTTATTAAAATATTTATGTGGACAGAGCATGGTAGTAACCATCCTACATCATGGAGGTTCAATAATGGGGTTAAGCTACTAAATAATGTGTGAAGACCAGTTTGGGAGGGAGAGTTTGCACCTTTTCATAAGGCTTTTAAGGCAAGAGACTTCATTATTATTCACATCAGAACTCCACAGACAATATATAAACTTTAATGCTTCTGTCTACCTCTCTTCTCTTCTCTTGATATTACCAGGAGAGAGAGTTCTTTATCCACATTTTCCTCTGGATAAAGACTGTTTGGAACCTTTTACTTTCATTAGCCAAGAGCTTTTGCTTCCCTTCACAGGACACCTGAATTACTGCTGCTTAACTGCTTCCCTGATACAGTCCTGGGCTATGCTTTCTTTACTTTATTATCCTGTTACCTTTGAAAGTGTTCTTTTCTCCCTTAAATTAGCAGTCATTTTAGCCTTTCAGAAATAATTGCAAAATAGATAAGTTAAAACATTGCAACTACTGAAAAAAAGGATGTTTCACACAATACCTGAGAAACTCAAAAGAATCCACTTTTCACAGCTGATTTAGTCTGTGTTGTTCTCTTTCCTACTCAAAGGCCCTGTTTACCATCAATATTGAATAGCAAGGAATGGAGTATTATAGAACACTTTATATAAAATACTTATTTGGCGTTGTAATCATTATCCAACCTACATGCCACTTAACAGCCATCCCGAGATGTAGAAATCCACCTGGTATCAGACAGATCATGCCTTGATGATTAATTACAGGTCTAATAGGAAAGGTAAACATCCTACTGTAATTGCAAAGGGGTAAGCACACATCTCCTTAATCATGGTGGGATTACTAAATCCTGCTCTCCACAGGTGTGTAGTTTTATGTCACAAGCATCTGCTATGAATCACAGGAAGTTATTATTTTCATTTTACAGTACCAATGTGTGTTTATGGAAATAACTGTACTCTATACAATTTTGATTGCATGGAGAGAAAAATAGTTATTTGAAATGCAATTTGGGCTGCAATATTTCTTTCTCGCTGCCTCTCATTTGGCAGTATATCCTACTCAGATATTATCATCAATATGCCATACGTAAACCTACATTCATCACTGGTACTTAAGCTTATTAACTAAACAGCAATTATACTGTCGTAGGAGGATTATGGGAAGGCATACAACTGTTTGTCACAATGTTTCCTTCTTTTCCAACACAATGTGTTTTTGTTGTTAATAACAAGCCATAATGTAAACAAACTGTCTGAAAATACAAGTGTCATTTAATGAAAAAGCACCATTTCACAAAATGTGCCCATTTCTTGATAGTATTTTTCTAATGTATAGCAACTCAGCATTTTCAAATTTAAACTCGAATCCAACACAAATTGCAGAGAATAGTTATTGTCATATATTTTACTTGTTAATTTTACTGTCTAAAAGCCATCCAAAATCTCCACCGCTCAAGGATTTATCTCAAATAATCCTGAAGTGGATATGAATTCATGCACACAAATACAAACAAATAATGTGTATGTTCTATGTACAGAAAAGCAAAGATATAGAGCACATAGGAGGTATTCAGCAAATAGTGTTTACCACCAATTCATTGTTTACAACAAAGGAAAAAAAGTTGATTCTCAGTTCAAGTTGTACTTTGGAATGGCAGGTGTTATAGGTATTAATGTCTGGTACCTCAATGGTTTTAAATACTGGCTGAGTAGTTCTAGCTGCTTCATATTAGAAGACAACGCTAATTCTCCCACTCTGCCTGTAACACTCCAGTGACTCCTTCTGATTACCAACTTGATAAACCACTTTGACTCTGTCTACACAATAGGAAACATATTTTGGACAGAAAACTCTTGGTAGAATAAATGAATTTGGAAGTCTTAATAAAATAGCCGAGCAGGTCAATCCTTTCTTATAAAAAAGAAATCCTCCTCACTTTTTGAATGGGGGTGCAGGGGCAGGGCAAGAGGTGGGGAAGTGGCTGCTGGACCTGTGATTACACTGGTATAGTTGAGGAGTTTGCCAGTGAGAAAATGTTCTCTACCAATAAAGATTGACAACTATTTTTCGACTTATTGTCTTCTAGAGATGTAGGACAGTGAGAGGTTAAATGTCTTGCCCATGGCCATATATTGAATATACGACAGATAAAGGGCTTGAACCTATGTCTTTGGGATTCCAGAGCCAACGATTACTCCACCTTTCCTCCGCCCCACAAACATATGATATTCACCATGTTTACCCATGAAAAAGAAGAGATTACATTTAGGATAATTCAGCTAAAGTGAAGACTATCATTTGTAATAACCAGATGAATGAAGAGAAAGTTTATTTCCCCTTGGATTTATCCAGATAATTATTTAATTCCTCCAATTTACTTCTAGAGATGCAGTTTTTGTGTGCTGTGTTTGATGGTGCTATAAAACTACGTGATAGGGATCAGACTGGGAATCTCAGCAGGGCAATGACAATCTTGCATTTTTCCTTTCTTGCTTTAGGCCACGATTCTATGGGTGTTTAGATCAGTGGCTTCACCTCTGTTTGCCTCAGCTATACCAGCTCATTTCCCTCCTTAAGAGATAGAGAAAACAATACTGTTTTTCATGAGACTGAGTTCTCCAAAAGTAGAGCTTTGTGTAAATACAGTAGATACTCATTGCCAGCCTCTTTGCATTAATATAGGGGGGAAAAAGAAAATCTATCACAAACATGCCATTGATTTCGATAAATGTTCCAGGAATTTGCCTCTGCTGCGTGGTCCAGATGCTGAGTCCTCACTCCCACTGTTCCTATTAGCGAGAGATGAGTCACTCACTCTACATGATGTTAAAATCTTTGGTCTACTTCCTCTTTAAAAAACTGTAAAATCTATCAGACTCTTCACACATTTTTACACAGTTAGAGAATGCAGAGAAAGAAGTTTACATAAAATTATCACTTATGCTTGTTAGAAAGGTTTCTGAGGCATTGATGTAGTACCAAATACGCTCTATGATAGTTTTTCTCTATTCACTTATTCATTTATTCATTCATTTCATTATTTATTACACTATTCATTCATTTATTTATTGACTAAGAATTGGATGTATTACTTTTTGTTTATTTGTAACCAGTGAATTCTTTTTACATATACTTAAGGAAGCTTTTCTTGTCCCCAATGAGGAAGCTATTTTTTACCTCATGAAGTTGCAAAATTACTGGAGGCAGGTGGGACTTGTACCTTTTTTTTTCTTTAGGTTCTAGTACCTCAAATTAAGAGGCAAGCTTCAAATCAAAAAGCTCTATGTTTAAGTCTTGTTTCTGATACATACTGGTTGTGCGACCTTGGGCTAGCCACAGGCTCTAAGTGCCCCATGAAATTCCCTAAGATTATCAGCTACAGAGCAGGTATAGATCAATACTGGTAGAGGGAAAGTCCTCACCTGAAATTCTAAGCACCAAAAAAAATCATAGGTCTACTCCTGCCCCCCCCCATAAGTCTATAGTTAAATAGATGGTTCCACATGTATGCAAATGATTTCTTGGCAGTCAGGTAAACCAAACAGTAACAATTAGTCAGCAAATTACCTCATATTGTCTACAACCCTTGCCCTCACTAAAAATGGCATTCTCTTATTTTCTCTTAAAGTAATTCAAATGTGTCAATGATAAACCCTTCCTTCCTTCCCTTTGCTCCACCACACCTCCTTTTCCAAAAAATTGACTAATGCACAAAGCGTCCATATATGTATAATTCTAGTACTACGGATAAAATTTTTACAATTTATTAAAAAATTTACTTGTCTTTCATAGACGTAGACTGTTTTCTGGGCCTGCCAAATTTCATTCAGTCCTCTGGGGTATTACCTCATGGTAATATTCATAGTTGGATTTCGCTTAGTAATATTTCATTTAATAGAGGTTACTGGCTAGATTTGCAGGTATATTCTCAAATACAAGTGATTTTACTCATCTAATGAATAAATGGAGCGATTTCATTACTAATATATTATTCCCTGGCCCCTAAAGCAGTGATTTCTCATTAGAATTCAGTTTCTGGGGAGAAAAGTGAAATCAGTGTAATATCATTCACAAGGGATTAAAAAAAGTAATTACTAAGTTGATAGGCAAAATGTATTGGCAATGAACCAGTTAATAGAGAATCTCCTTCATGGGCTGCCCCGATCTTATGCATTATGACAGCAGAGAATTAAAATGATGTGTCAGTGCTATATGTATACAAAATTTACTCAGTCTCCTTTGCTGGTTCATCTTTCTCCTTCTTTTACCTAAATATGTGTGTCCCCCATGGATCTCTCCTGGGTCTCCTCCTCCTCCTCCTCCTCCTCCTCCTACTCCTTCTTCTTCTTCTTCTTCTTCTTCTTCTTCTTCTTCTTCTTCTTCTTCTTCTTCTTCTTCTTCTTCTTCTTCTTCTTCTTCTTCTTCTTCTTCTTCTTCTTCTTCTCCTCTCTCTCTCTCTCTCTCTCTCTCTCTCTCTCTCTCGTCTCTCTCCCTCTCCCTCTCCCTCCCCCTCCCTTCTTCCCTCCATCCTACTCACAAATCATTTCTTTACTTTGTACTGAAAAATGAGGCACTGATATCAATTAACCTTATGTCTTAGAATTATGAAAGTAGACAGACACCATTTTTGCTGGTAAGGTATATAGTATACAACTAATTTCAAAGTAATCAAAATCCAAAGAATCCTTTTGCCATTTAATATTTGATGTTACTTTTATATACAGGCTTCCATAAGAGACAATGGTTTGTCACCAGCAGCTACTGGAAGAACTAATGCAGTCTCCAAAGCCTCAGACTTTCATTTTCAGTTTTTAGAATTTTCAATTTTTGCATCTTACAGGGAGAAAAAGAGAACCATTCCTCCGTTTTAAGATAAGACTTTCTTCAAACCACCCAAGGGAGATTGCTTCTTCTAACTTTCTTGATTCTCTAGGGCCTAGAAGACCTTCCCTTGTGGGATACTTAAGTTTTCTTTTTTAATTCCCACCAATTAGAAAACTCTGCTTAATGCCTCACCTAAATGCCTCGATGCAATTTAATTTCATTCTCCTTTGTTTTGTCATCAATGGCAACAGAAAACAGCTGGCAACTGGCATAGTCACTCAGACTATATTCATACTTAACAAAGTACAAGGAAAAAGTACATACTTCAGTACTACTAAAAGAGAATTGTGGTTTTATATATATATATATATATATATATACATATATATATATGAAACATATGTGTGTGCAGGTGTATGTGTGTATATATATGCATATACATATATATGCATATATATATATGTATATATATACGCATATATATGATTCTGAAATTTAACTGAAAAATCTATAAGCAGTGTTTTGGAATTTAGAATTAACCAAATTTTCATATTAACCTTATACCCTGTTAAGCATCCCCAACCAATACCTTTCTAGAGCAAAAAAAAAAAGCCTTTATTATGGAGCCTGGATTATTTCTTGAGTGAAAAGGATTCCTGTTCAGTAGTGTTTAGTAAAAGTAATGCAGGTTTTTCATGGCCTTAGTAAAAGAGGCTCCAAGGGACTCCAAGTTCTTGAAGATATTTTAATTCAATTTAAGGCAACATTTATATACATCTACTATGTATAAGGCATTGTGGAAAAAATACATCCTATTGTATGCAAAGATTTATGTGAAGACATTTATAAGAAGAATTTTACTAATTGAGTCCACTGTTGGGAGTGGTAGAGGTAAGAGAAAGATTAGATGACTTTTTTAAGAAATTGTGAGTAAAAGGAGAGGGCTAACACTACTAGGGATCAGCAAAATTTTAATGAATAGGAGACTCCTAATTTTGACTTTCTAAGAGGCAGAGAGAAGGGATGAGTATATTCCAGGTGTATTGTACAAATGTACAGAGATGGGAAATTGCATGTTCAAATCCCTTGCCAGTCTGTACAGCATGTAGACTGTGGCAAGAGGCACAGTGCAAAATCAATTTGGAAAAAAAAAGGAACTAGACTGTGGCAAGATTTTTTTTTGAAATGCTAGTCTGAGAAGTTGACATTTCAGGCTAGAGGTTATGGAAAACTTACAAGGGTTTTCATTGCATAGTCCAATCAGTGCTTGAGGAACATTAATTACAGATTGGTATGAAGAATACATTGGAAGAGGGAATGATAAATGTAACAATGTGTGATGAGGGCCTAAAGGAGAGTGTGTGAATGGGAGGAGACAGACATAGAAACTTTGCAGAGGTAAAATAAACAGAACTCTTCAAATGATTGGATGTTGGGCTGAGGGAGAGGGAAGAGTCAAACGTAACATCGAAATGAACAGAAAGGCAAGAGTGGGCTTGATGGAAATAAGAATGTTTGAAAGAACCACACCATAGTTAAAACAAACAAACAAACAAAAACACTATGAGCGTACTATTACCAAGCAACCAGATGTACTTTAGTTCAAAACAAAGTACATTTAATTAAATAGCATAGTAAATAAAATCCCATGGAAACATTTCCCTCCTGCCCCAACCTCTCTATGTACGCAGGCCCTGTGTATAATGCAGGTTGCTAAGGATCACAAAGTTCCTTTGATTAGAAAGTAAATATATCTAGTTTCTGTCCAGAACAAAAGCTAGATAAGGAAGACTAGGTGAGCAGTGTTTTGATCTTTAGTCTATATATCCACCAGCAAGAAAAACTGTGATTTGTTGTTGTTTTTGTTGTAGCCTCTATAAAATTAGCTCATTGCAGAGTATGGAGTACTTGTAGAGTGTGTAATACATAAGGCTTATTTGGTTTACAGGTTGGATGAGAGAGCCATTGAGGTCCCTTCCAACTCACAAATCCTGTAATTAGTACCTTACACTTTGATAACAAAACTGTGGCTCTTTGCCTCAGAAATCACAAAAAAAGCATCATCATGCCACCCAAATGTAATCCAACATGGCTTCTCTCTCTGTTCAATTCTGGGCTCAACTAATTATCTATCCATTGTGCGTGTTCCAGATACACGTACTGATTATGAACCTTTGGAATTATTCATATAAATGTTTATTCTGGTTTATACCATATGCATTTTTATTTATCCAACATGGCTTCTCTCTATGTTCAATTCTGGGCTCAACTAATTGTCTATCTATTGTGTGTGTTCCAGATACACGTACTGATTATGAGCCTTTGGAATTATTCATATAACTGCTTATTCTGGTTTATACCATATGCATTTTTATTTATTTTTTTTGCTCTCAGTGAAGAGAGTTCCACTGAACTTTTTTGAGTGATTTGGTGGTTCTGCAACATATGGGAAATAGCTGAAATTAGCAGAATGTATCCACACCTAGAAATATGTGGGAAACTATCTTCAGAAAATCCTTCAATTTTCACGCTGGGGCTGATATCGTCCATGACTCTGGCAAGCCTCTTTAGCAAGTAGATATTTATGCATTACTTAATATTAATAATCAGAGTCATAAAAAGTTGTATCTTTCAATAGATCATGTATAATATTGACGTCAATGGGCACCATCTTAATGAAGACGAGCCTTTAAAAGCATTTAATACAACCAAATCAAATATATTTTTTATACTCAGCAAGCAATAAGCTTAGTGAGATCTGTCAAATACCATTCATTCAAAAGAGTTCTGTAAAATTTTGGTCTACCAAGGAATACTATTTGCCAAAACCTGCCTATTCTTCTCATTCTCTCACCAAGGATATATTCGATGTGTGTGAAACCAACAACAATGTCTACAATGCCACCCCACCCCAAAAATGATCTAGATGAGAAAATACATATATGGATCAATAATAACTGATATTATCTTTTTGACCTTTTTTGTAATAATGTGATTACAGATTTTCATCTCTTCCTCTGCTATCTTTCTTTCTTTCAGATACCTTGAGGACTGACCACTCACAACATTGAAAATTGAGAATCCAAGAGCATAGGTCTCCTCTTTGTCTACTTGGTCTAATCTGGCTACTTTTGTTTTCCTCTTTGCTACTTCTAATTAATATCTCACATATGCAGTTCCAATTTAAAAGTTCAAATGAGGGTGAAATTATTTTATTTGATGGTAAAAATGTTTTGAACATATTTGAATCATATTTTCCAATTTTCAGCCATTCCTTGGTCTCCATCCAGATTTATCTATAATTGCCCTTGGGATTACTGTGCCTAATTAGGTATCTTGCCAAGCTTTCTTTAAACTGATATTTCCCTTTGCTATTTCTCACTGCTTTGAGGCAATGCCACTAATAATAAACATATTATCCTTATATTTATTATCTGTAAGATTTTAAAACCATGTTTATAATTTCAATTGTTGGTACCCTTGGTTTCCCTATTTATCTGTTTGTCAAGGAGATCAAGTCTTTACTGGGTGAGTCAGTTTCTATGATATTTGGTTTTCCTTGTGTTTGGACTCCACATGTGATTTACATAGATTAATATTCTTTATGTAATGATCATATTCACTATTGACATATTTTCTTTAATTTGCTCACCATTTTATGTCATTAACAACTTTTTAAATATGTCAGGTTAGTGTTGTTTTTAATTGCATGACATGTCCTTTATTCGTTTTTAGTATCTTCATTTTGCATTAGTTTTGATCCCTGTAACAAATGAATGATATCTGCCTGTATAGAGAAAGCTGATTTGGGAATAACTCCAACACCAGCAATGAGTCATGTCCAGAAAGTCCTGATACATTTCCTGATGAAGCTCTTCAATATCTTTGTGAGACATCTGTGTAGTATACAGAATCATTGGCCTCTCTTGTTTCTCACTGCTAAGGCATATTTTCTCACATATGGATCACTCTCTGTCCCTCTCTGCCTACTTTGGCATCAACATTCAATTTGGAGAGATTCAATATATTTCTTTGTACTTCCTCAATCTCTGCAACTAGTCTTGGCACGAAAGAGGCTATTATTTTCATGGTGGCATTTTTGCAGATGCCGATCTTGAGTATGCCATTATAATATGACTGTCTCTGTTGGATGAGGGATGTTTCCTGTTGGTTTTGAACACACCACCAACCAACTTTATATAGACCTTAATTTGTCCTCCAAGGGCAATCTCTAAGTCATTCTTCTACTTTTCTGAAACTAATGTATATGTTTTGACAGTGTCAGAGATGAGGTGGAGGATTGCAAAGAGACAAAAGTTGGCTTAATATAAATAAGTAAATGTAGGTTCAACTCAGGGGGCTATACACATAAACTATATGGCAAGGCACACGACCTACATGAGGGAAACACTTATTAACAAGAGCTACACAGAAGTTTAAAAGATTGTCTTGTGAGGTAGTGGGTTCTCCCCTACTAAAGATCTTCTAGCAAAGGCTGTATGTATAACCCTTTATCAGATGTATTGTAGAGGAAATTCTTGTTCGTGTAGATGTTAAGGTATGGGCCCTTTGAGTTCCATTCCAATTCTGAGATTCCTTGATTGTATTAAGTGCCTTACCTAGGATCAAATGATTAGTATTTGAGTAGAATTTGAACCTAGACCTCTGGTCTTCTAACTCAAAGGCTGGGCAAATTTTTCTTACACTAGATTTACTCCCAATCAGAAATCCATCAGAAGCCTTTACAATGTCTTGTTACTTGATCTCAAAATCATGCAATAAGGTTCAATATTCAAAAAGGTCCGGAACATCAGATTCAAACCTAGGAGTGCCTATTTCTCCTTCATTCAGATAGCTGCACAGGAGTACCAATTTCCAAGGATTTTATTTAAACAAATAATTCATTTTCTTTTCATAGCTGTAGGAGAAAGATCTATGCTGAAAAATAATTGTGCATTTCACTACCTTCCAACCCCCGTAGCATTTTACAAAATGTTGTCATCATTATGTCTGTCCATATCCATTTCTATGCATTAGCCTTTTAACTTTTAAATGCATTTCTTCCAGATAGGGAAGACATCTTTTTACATATCACATCCAATAACAGATACACTCTCTGTGCTTTAATATATGAATAATCTTTTTTTCTTTTTGCAAGTGAAACTGCAAATCGGTTATGTACAACTTGCTATTCATCTTAGGTATATAATAAAGTAATCATATGGATGTCTTTCTTTTCCTTTTTCCCCTCCTCTACCCTAGAGACGCATACAATTAACTACAAATATGTGTGTGTGTGTATGTGTGTGTATATATATATATATAAAATCATTCTATACATACTTCTATTTATCAATTCTTTTTCTGGATACAGATAGCATCTTCCTTTGTATATATTCTTTGTAGTTAATTTAATTATTTATAATACTCAAAAGGACTTATAGTCTCAAAGTTGTTCTTAAAATAATATTGCTGTTAATGTATACAATGTTCTCTTGGTTCTGATAATTTTGCTCTTCATTATTTCATGCAAGTCTATCCATGTTTTTCTAAGACCATTGAGCTGAACATTTCTTATAGCAAATAGTGAATAATCTTATTAATTTTTTATGGATCAATTATACCTATTGTATTTGTTTTTCTTATAAATTAATATCACCAGATTATGATAAACATGTGAAGTGGGCAGGGATTTAATAAGGAAGATTGAATAAATTCTTAAAAGCAGTGTCACCAGCAGATATTAGTATATATTTAATTTACCACCTCAGTATTGATCCTGGATCACATTAGCTACAGTTATAGTCAGATATCTTGAATATAAATTTGAAAGCCATCAAGTATAATATTATATTACATCCTTTCCCAGTGAATATCTTGAAATGATTTAATTATATCAGAAAGATAGGATCATATTTCACGCAACAGTCCAAATTTTTTGAACCCTTATTCCAGGCATGAATTTAAACACAGCATGCAACACCTCAATGTTTGTAAAATAGCTCCCAACTCAGCAAGACTTAAGTAGTAAATGCTTAACAAAGCAAGCTTTCATCCCACTTTTCTCAACTCTGCATTTATTAAAATAATTAGTCTTACAAGGAGCCTTTATACAACTCCTTTCCCTTGCCTTCTTTTTGTTTACTGAATATTTACATATAAATGCATTTTTCAACGAAGTCATCACCTCATTCATTTAATACCCATTGGCAGTAAGCACTGAGAGGCAGCCTAAAGTGGTAGAAGGCCCAATGGACTTGAGAGTCAGCAATACATGGGTTCAAATTTTGCCCCAGACTCTTCCTAGCTGTGTGACCTTTATCTACCTCAATTTCCTCACCTGTAAAATGCAGAGGATAATAGCACCTAATTCCTAGCATTGTGAGGATAAAATAAAATAACATTTGTAAATCACTTTGCAAATCTTAAAGTGCTATATAAATGCTAGCTATTATTAGCCAAGTGAATCTGCCAAATTTAACATCTCTGAGCCTCAGTTTATTCATTTGTAAAAATAGGCTTAGACTCAAAGATGGTGATGATGATAACTAGAACTTAAATTATTGCAAAGCACTGTCTCCTTTGTCTCATGGAGTACTGTCTCACAACAATCCTTGTAGGTAGGCACTATTCTTATGTGCATTCTATGGGTGAGAAAATGGAGGTAGACAAAAGTTAATTGACTTTCCCAGGTTCATACACGGTAGTTAAGTTTCTGAGATCACATCTGAACTCAAGATTTCTTGACTCCAGATCCAAAGCTCAATGCTTTGTACCTGTACTAAGAAAGCTGATTTGGAAATAACTCCCACATCAGAAATAATCCTATCTCTTGATGTGAGGGCTTTATATAGTATGTAAAACCTTTGGCCAGTCTTCTTTCTTACTTTGGAAGCATCTTTTCTAGCACATGGATCAGTGTTCACTATTATCCCACCTTAACACAAAAGTCACTGAGTATCAAAGTGCATTGTTGAATATTCTATGATTTCTTACAGCTTAATTTGCATGAGGTATGAACTCCATTTCCTGTTATCAAAATGTAAGATATTTATCTGTTAACACAAATACTATAAAACCAAGATTATTACAATTGACTTCTCCAAACTTTTCCTATATTAACTTAGGCGAAATAAAAAGAAATACAGAAATATAGAAAAAAAAACTTTGCTTTTTCAGTCATTAGTGGAAATTTCTCCACATTAGGTTTTTCTTTCCATTCTTGGTTATTTGAGAAGCAGACATTTCATCTTCGGGGCATATAGTTTCCTTTAATCTTTGACTTTTGAAACTTACTAGCAGTTATGGAAAGGTGAACAGGTACCATGGCATGGTCTTTCTGAAATTTGTTCTTAGATATTGGCCTTGTGGTCAAGAACTTATTTCTGATTGGAAAGGAAAAGAAATATGGGGACATAGTGGCATTTCCACAAGACTAACTATCCTGTATGATCCTGGCTAAGGAGAAGTAAATGAAGCTATCTTAAGAGGAAAATACCTAAGGAAAAGCTGTCTTGAAAGATCAGAAACAATTCCAAAGAAGGCAGGGACTGAGAAATCTACTTCTTTTCCCAGAGTTAGAAGCCAGATGGGCTCTTTCCCTCGATGAAGCTCTAGGCTTGTTCATATTATTATAAGAACAAAACACTAATTCAGATGAACCAATTGAGCACGGTATTTTGGGAAAATGTAGATAATAGTTCTATAAAGATATACAGTATTTATGAGAGCATTTCGTTTAATGGTGTTTAATTTAGTTGGTTGTATACAATGAGGGTAATAATTACATTGGTGCTTAATGTAGTGGGGAGCCACATTACAGCAATCTTATATCAGAAAGAGTGTTGAAACGAATGACTTTATATGCAGTGTAAAGGTAAATGAATATTTTATTGTGCACCCT
Organism: Trichosurus vulpecula; assembly: GCF_011100635.1. Classification (NCBI taxonomy): domain Eukaryota; kingdom Metazoa; phylum Chordata; class Mammalia; order Diprotodontia; family Phalangeridae; genus Trichosurus; species Trichosurus vulpecula. The sequence goes on along the minus strand of NC_050576.1, from coordinate 309,660,130 downwards.
GGGTGCCTGATAAAAATGGAATTTTTTTGTTATCATTAGTTCAATACTGTGGATAATATAATAAGCACTTGTGGGTGTCATGTCACAATTGTCTTTTTTTTTCCCCTACGCAGCATGAGACTCAATAAGTGAGGACACAGCTGCTAACAAAAGAAGTGCTTTATATTTATTCATCAATCTCCTCAATTTCATTGCCACTCAGAGCCAGATAAATTAGGAGGGTATTCTAACACCTCACCGTTCAAGAAGTAATGCTTACAGTGCATCCCAGACTAACAATGTGAAGCTGGAGGATGGGCTTTCTGAATAAGTATAATTCTGTGCTTTATAACTAAACCAATCATTGGAGATCTGGAAAAAATAGGTTGAGTGTTTAATCAACTTTATATGCAGGGATTTTGAATGCAGAGAATTTTTATAAGTTATAGACCTCATATTCCTCTATCCCTCTTCACATGAGGTATACAATCTACTATTAAGGGATGTGGTATTTTAGAACTCAACTTATAGACTCTACTGGGTTCAAATCCCAGCTCAGATAATTGTCAACTGTGTGACTAAGGTCACATCACTTAACCTCTCAGAGCTTCTGGACCCTCATCTATGAAATGGGAATAATAATGCTCATATTATTACTTAAAGATTTATTGTAAGAAAAGTACATCAGAAATCTTAAAGTAGTGTAGTAGTGTGTTATAATTATTTAGATAATGAATATGAAAAATATGCAAAATTTTACACATTTTACACATTTACTACATTGAAATGAGTACAAATGCAAAATTTTGCACATCGAAATGAGTGCAATAGTCTCAAAATATTTATTTTAGATTGTCATTCTCTGTTTCCAATCATGCTATCCATTATGTATATTTGCTAGGTGGCAACCTATTGTAATGTAATGGAAGTCTTCATTTTAAGCTTTTTGGTGTTTCAAATCATTTGAGTTCTCACAGTTGATAAAAGTTTATAGAGCCTTTCTAAATCTTAAAGCTCTGTTGGAGTGTTGCGAGTGATTAGGTGACTGGGGATGGTAATGCAAATGGTGTTAGTAATGGCAATCATTGTTATGCTAAATATTCTCAAGTAGTTACTTCAATAATGAAGTTGCCTATCACTGATACTTAATAAAATCCTTATTCTGTAACTGAAGATGGAATCCAGGGTTGGGAAACATAAATTCGCGAACAACCACCCTGCACATCATTTTTCAGATATTTCAGTAATAAGCAACTTCCCAAGTCCTCCATCTTGGATCCTAAGCAGGTCTGTTGTAATATGGCTGTATCCCCACTATGCCATACTACCTTTATGGAGGTATACGTGATTCCAAAAAAAAAAAAAATCAAAAGAAGTTGTATAGAATGTATGTTTCTCTGTCATCCCCACCTATATTTCAAGTGCACCACTGATATAAATTCATCAGCATGTAGAAACCTTCTTTTACCTGTTTAGTTAAATTTTCTTTTCTTTTCTGAAAAAAATGTATTTAATAAGACATTAAAAGAAAACAAACTATTAAACATGCACAAAAGAGTAGAAAGGGTTAGGTTTAGAGAGAATATTTTGGTAATTCAAACTTATTTTGATAAAGGAACACAGTTTAGGAGGCTTCATGCCTTTTTCCTTAACTCTGTTCTGTCCGGAGTGAATGCTAGACAAAGATACTCATAAATTAGCCTAAACTACATTTGGCTTAACATCAATTGTTGGCCTGGTGGGATCTTTACTCACTTATAGATTCTGGTCCCAGGTCAGACAGGGTCCTTACCTGGTGTTTTAGGAAGATTAAGCTGTTAGTAATATTTTGGTTGCATTAGAAGGCAACAAAACTACATATCAGAGATTATTATAATATTCTATATTGAGTTCACTCAAGTTAGGAAGTAATAAGGATGAAAAATTGTTGTAATAGGACTGGAAGGGGGAAACAGATGAGAGAGACATTTTAAAGGTAGCAAGAATAGGTTTTAGAAACTAATTGGATAATAGAGTCTAGGGAGAGGGAGGAGTCAAAAGTAATTCCACTTATTTGAGCCTAAATAACTGTGAAGATTGATATATAGATTAGAACTGCTTCCCAGTCTTGCCTTTGTTTAAAAGACCACAGCACGTTCTTTTATAAACCTATCTTGCCACGTACTACTGATCTCCATGATTCCATCGGGATCACTCCTAGGTAATGCAGATCCTTCTTCACTATGTCTAATTCCCCTTCAACACTGAGATTGTTCTATGCCAACCTTTCGGTATCTCCTTCATTTTTGTTTTGGAAGTCCTGAATTTTTTGTTAAAGGCACTTTGATTTAATGGCAACATAATTACAGGGTCATAGATTAGATCTAGGGCTAGCTAGGTGATGCAATGGATAGAGCACCAAGCCTAAAGTCAGGAAGACTCATCTTCCTGAGTTCAAATCCAGCCTCTGACACTAGCTGTGCGACCCTGGGCAAGTCACTTAACCATATTTGCCTCAGTTTCCTCATCTGTTCTGGAGAAGGAAATGGCAAAGTCTTTAAGTATCTTTGCTAAGAGAATCCCAAGTGGGGTCACAAAGAGTCAGACATGGTAAAATGACTTAGCAGTAACAACAAAAGATTAGAGATGGAAGAAAATCAGAAAGCATTGAATCTAAACCCCTTATTTTACAAATGAGGCACAAAATAGTTAAATGATTTAGCCAAGGTCACATGTATCAGAGGTAGGGGGTGAAACCAGGTCCCCTGACTCCAGAGGCATGGTTTTTTATACTGTTCCATGTTGTGTCCTACTTGTTAGTTTTTCAGTCTAACTCTATAATTTGATGAAGTTAGACTATTGTTTTAAGTTATTCTCATATTTAAGTTTTATCTCATTCTAATCTTCCTACATGCCTAGTAGTCTTGATGGTTGATTGCATCTTTTCTAGTGTATTAGAGGCACAACCTACTACCATAGAGGATTCTTCCCTGCATCCAAGGCCAGCAATAGATGAGGCAAGGAAATCTTTTTTAATAAGGGGGAAATTCAGTACATCAAAGTCCATAGACCTATGCAGGGATAAAGATTTTGGATCAAGATATATGAATTTGAAGAGTGAAGACTGATACAAATCAAAAAGAAGAGCCTGAAAGGAGGAAGGATTAGGTGCAGGCCTGCATGACATATGGCCTACAGGCTTCTTGCAGCCCACCAGAATGACCCATGGGCAGTATATTGTATAGGCCTGTTTTACATCCTCTACATCCCATTTTCATGGGCCTCCGGAAATCCTTTTGCAGGCCGCAAATGGCATGCGACCACAGGCAAAATGTTGTGGATTAGAACAATGTAGTCATCTTGGCCATAGATAACTTGGTAAAGGACTTAGTGAGAGAGATTAAAAAGAAGAGTTCATATATGTAGAGTAGGAGTGTGTCCCTTCATCACATTTCCAACTTTTGCCCAAGTAGATCCAGAAAAATGATCTGTTGCCTAGGGAATTCACTGAAAAAAGTTAGATTGAGACAGGAAAAACTGTGGTCAGAGTCTAAGGGGCAAGGCATGCCAGTGGTGCCACTACATTTGGTTCATTTGGTCCCTAGAGACTAGGGAAGTTAGGAGATCAACCCAACAAAGAGGTAATTGGAAAGCCTTGCCAAGGTGAATCTAGTTTCAAGCACATAAAGAGATCTCTGCGCCAATACTGAAATGCTAGTTTTGGCCACCAGTCATATATTTTATCGCTGAAAAGGCTTTAGAGTTTATTGCCTGTTTATTTCTTGCATGGTTTATCTTGATATTTATTAAATACTCTGATACATGATATATTGCTTCTATCTGATTGGTGAATAGGGGGTGTTACGTTGATGGGAACTCTAGTTATGATTTGTATAATTTATAAACCCCAAACCTGCCTATTGAATATGTAAAAAAATAGTGAGTTTCCATAGCCAGGGTCCTTTGGAAGGACTTCAGGGGACTCATGTTACATTGGGAATTCATTTAGCATTGTATTAATCCCCTTCTGAAGAAAAAAATTCAGTACTTTTCCCTTTCTGTTTCAAAACTTCTGCTCCATTTTAGTCCACACTGTAGGTTTCTGATTCTTTTCAGGGAGACATTCCCAGATCTCAACTCATTTGCAAAGCAGAAATGCACTAGGTGCCCAGAACCCAATGCTTGTTCAATCCCTACCCTAAGCTACCAACTCCATTCCCTTACTTACCCAGGTTCTGTTTGATAGTTTTAACCACATAAATATCTCCCCACCCAGGGTAATGGTCTTCCAAAATCTTATCATTACAGTTTTACAATTTGAAAATATCTTAAGCTAACTTTTAAAAATACTCCACTTTGTTCCTACCCAGGGAAAAGGAAAAGGTTCTGTTGCATCACAGTGGCCTGAATGAGCAGCAATTCATCTCGAAAATGATCATGAGAACTCTAAAGATCACATGAGCCTTAAATTACATCATCAACACAAGGTAGGCAGAACTATTCCTCATCTATGGTCATCCAACACCAACCTAGTGATCAGAGGAAAATGGAAAAGAGGAGTAATATATTTACAATTAAATTAGGTTATGACTTTTATATTAAGGAACTGTGTGTACATTTGACTTCAAAATGCAAAGTTTTTATGCTGAAATACTAATAAAGTTAGGAAGAATAAATGGGGAGTTTCAGAAATGCCTAAAAAGAAATTGCTTATTTTAATGACACACTTATCTCAATCACAGCTTTTTCAGATGCTTCTTTTTAGTACAGCATTATTCCTTAAAAATGTAAATGAAGAAATATACATAGTATATTAATATCTCACTAGTATTATACCTTTGACAGACAATCACTGTATTTGGTATATTTGTGCTTTGTTAAGTCATTAAATTAATCATTGAAAAAAACCAGTAAATGACAAAAGTAAGCAATCTTCTTGTAAAGAAAGTATAATTACTCGATTGTGAAATTGAGTGCCTAAAATGAAAGATAATATAATATAATATTTCATGCTTTTCTCCATAGTCTAAAGCCCCTAAGTGTAAAGTTGAAAAACACAATGAATTTTTAATATTGGAATAATAAAGGATCTCTCTTCTTGGAAAGAAGACTTGAATTCAAATCATGCCTCTGGCACATGCTATCTTCATGACCATGGATAAGCCATTTCATTTCTTAGTACTCTAAGCAACTTTCTAAAATATAAATTAAGGACAAGTTGCCAGTGAGTTACAGGAATTTGCCACACTGATGAAACCATAGATTTGAACCAGAAAAAAAGTAGAACACTTGACCAACACAAGAACTGGTGAAGAAGGGAAAGCATTTGCTGCTACTGGAAAGATAGCAGGTTATTCAACCTTGACATAATTCTTGGCATTATGCACATCTATGAACGCTGGGAAAATGAATTTATTTCACTCTAGGCTCCCAACAAAGTGATGCATAAAACATTATTAATGTTCTTGGCACAAAGGACTCAAAATCCCCTTTGATATTTGTATTGATAATTAACAAATTCCTGAACTAAATTAAAAAAGGGCATGCCCAGTAGCAGAGGATAAAATAGTGGCTAAATGACCTCAGATGCTCCTCATAGGCCCGGGATGGAAGGACTCTTTTTTCAGAGCAGGGAAATTATAAGTGGTATAGAGACTCCATGTTCCTGCTTGGGTGTTAGCCCTTTAACTCTCTCTACCCACCAGTTTTCAGATCAAGTGTATTAAACCATCCTAAGAACTGACGACAGAAGAAAACATCCAGTGTTTCCTCCTTTTTTCCTCCTTGTACACATAAGGTGAGCTCTCAAGGACAGCAGAGGCTTGACAATTCTTTTATGTCTCTCAGTATGTAGTGGAGAGCTGAGTTTAGGGTTAATATCTTTCTCTCATCAACTCTGACACCAAGGCCAGAGATTAGGAATTAGAGGGATTTATCGACTCCTGTGACTGCTGCCTGGTGCAAAAACTTCAAAGGCCCAAACGTTGTCATCTCTCCCCTGCTGCCACTAGAAAGTTTTAGAGCAGAATGCAATGTAGAGTGAATGATGTTCACTGAATTATAATCCATGACATCCTGTGTGGCTGATGATTATAAGACATTTAGGTAGTCAAGTCTGATCACGTTTTCTTCAGTGAATGTCAGTTTACTGTCTTTCGTTATTGCTTATTTGCTTCATTTTGCCTGTAAATAACTTATTAACCACCCACTAGTGCTTCTGTGACTGATTAAATGGTATAAACGTTGGGAAAAACAACATGAATGACATGAAAGCCAAAAAAGATCATTTGAAATGTGAAAAAAATTAATGCAGAGGTTTTGTTTATTCTGTGTGGAAACAAACAAAACTTTTATAGCTAAATCGTGGTAATAGTTAAATACCATCTGTAGGAAATTTCTGTTTTCCAAATACTTTTTATATAGTTATTTGTCACTGGCTTAATACAGAAAAGTAAAGAATTAAATAAGGGACTGTTTCCTTCAAGTTCCTGGAGCTAATTGAAGGGCAGTAGTAGCACAGATGAAGCTAAGTAATGGATAATTCAAGTGTCATGTGAAATGGGTTTATCTGAAGCATTAAGGAATTGATGAAGGAAAAACAGGTTAATCCCTACCTCACTTCCTCTCTGATTCCTTCTTGGAGGCAGCCTTTCAGGTGAAAAAGCCCTGAACATTCATTCAGGAGACCTGGATTTTAATTCTGACTGACATAGATTAGTAACAGTGTGTCGTAGTAGAAAAGCTGACTAGGTTTCAAGGTTCTATGAAGGTCAGAGTTCCAGGCTTGGTTCTATCTCTTTACACAAATCACAATCCCTCGGAGTCTCTCAATTTACTCCCTTGCAAAATAACAATCTGGAAATAACAATTCTGTGTCTCTTGACGTCTTAGAAGTTTCCTAATTCATAAAATAGGGATACTAATCCGTTTACTGCCTATATTACAAGTGCTTTGTAACCGTCAAGATAGCATATAAATGTGAGTTATTGTTATATGACCTTCTTTAAAAGTCATGGTTATCTTTTTTCTTCATGTTCATTTACTATAATATCCCTCTTTCTATTCCATACCCAGGGAGTTAGTCTTTGTTAGAGAGGATGTGAAGAGCAGGAAAGAGAAAAAGAACTGTAGTTAGGCAAAACAAAACAGCACATCACTGATGGAGTCTGAATACAGATTGAAGCATAGTTTTTTAACTTTTATATTTCTTGCTTTTATTTTTTATCTGTGTTTTATTCTGCAACATAGTTAATACGGAAATACATTTTGCATGATTGCTCATGTGTAATAAACATCTAATTGTTTGCTCTCTCAGGGAGGGGGAAGGAGAGGCAGGGAGGGAGAGAATTACAAACTCAATTTTTTAAATAAAAATTAAAAATTGTTTTTACACACAATTTACACATAATTTGGACTGCCAAAAATGTGCACATCAATTGAGTCTGACATTATTAACAAGGTTCCAGACCCATAGTCCCTCACCTCTTCAAAAAAGGAAGATGTATTTCTTATCTTTTCTTTGGAAACAAGAGTTGAACAAGAAGGAGGGGAGAGTGGGCTGTTTGGCTTTTGGAAAACTGAAGAGCTCTTTTACTGGTGCCAAGCTTCCCATGAAAGCAAAAGCCCATCATTCAATATTAACATTTATCTGAGTTTGTTCTGCATATGTAAGCAAACCATGGAATGCCACTACCTCTAAAGAACTAAAGATGAGCATCACCGAAAGAGCACATTGTAGTTGTGAGCAGACTGCAAAATACAAGCAATGAGGAACTCTGAAGAAGAACAGGAAAAAACGTTGATATCAAGGAAGCATGTGAAAAGAAGAGAGGGTGGGGTAATCACATGGCAGCTTTGTGGCAAGAGTGGATAGAGCACTGGAACTGGCGTCAGGGAAATCCATGTACAAATCTGGCTTTGGTACTTAAATCTGCCTCATTCTCTTTATATATAAAATGGTGAAGCTAACAGTACCTACTTCTCAGGCTGGTTGTGGAGAAAAATGAGATAATATTTGCGAAGTATTTTGCAAACCGTAAGGTGATATATAAATGCTGGTGATGAAAATGACATGAGGATGATGATGAGGAGTGGCGGGTGCACCACTGATAACCTTGTAGTGTTGGAAGAAATCAAGGCCTCTGCCATGCTGTGGAAAGCTTTGTTGTTGCTGACCAGTATGTGTCAGAGGTGAGATATAATAAAGAAAAAGGAATAGGCATAAATGATACTGTTGAGGTAGAATCTATAAGACTGGGCAGCTCATTTTATGGAGGAAATGATGAGTGGTTTTGAGTTTATGACCATGAGTGATTAGGGAAATGAGAATTCCATTCACAAGAATGGTGAAATCAAGAGAGGTCTGGATACAGGGATGGATAGAGAGTTTATTCATAAACTGAATCTTCACTCTCGTTCTTTGAACATTTATAGTTTTGGTTACCTCAAGTTTTTATGCTTGTTTTTCAGTGTCTACATTTAAAACATTCTGGCCTTAGGAAGTTCTCTTAATGATCTTTGTAGATAGAATAGATTTTAAACACCCACCTGTTATATAGTGACTGCTTAAACAATAAGAGAACTGAAAAATGCTATTTAAATGGCAGAAATAGAAAATAAGTTTTTTTTTTTTGTTAAAGAAAAACACCTTCAGTTTCAGACTATAAACGTAGCATTTGGAGACAATTTTGAATCAGAGACAAATGAATAAAATATGTATTCTTTCAGAAAGTGAGGGATTTATTTTTAACCCTTTTGTTTTCTTGTCAGAAAACAAAAATACATGAAATAACACCTATAATCATTGCTTCCCTTTAGATCTATTTGCTAATTTTTATTTGGGTTAGTATCTTTATTTTGAAAAGTGAGTAGGGTGAGGTACAGAGCCAAGATGACAGGGTAGAGGAAGCAGTACTGCTGAGATCTCCCAACACTTCCTTTCAAAAAAAAAACTTTAAAATAACATCAAATTCTGGCACGGTACAATGAAAAAAAGGTCAGGGTGAGATGTTCTCCAAGCCCAAGATAACTTAGGAGGTTGGAAGGAGAGATCTATGACACACTGGTGGAGACTGGAGCCTGTGTGGATATGATACTAGTTGTGGGCCTTGGAAGCAGTATTAGCACCAGTACAGCTATACCATCCATAGCTTCCAGAGATCCCAAGCCATAGACGGTAAGGGGAGGTGGCAACTGATCAGAACAGGAGTCTCCTGTGCTAACACAGGATGTAAGAGTCAACTCTGTTTGCAATTCCATTTTTTTATACCCACTTATGCGTCACAGTTCAAAGGCAGAGAAAAAGACTTTCAGTCACAAGGGAGCAGGGGTCCTGAGGAGAATGATCTATTGTGGTTCCAAGGGATCAGCTGCACTTCCAGATCAGAACACAGACTAGGAGAGCAAAGACCACATCTCTCCCTAGATCACACCAACTTGTAAGCATGGAAAACTTAAAAAAAAACAGAACTAGCTCTGAAAACAGGAGTACAAAAAAAAGCCTGAAGAGTAGAAGCTCTTTCAGTCCTAAGGGAGCTGAGGCCCTAAGGAGCAGTATCACTTTTGTTGCCAAGGGAGCAGAGGGTATTCCTGGTTAAGGACAAGAGCAAAGATCAGGAGAACTCTGACCACTTCTCTCCCTGAAATACAACACCATGGAAGTATTGCAAATTTCCAAGATCCCCCAGAACTAGATCTCACACAATCACATGAAAAAAAATTTGAAGTTTGAGATAGTGTCCCCTAACACTGCACCCCCACCACACACATATATATGCACACACACACACACACACACACACACACACACAGAGAGAGAGAGTGAGAGAGAGAGAGAGAGAGAGAGAAGAGTTCAACTTTAACATAAAGTTCAAAATCAAGAAACAGACTGAAAAAATGAGCAATAAACAAAAACAAACAAAAAAGAGCATGACCATAAAAAGCTGCTAAAATGATAGGGAAGATCAAGACACAAACTCTAAAGAAGACAATATCAAAATAGCCACAAGCAAAGCCTACAAAAATGCTAATTAGACACAAGCCCAAAAAGAATTCCTGGAAGAATTTTTTTTAAAGTATCTCTAAAACTAAATAAGAATATTAGACATAAAATGATGAGAGAAACAAGAACAATTATGAAAATAAAATTAATGAGTTGATAAAAGAGTCAAAAAATTACTAAAGAAAATAGCACCTTAAAGAACATAATTGGCCAAAAGGTCAAAGAGAGACAAAACATTACTGATGAAAATAACTCCTTAAAAAGTAAAATTAGCCAAATGAAAAGAGAGACAAATGCTCATTGAAGAAAATAAATTTTTGTGAAATGCCTCATAGGAAAAACAATTCATCTGGAAAATAGATTAAAGAAAGATAATTTAAGAAATATTAGACTACCTAAAAAACAAGATAAAATAAAAGAGTTTAGATATCATAATACAAAAAAAAATTAAAACTGTTCAGTATCTTAGAACCAAGGGATAAAATAGGAGTTGAAAGAAGTCACCAATCATCTCCTGATATAGATCCCAAAATGAAAGCTCCCAGGGATATTATAACCAAAACCCAGAGCTTCAAGGTCAAAGAGAAAATATTTCAAATAGCCAGAAAGAATCCATTCAAATATTCAACAGAGTCACAGTCAGGATCACACAAGATTTAGCACTTACCTTCTTAAAAGAGCAGAGAGTTTAGAATATAATATTCTGGAAGCAAAGAAACTAGAATTATAACCAAGAATCACCTATCCAGAAAAACTTAGCATGATCCTTCAGGAAGAAAAAAAATGATTATTTAATGAAATAGAGGATTTTCAAGCATTCCTGATGAAAAGAGCAGAGATGAATAGGAAATCTGACTTTCAAATATGATTCAAAAGCAGCATAAAAAGGTAAACATGAAAGAGAAATAATAAAGCACTCAATAAGTTTAGACTATTTGCATTCCTATATGGGAAGATGACATGTGTAAGTAAGAAGAGATTTATCACTATTACGGCAGTTGGAAGGATGCTACATAGACAGAAGGCACAGGAGTACACCAATTTTGTTGAGATGATCTAAAAAAATGATGGATAAAAAATAGGAATACACTGGGAAAAGTAGAGGAAGAATGGGTAAATAAACTTACATACAAGAAATGTGCAAGGATGAGCTGTTCCACTCGAGGGGGAGGTGGCAGGGAGAGCAGGCAATGTTTGAAACTCACTGTCATCTCAGTTGGTTCAAAGAAGGGAAAAAAGTATGTGTTTGTGTGTTTAGCTGTGTATGGAAATTTGTCTTACCCAACAAGAAATAAGGAGGGGAAGGGAATAAGAGAAAAAGGAATAAGAAAAGGGAGCATGGATTAGGAGAGGCAATTGTCAAAAGTAAAACAGACTTTTGAGGAGGAATGGAGTAAAAAGAGAGAGAGAAGGATAAACAGAAGAAAATTGAATGAAAGGAAATGCATCATTAGTAATCATAACAATGAATGTGAATGGGATGAATCTACTCATAAAATGGAAGTGGATGGTAAAATGTATTAGAAACCAGAAGCCAGCAATATATTGTTTAAAAGAAATACACTTGAAATAGAAAGGCATACACAAACTTAAAATAAGGGGACAGAAATTATTGTGCTTCAGCTGAGGTTCAGAGATATCAATCATGATCTTAGACAAAGCAAAAATAGACCTAATTAAAATTGACAAGCTGGGAAACTACATCTTCCTAAAGGGTACAATGTTCAACAAAGTAACATCAATGCTAAAATATTTATGCACCAAATGGCATAGCATCCAAATTATTAAAGAAAATGTTAAATGAGTTACAGGAAGAAATAGCAAGTAAAACTATTAGTTGGAGACTTCAGCTTTCCCCTTTCAAAGACAGATATATCTAACTATACAGAAAGGGGAAAAATACAAGAAAGAAACCAAGGAGATTAATAAAATCTTAGAAAATATTGATATGATAGACCTCCAGAGAAAACTGAATGGGCATAGAAAGGAATACATATACCTTTTTATCAGCACCTTTTTATTATGACACCTTCACAAAAAATTGACCATGTATTTAAAGCATTAAAACCTCACAAATGCAGAAAAGCAGATATATCATACACATCCTTTTCAGACCATAATGCAATAAATAAAATTATATTCAATAAAGAACAATTGAAGGATAGATTAAAAATTAATTTGATATTAAATAATCTAATCAAGAATTTGGACAGACTTCAGTAGATAGTGAAGGATAGAAGGGCCTAGTATGCTATAGATCATGGAATCATGAAATGTTGGGCATGACTGAACAGGTAAACAACAACAACAAATAACATAATCCTAAAGAATGACTGGTGAAAATAACAAATCATAGACACAGTAATTTCAATAAAGGTAGTTACAACCATGAAACTAAAGAACAACATTTTCAGAATATAGCTAAAGCAGTACTTAGGGGACATTTTCTATTTTTAAATGCTTACATCAACACAAGAGAGAAACTGCTGATCAAAAAATTGGGCATGCAACTAAAAAATTAAAAAAGAAAAATATTAAATGTCCAATGAAGCAGCAAAATAGAAATCATGAAAATCAAAGGAGAGATTAAGAAAACTGAATTTTTAAAAAATTGAACTAATAAATAAAACTGAGCTAGTTTTGTGAAAAACCAAACAATAAAATAGGTTTGTCAATTTTATTTAAAAAACCAAAACAAATTACCATATCAAAAATACAAATGTACTACCAATGAAAATGAAGTTAAAGTAATTAATAGGAGTTATTTTGCCCAACTATATGTCAATAAAGCTGACAGCTTAAGTGAAATAAATATAAACAAAAATGTAGATTACTCAGATTAAGAGAAGAGGAAATAGAACACTTAAATAACCCCATTTTAGAAAAAGAAATTGAACAAAACAGAAGTTAAGTTTCCTAAGAAAAAATCGCCAGAGCCAAATGACTTTGCAAGTCTTTTCTACTAAACATTTAAGGAACAATTAATATCAATACTATATAAATAATTTGAAAAATAGGTAAAGAGTTCTACCAAATTTCTTTTAGGATACAAATATTGTTTTAATACCTAAACCAGGGAGAACAAAAACAAATAAAGAAAACTATTTGTCAATTCCCCAATGAATATTGATGCAACATTTTAAATAAAATACCAATAAGGAGGTTGCAGCAATATATAACAAAGATCATATACTGTTACCAGCTGGGATTTATGCCAGGAATGCAGGGCTGATTCAATATTAGCAAACTAAAAGCATAAAATTAGCCATGTCAAAACAAAAAATAACAAAAATCATGTTAATATCACAATAGATGCAGAAAAATCTTTCAATAAAACTACTACAGCCATTCTTACTAAAAACACCAGAAAGCATGGGAATAAATGAAGTCTTTCTTAACATAAGAAGTATCTATCTGGAACCAAGAGCCAGCATTATGTTAATAGGAGCAAACTAGAAGCTTTCCCAGTAAGATCAGAGGTGAAGAAAGAATGTCCATTATCAGTAGTATTCAATATTATATTAACTGCCAGTTCTGACAATAACAAGAAAAAGAAAATTAAGGAATACAATTTAGCAATGAGGGGAAAAATACTATCAATCTTTGTAGATGATATGATGGTTTACTTAGAGAAGCTTAGGGAATCAACTAAAAAACCATATGAAACAATACTATCAACAAATTTCTAGGATTTAAAACAAATCTCTATAAATCATCAGCATTTCGGTATATCACCAATAAAACCCAGCAGGAAGAGATAGAAAGAGAAGTTCCATTTAAAATCACTATAGAGAATATGAAATCCTTGGAACTTAACCTGCCAAGGCAAATCTAGGGATTACATGAATATAATTACAAAATACTTTTCATACAAATAAAGACATATCTAAACAATTGGAGAAATATTAATTGTTCATGAATACACTGAGGTAGAATCAATTCTATATAAATTAATTTACATATTCAGCATCATAGCAATAAAACTACTACATAATTATTTTGTAGAGCTAGAAGAAGTGATAATAAAATTCATCTGGAAGAACAAATGGTGAAGAATGTCAAGAGAATTGATGAAAAAAATGCCAAAGAAGGCAGCCTAGCAGTAGTAGATTTCAAACTATATTGGAAAACAGTAATCATGAAAACAATCTGGTACTGGCCAAGAAAAAGAGTAGTGGATCAGTGGAACAAATTAGATATACAGAACAGCAGTAAATGATCATAGCAACCTATTATTGTTTAAACCCAAAATTCCAAACTTTAGGAATAAGTAGTCACTATTGACTAAAATTGCTAGGAAAACTAAATGAAAAATTGGCAGAAACTAGGAATAGACTAACATCTAACATCATATAGCAATATAAGTTCCAAAAATGACACCTGATTTAGACATTAAATGTGATATTATAAGTAAATTAGGGGAGCATGGAAGATTTTACCTGTCAGATCCATGGATAAGGAAAAACCCTAAGACCAAAAAAAAGAAAGAGAGTATCATGGGAAATAAAATGGATAATTTAATCTACATGAAATTAACAATCTACATGTTTGTACAAACAAAACAAATGCAGCCACACTTAGAAGGAAAGCAGAAAACTGGGATAGAAATTCTAAAGCAAGTTTCTCTGAGAAAATTTAATTTCTTAAGTATATAGGTAAATAATCCGTATATATGCACATATATATATATATATATGCATCTGTATATATATATATATGCTATCCCTCTTTTGACAAATGGTCAAAAGATATAAACAGACAGTTTTCAGAATAAATATCAAAGCTATCAATAGACACATAAAAATATTTCTAAATATCTATTGGTTTTATAAATGCATATTAAAACAGCTCTGGGGTACTGCCTCATGCCTATCAGATTGACTAACATGGCAGAAAAGGAAAATAACAAATGCTGGAGGTGATGTGGAAACTAATGACACTAGGACACTAATTCCTTAACCATTCTAGAGAATATTTTGTAACTACACTCAAAAGGCTATCAAACTGTGCATTCCCTTTAACCCAGCAATGACACTACTAGGGTTATATCCCAAAGAGATCAAAGAAAAGGGAAAAGGACCTATTTGTACAATATATTTATAGCAGCTCTTTTTATGGTGGGAAAGAATGG
Source organism: Trichosurus vulpecula (assembly GCF_011100635.1). Lineage (NCBI taxonomy): Eukaryota > Metazoa > Chordata > Mammalia > Diprotodontia > Phalangeridae > Trichosurus > Trichosurus vulpecula. The sequence continues at coordinate 309,645,041 of NC_050576.1, read as the reverse complement.
GAATTTGAAGGGATGCCCAGCAGTCAAGTAATGACTGAATAAATTATGGTATAGGATTATTATGGAATACTATTGAGCTATAAGAAATGATGTGCTACATCATCAGAAAATCCTGGGAAGAATTATTTAAACTCAAATTAAGTGAAGTGAGCAGAACCAGGAGAGCATTATACACAGTAACAGCAATATTGTAAAGATGATCACTTGTAAGAGACTTAGATACTCTGATTAGTACAATGATGCAGGACAAATACAAAAGACCTATGATGGAAAATGCAATTCACCTCCAGAGAGAGAACTGATGAGCTCTCAGTGCAGATGGAACCCTACTTTATTTTTGTTAGGTTGTTTTGTTTGTGTTTTCTTTTGTGACATGGCTAGTATGGAAATGTTTTGCATTACTTCACATGTATAATGATATTGTTTGCCTTCTCAATCACTAGGGAAGGACAGGATGAAGAGAACTTGATCCCCTAAATTTTAAAAACTAAATGTTAAAAATAAATAAATAATAAACAAAAATGTTGTTGGGGTTCTCTTTATTTAGTAACATTGATCTGCCATGCTTGTCACCATCATTATCACCATCAAAAGTATTTCATAAGATAATCATTTTTATTTTGCATTCAATATAATCTTAAATGGTTGTAAATTCAATCCACTACATTACCATCCTCTTAATCATTGTCAACATCGTTATCACAAACATCATCATTGCAATTCGCATTCATATGTTTTAAATTTTGCCAAATATGTTTGATTTATTTTTATTTGATCATCACAACAATACTGTGACATAATTGCTATTACTTTTCCCATTTTAGAAATGAGGAAACTAAAGTGCTAAGTGGTTAAGTGACTTCATTGTGATTGCAAAATCTGTAAGTATCTAAGTCAGGATCTAATAAAGCATGGGGATACTTTATTCAAGATGCTTTGCTAAGACTTCAAGATTGAAGACAAAATTCTTACCCTTATATAGACCGTATATATCTTAAAATATCAAAGACCCTTAGTTTCACCCACCAATGTAGATTTTACAATGATGACAACTTAATATATAGAATTATAAAATAATATACAAAATACTAATATTATTAATATGGGGCATATTAAATATTTTATAATTAATAATCTGAATAATAAGTTTTTTGGTCAAAAATTTACATTTTATGGTCACTCCATTGGGGATGAGCCTTTATGAACTTAAGCAGAATCATTCTCAGAAAGTTATCTGCTACTGTATACTACAACTTGTAGCAACCGCAACTTCGCAGAAGCTGGAATAAATAGTAGTCCACTGGCATACACTATAAGGACCTATGTATGGTCACCTCTATGCCGCTGTGATTCATCAGAGGAATACTTTCATGGTGCAACAGTCTATACACCCTATAGAAATGAAAAGAAAAGAAGATTTAGATATCAAATATCAGTGAATGGTAACCTTGTTCCAAGGCTAGAAGGATGTCAGTTTTATACCTTATAACAAAACAGATAAAATCTTTAGAAGTTATATATCCAAAATCCTCAAAGTTGATAATAAGCTTTTTTTTTTAAAATAAAGATCAACCCAAGAAGATTGTGAAAGGGGTGAGAATTAGGAACTTTTTCCTTAATGTAAAGAAGAATATTTAGTAAACTTTTTTGGAAGTATGGTCTATCCATTTATTCAATTGTCCTATGTTGATTGAGCAACTATGACAAAGGCACTGTCACAAGCATCATAGGAGATGCTCAGAAAAAAATTTCAATATTAAGTTCAACAGGCATATCATTTAATTAATTCCTCAATCAAATACATGGAACTCTTACTATGTCCAAGGCACACATTGGTCTGGGAGCTGAGGTAAACACAAAAATGTATAAGTTGTAGCTCACTACCCTTATGGAGCTAGTGACCTAGTAGAAGAGATAATGTGCCTATAAATATCTATGAAACAAATACAGTATCAAAGTGCTATAGGAAATGTGTAAGGAACTTAGGTAGTTCAGAGTGAAAAGGAAGTGCACGTCTTTACAGCATTTGAGTGATGGTATGAAAAAATAGGAACGAACTGGATAGTCAGGGTTGGGGGGATGGGAATGCAGATGTATTCCAGGCAAAAGTCATAGCATGTTATGGAGGCTGGAATGCTTGGTTGTCTTGGAGAGTGTCAAGCAGTTGACTTTGGATGTAGCATAATATATATGAAGGGATATAATAAAAGGTCAGGTTGGTTGGGGCCAAGTCATAAAGGACCCTGAAGGTTAGGTAAAGGAGTTCAATTTTTATTCAACCAGATGCCAGGAGGAAGTAATTCAAGGTTTTTGAGCACAGAGGTAATATTATCAGGACTTTACTTTAGGAAGACTAAACAGGTGGTGGTGTATAGGAAGGACCACCTTGTAGAGAAGAGAACTAGAGGGCAGAAATTGAAAAGTAGACTATTTTAATATTATTGTATAACACAACATATCTATACAACTGAACAGGGGTATTGGTGATAAGAATGGAGAAAATGAAATGATGAAAAAGATGGAGGTACAAATTACAGAATTGAACTAAACAGATAAGATGACAAGGCTGACAGTAGATAATTAGGAAAATGGTTGGCACCATTGATAAAAATAGAAAAGTTGGGGAAAAAAGGAATTATTTGGGGACAAAAACTAAATTCAGTTTAGCATGTATTAAATTTGAAGGGATGGTAATATATCTAGGTAGAACTATCAGGAGGATAGCTTAAGCAGGGTTCAGGGTATGGGGCAGGAAAAGAAACTGAAAGAACAGGCTAAAGAAATAAAACTTTACACATGCTTCCTCTCCTTCATGATGGGATAGATCACAACATAGAACAGTACCTTAGACAAGTTTCAGAGGTTTGGAGTGGGGCATGGCTTTGAGCAGTCATTTCTCAGAAGAGCAGGGGAAATAAGAAGAAATAATATTCTATTCTGTGTGCTTTGCATGTTAGCTGAAAAACTGGAGCTGTAGTTTCCAAGCATGGCTCTGTATGGCCAGCATATGACCACAAAGAAAACTTCACAATGATAGATGAGCTTAAATCCTAGAGATATCATTTTTCCTTTGAAAATTTTGTATTTCAGATTTCTCCCATGTTAGACACAGCTTACCCTTCTCAGAGAGTAGAATAATGGAAGGTTTATCTGTCTAAGGAAGCAAAAAATAGTGTGTAACCCCATTTTAGGCAGTAATTTAGATGTATTTACTTCCAATTATATTGTTAAGTGATTGTCATTGGAGATATAATTATGTATTATCACTGATTTATAACAAAATAAGAGCAATTGATATAAATATGTGCTTGGGATATTTAACATTTACTGATCAGTGGCTAGAAGACAGACAGTCCATAATTTATCATATCATGCCTTTGGAAATAATAGAACTAAGAATAAAATTCTTTGGAAACCTTAGAACTTAGAAGACTTCAATATAACTTTAACACCTTCTCCATAGAATTAAATGTGACATAGGTTTGGGACTGGCTGCATGTGTATGTGTGTGTGTGTGTGTATGTATGTGTGCACACATGCATGCACACACACACACACACACACACGTGTGCACATATACTTTAGGGCAGAATAATTTTAGGGCTAGTCTTTGTTTTTATAAAGGGTTTATTAATATTATACCTATTCAAAAGTTACATGTTTAGTGAAAAGAACACTTGATTGGGATTCTGAAAATCTGAATTGGTTCCACGTTTTAGGCACTTGGTTGTTGAGAACTCAGTTGAATTATAGTCATTTCATTTCTCTGAACCTCAATTTTAGCTTCTTTATGGTGAAATTATTGAAGAGGATTACATCTAAGAACATTCAAATTCTACATTTAAAAACAGGTAGAGATAAAATGCATGATACCTAATAGCTTATTTCTTATACAAGGTCAGTATAGGCTTAACAAGAATAATTTTTAGTCTAGATATCTTACCCACTCATTTTCTAATCAATATCAAAGAAGCGCTATGAGAATAATGGAGCAACTCATTAATTTTACAACCTAAATCCCTAATCCTTTAAACTCTTAGGGGATGATACCAAATCATCTCCATTAGATTTCTAACTTTTTAAATCATAGACACCCATAGCCAACTCCAAAAAGGAATAATGACACATTTCTTAGATTGGTCTCATGACCTTCCCTTGTTGCTCTAACAAAAGTATCCCAGGTGTCAGTCAACCAAGAAGCATTTTTCAAGGACCCACTTTGTGTCAGGCACTATGCTAGGTAAGCACTGGAAATACAAAGAAAGATGAAAATATAGTCTCTACTCTAAAGGAGCTTCTGGTCTAATGGGGAAGAGTACACGTAAACAACTATGCAAAAACAAGATAAGCACAGAATATATTGGAGATAAGAACAGACTCAAGGCACTAGTATTAAGCGGATCAGGAAAGACTTCTTGTAGAAAGTGAGATTTTAGCTGACATTTGAAGGAAACTAGAAAAGGCAAGAGGCCAGTGAAGAGCAATAAAATCCCAGGCATGAGGAGTAGGCCACAAAAATGCTGAGAGTCTGGAGGTGCAGCGTCTTGTGCAAGGAAGAGCAAAGGGGTTAGTACAACTAGATTGTAGAGTACATCCATAGTACGTTGGGGAGCAGAAGGCAGGGGTAAAGTGGTGTAGGAAGACTGGAAATGTAGGGTGAGCAGGTTGTGAATGGCTTTGAAAACCCAACAATAAATGAATGTTAACATTTTGAGAATTTTATGTTAATTTTTTTTAAAAAGTTAAGATGTTAATAGCTTGAGACTTTCCAAGGAAGAATGCTATTTCTTGCACAAATATACAATTCATATAGTCATGGCATTCCTCTGCTTGAAAATCCTCTACAATTCCCTGCTGCCTCTTGAGTAATAATCAAACTGCCTGGCATTCCAAAACCCCCATGTTTGATGCCTTGCTATATTTGAAGTGTTATCTCATGTTGCTGTCCTGTAAGCTGAATGTGCTAGCCAAATAGTTCTTACTCTTGTTCTACTTTCTGAACATGTTCTGCTTCTTCCTGCCTCCATGCGCTTTCTTATGAAGCTTTTTGTACCTAAAATTAACTTCCCTGTCCCAGACCAAGGCATTTCCCTTGTTGCTGAATTTCTATCAATCCATTGGAAGTTTGTTTCAAGTGTGGTCTCCTCTGGATCAGCTTTCTTGATCATCTCAAACAAGAATGATCTTCTCCTTTAGAATTTTCATAATATAGCTTTAATAGTTGTTCTCTGTGGACAAAATGAGTAGTTGCAATACCTTTAGAGACAGGGAAAATTAAAACAGAGGTTATACTAGTCTGCTTAAGAGAGACTTTAGGGTAAAAACTAAGAATGGTGTCTATACTGCTATAAGTTAGACCAATGGGAGCTTTAGAAGTAATTTTGTGTCTGCTGGTATACAAACTGGTTTTAGAACTCATAATCCAACAGGCACTTCCCAGAATGGTTATGGTAGAACATAACAATACGAAATAATGTCCCAAATATGCATGATGGCATGAAGCAACAGGCATATGCATATCCTGCTAATACATCTGCACCTATGATAGGTTATCCAATGCCAACAGGATATTCTCAATAAGAGTTTAGAAGTATATGTAAAAATAAGTTGTCTGGTTCATTTATCATTTAATTCTGTATATTATATTCATTTCTGCTTGTATCCTCTCCCCATTCTTATGTCCTTCAACAGTACTGCATGTTTCAGGAATGTAGGAACAAGGTCTCATCTACATTTTGAATGTCTCTCCATCTCAGTATCTAGCAACAGTGATTGCTCACAGTAGGTACTTGATATTTGTTTTGTTGTTGGATAAATTAATTAATTTTTGATATCCATGTGTTGGATATTTGGAGGAATGAATTACCATTAGTAGGTAGATTAGTAAATAGCAATCCATTCACTTTTGCTTGTTTCTATTGAAAATTCTTCAATCTAATAATATCTGCCCAATACACCACACCATCACCACTACCATCACCACCACCAGCACCCTGATCCCAGAAAATTGTATAGGTCTTGCTCTGGCCTCTAAGGCAATTGATTCAGGATGTTTAAGGCTTCCATACATGTAGCCAAATCTAGGAGCCAAAGAAAGTGTTCCACGCAATCCTAGCAGCAGAAAAGATCCAAAGAGAGAAAGATCTGCGTCAGTATTTCCATATACATACTTTTACTTTCACAGGGCTTCTAAACTTAAATTTCATCATACACACTCTTACACCCTGAAATATTATAGAACATGGCAATGACTGGGTGATGTTGGCACACCAACATAGGGACTTTGTTGAACTTTACCAATCTAGATGAAGACTGGTATTTTTTTCATCCAGTCTCAGAAAGAGAATTTACACTGAAAAGATTATACTTTGATCTTTTTTTTTTCCAATCTGTGTTTAGATGGCATCGATCTGTTAATTATTTATTATCTTTCATGCTATAATGTCTTAAAACCTGAATAGTATCTGATAGCATTAGGATATCATAGGAACACAGATCTGTACCTTTAAAAAATCATGTTTCAAATAGATTGAGGCCAATTTCAGAATCTAGACATGGAGAACACTGTAGCTAGTCAACAAGTTCTGACACATGAAAACAGATTTGTACTATTGGATTTACTATGTAAAGTCTTTTCTTTATTTTCATGTGTGAGGTAGTTTCTTCTTTTTCCATTTCTGGGTATTCCATACAGCACTTTGGAGGTTTTAATATACTTCTCAAATATGGCTTTAAATTTTTTTTAAAATTGCATTAATAAATGCTTCACCTATCAATTCCATGTTTAAATGGTTGTCCATTTTGACATTACTTTTATTGAGAATAATACGTCTCAATAGCACTTCTATTTTGCAGCCTACTGTGGATAGATAGCACTTTAGTTGGAGAAGGATTATTCATTTTTACTCTTTTCTGGAACACCAGGAAAAAATGCGAAGGCATTGTCACATTTCATTTTCAGGTAAACCTGTATTCATCTTACACTAACTGGTTACCACTACTCAGTTTCATCTAATATTTCCATTTTTTTCCTACAGAATAATGTCTACTTTTATTTCAGAATGAATCATTTGTGGCTCTTTGACTTTTTATGCCTCATGGATTCCTAATGAATGTCCAAATGGTATTTGCGTTACACCATATACAATACTTTACAAGAGGCAAGATTTCTATTTTACAAAGAGAGCTCTATGTGCTAACTTATGGATTGAAAGGGAATGTCTCCCTAGGTTATTCATAAAGAAGTAAGTGATTAGGGCATCCTCTTAAAGTATTTATGTTTGAAAATCCTTATCAGGTGTCTTTTAGCAAATGCCCTTCTATGCTTAATGCTAAGGGAAAAGTGCTGCTGACAATTGTGAAGTCTTATTCCTGTTTCATGGTTGGAGATTATATCTAACACCTGAATCTGGCTTCTTCATATATTGGACAAAACCACTACTACCAGGAGAGGATGAGACTATCCTCTATGTAAAGTTGTCATGCATGGAAATTGCTATTTGTGGACAAATGATACAAAGGTCAAATTCAATTTGTTTTATGAGAGACAGTCATTTCTAATACAGAAATGCTAGAACAATGAAGGTCTGGGTTTAAATTCTGCTTCCCAGATGTATAAACACACACATGCCACTTATCCTTAATGTCCTCATCTGTATAATGGTGATGATAATGATATAGGTACTATCTACATCATAGAGTGACTCTGAAGCTCAGTGAGTTGGTAGGTAAAAGACAATTTAGAAATCTTAAAGTGCTATATAAATATCAGCTTTTATTAAATGCTTGTCATGAAGACATATGCAATGGGTGCTCAAGGAAGGTACTAAATGTGAAAAGTAAATGTTAATAATTTGTACTAAGATAAAGATAACAAGTAAGGAGAACTAAAACAGTAAAATATATCGATCACATTTCCATAGAGGTTATTTAGAGTGTTGGCTTATCCTAGGTAGCTACATACAAAGAACCACAGACACACACACAAAAAAAACACACACACACAAACACACAAATACACATCAAGGACTGGAAATTTTGAGTTCAGTATAAAGAAGCAGCTTTTATAATGAAATAGATATTTTATTGACATACTTGTATTCTATCACTGTAATTTCCTAGTGAATCTCCCAGAAGATCTTTACTTTTATTCCCAGTTCCTGACAAATATCGTGTGCTTAATAACTGCTTATTGACTGACTGACTTGCAACAGTGACCTGCACTAAAATAACACATTGTTTGTGCCTGACATGTTCCTCATTATACATTTGTATTCCACCACTTCTCTCTTGAAGAGCAAAGAATGCCGAAATATTTATTGAAGCCACCATTATTCATTGTGCCAATTGGAGCTTTGATATTAGGAAGCTCTTTGTTTACTTGTTTAATTGAGGCTTTCAAAATGAAATCTGGATTGTTTTCTGGGGCTATTTTCATAGGTCTGACTTGTTGACATTATCTGCCGGGACCTATCTTTCATATCACTAGAGTTTAGCAGACAGAAACTATGTATGGAGAATTTCCGTACAACCCTGGTATTTTGTTGCTGCTTCTTCCTAAAAATGGTATTTCTCTACTCTCTCCCTAAGCCTAAGTCATTATTCTGAATCTAGTTTCATTTAATAAAGTCATGCAAACTTAGAAGAATTCAGTGGAATGGTTTTATTTTTATTGGGGGCTTATTTTAAAATAAGTTGAAAAATGGGGAGGGATACACCTTTCAGTGCAAAAAAAATGAGATTTTTCCTTGAATTATGTAACTAACTGCATTTTACTTGAGATCTTTCTCTATTTTTGTGGAGGAGGAAGACTTGATGTTTCCTATTTCACTGACTCATGCCTCTTTAATTTTCTGGGTCTCTCATCTATCCCAGGGGGCCAAAGTGTGGAATGGCTGACATTTTTCATGGCTTTTTCTACTTCAAAGTGATTCAAACTCTAGCATACTCACTTGCCTGCTCCTTTCTCACATTGCCTACTGGTAACATAACAAAATCAAACCATTACAGTTACTATTAAAGTGAGTACTTACCTTACACCAAACAGATCAATCAAATCCATTAGTTTTGTCACACGAGACAAGAACTCAAGTATAATTGATTTCAAAGTCATGTGGCACAACAGCTACTCAAGTATTTTCCCTATGACAGTCTCAATCAATAGGCTCAGCAGATTAAAAAAATAATTATATCAACATATTTGCTTTCTTGACACCATTTTGTTCCTCTGTATGAGAAGCACCCTGGTGTTAGAAAAAGGCCTGTGAGTGAGAAATATTAAAGCTAAGGGTCTGAGGAACTGAGCTTTTGTACCTCCTGGGCTCAAATGATACAGATCCTCCTTATTTTCTGAATCTTTTCCCACCTCCCAGCTCAGTCCATCAGTCTTACAAGGAATTTTAATAGTTCTTGGATTTGGAGTTTGATGCAGACTTTGTATGAGCAGATGCTTATATAAAAGCTAAAATAGGATGGTATTAAAAGGATTAAGTGATTCAGTATAGTATCTCAGTGAGCTATAATTCAAGACACAGCAGTTCAAATCTTCCATTGCTGTTTTCTTTGATAAAATGTAGGTTTTAACCTTTTGGGAAGCCTTTTTCTACAGTGTCAGCAGCAACTTCAAACCTGTCAACTCAACAATACTTTACAACTAATGCCTTTCACATAGTCTGAGGTGGAGAAAGGAGCAGGCAGTAATGCTGCTGTGGATTGTATGGGATTGAGAATGGAGTAGAGTATCAGAAACTAGGTCTTTGTTCCCGAGAGTTGGGGAACCAGGGATGTAAGAGGAGAAAACTCATCTGCAATGCAGAACCAATGAGGGTGGGGTGAGGATGGTGGCACAAATCAGAGAAGGGATAGGCTTATGTAATGTCAGAGATAAATGCATGACATAGCCAAGTGAAAATTACAGAATGTTAATTTAAATGAATGCAGATCCCATCTTCCAAACCACCTGGGTAGTGAGCAAATACTAATTTATTAATTGAAATGTTAAGCACAAACATGTATTTTACTGAAGCCCCTCCATCTGCACTGGTTAGCTATTCATTATGGTCTCAATTTCAGGTGCTGATTTTCATCTGTTAAGCCTCATAAAATTTGAGTATCCATTGACTTAGGATTCACCTAGTTCTCTATGCAATGCACAGCAATTAAGTGTACCAGCTACCCTTTTCAAAGTTTAATTCCATAGAGCCAGAGTTGGAATTTTCCACAAAGGATCTCAGATTTGCAATTTTTTCTCCCTTTCGGCCTGGCTACTCTTTGGTCTGTTGATCCTCAGGTAAAAGGTCAAAGCAGTTATTAAATTCAAATACGGAAGGAATCTTAATTGGTTTGGAACATGACTATGTTGTTATTATGTTGTATGAATCTGAGACTTGGTCAGTGATGCAATTAATAATATTTACGGAGCATATATTATGTTTATGTCCAAAGCACTGGAGAGTTAGAAAACCTTTGTGTGTGTGTGTGTGTGTGTGTGTGTGTGTGTGCGCGCGCACGTGCATGCATGTATACTCTGAACTCGAGGATGTTATGACTTTTTAAAAATTATTTATAAATGCTGATAATAGAAGAAAATGCTTTTGCAATCTAATTTAACTATGGAATCAATCTGGCACAGGGGTTAGGGGAAGAGAAGGGATGTAATTAAGTGGAGAGAAGGAAAATGAGGGCTAACCATATTACTAAGACTTTTAATATGTGACCAGAAGACAGAATAACTCTACGTATGGAGCTGGTTGAATGTCTGTAGACAAGCAATAGTCATAAATGGTTCAATATAAACTTGCAAGAAGGTTCCAGTATAGTGCTGTTCATCTCTACTTGGTCCTGTGGTGTTTAATCTATCAATTAATGATTTAGACAAAGGCAGAGACATCATATTTATCAAATGATGACCTCAACTAAGAGCAGCTTGGGCTACTAAAGTGGTGCCATAAATAGAGCATAGAACCTGGAATTGGGAAGTCCTGAGTTAAAATCTAGTCACAGATACTTACTAGTATCTGATCCTGGACAAGTTAAAAACCTCTCTGTGCCTCAGTTTCCTCAACTGTAGAATGGAGATAATAGTAATGCATAATTCTCAATGTTGTTGTAAGGATAAACTAAGATATTCATAAAGTGCTTTGCAGACTTTAGAAACCTATATAACTGCTAGCTTATTATCATCATCATAATTATTATTGTTATATTATTGTTATTCTTGTAATTATCATTTCCAACCATGAAAGGGCTAGGACCTTGGGCCAAATCTAAAAGAATAACAATAAAAATAAAATTGATACTCCGCAGGTATGAGATGGAGGAATGGCTGAACAGCAGCTAGAGATTTTAGTGGGCTGCAAGCTCAAAATAAGTCAACAGAATGATATAGCAACGATGAAAACTAAAGCAAAATTCTGCTGCTCAAAGAAAGGCAGAGTTTACAAGGCTCTAATATCATTGTTCTCTACCTTGGTCCAACCATATCTGGAATACAGATTTTACAATTTAAGAAGGATTTTGATGAGCTGGAGAATATCCAGGGAAGGGAAAATAGGATTGTAGAGAGCTTTGAATTCAAACTATAGCAGGAATGTTTGACACATCTGGGAGTATTTAGCTCTGAGAAAAGAAGACTTTTGGGAGGTAGAGGTAGGGTTGATGCATTTGAAAAGTTTATATGAGAGAGAGATTAGATCTGTTCTACTTCGGGAAATAGAACTAGCCTGGAAGAACAATGGGTGGAAGAAGTCTAGAGACAAATTTAGGATTAGTGTAAAGAAAGACTTTTCACCACTTAGAGATGTCCAAAAATAAAAAGGACTGTCACCAGAAGTAGTAGCCTCCATACCATTGGAGATTTTAAAGCAAAAGCTAGATCATCACTTGCTGGATATGTTGTTCAGGGAACTTTTTTTCAAGTAAAGATTGTACTAGTTATTCCTGAAGTCCTCTTCCAAATCATAAATTCTATGAATCTGTGATTTCATGAAAGTAGAATTTATAGAAACTAAGCTTTCTTGTATGAAATAGAGAGAATTAGCATGCATGAAGGTAACTGATTGTAGATTAAGGACAACTGGACTTCAAATTTTGCCAGAAGCAAATAAATTCGGTTTGTGGGTTAAATAAGAAACAAATTATATTGTTGGAGCACTTCCTATTCTTTGAAAAATAAGTAGAGAAATACATAAGTGTTAATTGAACTCGACAAGCCATATTGATTTCTTAAACAAAGCTTCCCCAAAATGATCAAAATTCCAATATTTGGATTAACAAAAATCTTTTAATTGTAAATTTCCTTTAGTGGGGGTAATATATTAATTTGTTAACCTTCACTCACATTCAATTTCACAGATCTGTGATTTCATCTATGTGAGGCAGATTACAACCTTCTACTTCCCAGTTTTTGTGATTTACTATTGATTTGTGTGTGTGTGTGTGTGTGTGTGTGTGTGTGTGTGCATGTGCATGTGTGTATCACAGTAGAAGGTTCAGGGGATGAAATTATAACTAGACTGGTAGCTAATAACAGCAATCAACACAACAGCAACAATTGCTGGCATTTATATAGTGCTTTAAGATTTGCAAAGGTCTTTAGATCCATTATCTCATTCAAACCTCACAATGATCCCACCTTTTTGGATCCAGGGTGTGTTATGACTGGAAAAAGAGAGGAAAACTGCAGTGAATCATAGAATCACATTGTCCAGATAAATTAATACCCTCACCTCATTTTAATAATAAGAACACTGAAGATCAATTACCTATCCCAAGTAACCACAAGCTGAGAGCAGGTTACCAGGCCTTTTTTAATACTATCTTACTGATTTAATAGGGCAGCTAGTGACACAATGGATGGAGTGCCAAGGCCTGAAGTCAGGAAGATTCATATTCCTGAGTTCGAATCCATCCTCAGACACATACTAGCTGTGTGACTCTTGGCAAGTCACTTAACCCTGTTGGCCTCAGTTTCCTCATCTGTTAAATGAGCTGGAGTAGGAAATGGCAAATCACTCCAGTATCTTTGCCAAGAAAACTTACATGGGGTTGTGAAGAGACATGCCTGAAACAACTGAACAACAATGCAACAAGGGGTGAAAGAGAAAGAGGAAGAAAAAAGGATGACATAGAGAATTGAACCAAAAAAAGAGAGAAAGGAAGAAGTATGGAAAGAAGAAAGGAAGGAAGGATGGAAGGAAGGAAGGAAGGAAAGAAAAATTTTGGCAGAATGGGAAAAACTAAGAACTGGAAAAATCTAGGTGAAGCTCTTGTGAAAGACTATGCTTGAGCTGAACATTAAAAGAAGTAGTTATTCCCAAGGGCAGGGCAAAAAGATAGATTATCTTAAGCATGGAGAACAACCTTTGCAAAGGTACAGAGGTGGGGAATGTAATATTTTATATGAATAACATAAATTAGCCAAGTTTGGTTGCAATGCACAACCATGATCAAATATAAAATCCACCATTTGGCTTTTGAGGCACTTTATAGCCTGGCCCTTTCCTAACTTTCTTCTTATGCTTTATTCCTCCTACTCCACCTCCCTTCACTACTCTATGAGTAAGTGACACTGGCTTCCTTGCAGTTTCTGGAACATAACACTTTCATCTCTCAACTCCAAGAATTTTCACTGGTTGTCCCCCATCCCTAGGACTTGCTCCCTCCTCAGTCCTGCTTCCTAGATTCCCTGTCTTTTTTTTCTCACCCTAAGTCACACCTTTTGTAAGAAGTCTTTCCCAGTCTTCAATCTTCGTTCCTTTCCTCTGAGATTTTCTTCAATTTATCCTGTATATTTCTTGTTTGTACATAGTTGTTTTCGTGTTCTCTTTCCCATTAGACTGTGAGCTCTGTTAGCAAGGACTTTTTTCCCCTTGCTTTGTATCCCTTGAGCATAGTATAGTACCTGGCACAAAATAAAAGCTTAATAAATTCTTGTTTACTGATTGACTGACAACAAGACTTGACAACTGACTATATATAGGGTAGGAAAGTGAGTGAACCCAAGAATATCTCAATGCAAATCTGACTAAGTGGAAGGATGATGGGCCCTAAATTGAAATGTGGAAATTAGGAAGAGCAGTTGTTTCAGAAGGAAAATATAATATGATCTGCTTTGACATACTGAATCGGAGGTGCCTATGGGACATACAGATGGGGACATCTAGGCATCAGGTAATGACATAAACTGGAGATCTGGAGATAAATAGAGACACTTAAAAACATTTTGTAAATGCTTAAAGCCTTTTGTAAGCATATCATTATTATAATATTTCTCAAATGCAGCCCCCTTTTCAGATCTAAATGAAAAATTCTTAAAGACTCAATTATTGAACAAGAAGAAATCAGTAGGCTGAACAAAATCATCCTAATCATCTTGTATGGGTACAATAGAAAAAAGTAGAGGGCTTCAATCTGCAAACTCCATCATTAGGCTGGTTTGAAATAAGTGCCAATTCCTGTGCTCCAATTGTACTTGCATAAAGGATATCAATGGAAAATAATTAGTGGATTTTATTTTTTTTAAGTTTGCATGGTTGTTCTGCAAAATAAATTACATTCAGTGTTTTGAAATCAATACTAGAAGATGAAACATCAAAATGGACACATTTAACTAATTTTCAAAAGTAGTCCAAATGTATTAACTTCTTGTCTGTTGATTAGAAAAGCCATTAAACTTTTTTTCCTTACCCAACTCTTTTAAACTCTATGTATTTAGTTTAAGGAAAAAAAAACTTTGAAAAATGCATTTTTTTAAAAAATGGCAAATAGTTAAAATAGATTTCCATTTTCTGGTTTAAAGATGATCCTTTGAATATAAAATGTAAGCCAAAATTGGAGAAAGGAGAAGGGAGAAAACATGTGGGAAAATTAAAATATTTGATCCAGCTTTTAAAAATAAGACTTTTCTTACACAATTTATGAATTTTTTTAGTATTTTTTATTTTCCATATGCTTTATATTTGGGGGAACAATATGGAATTTTTGTTTTATTACTTTAGGAAATGAAGAAAAATGAAGCAAAGTGATAGAAAATTTAAAGCTCTTCCTGTTAGTTTCCAAGAATGAATATTGAAATTAGGGTTAGAAACTAACTAGAATTTGTGACACAAAGTTTTACTTCTTTCAACAAGATTGAATAAAGACCTAATATTCTCTAAATGAATTAATCCAATACCTCTTGAAAGAAATGATAAAATTCACCGCCTTGATTCCCAACCAAGGATGATTCTCAAGTTTTTAAATACAATCTCCACAAAGGAAACAGTATTTGGGATTAGAGGAAATCTTTTCTGCCATCAAAAGAAAGTCAACTTTAAAATCCAGTCATGTTACTTTTATCTTCTCTCCGGGTGATCATCTGCTGGCTAGAACTAGTTCCTTCTTCTGCAGTGACTATGACACATAGTTATCTTCCATATTAGGTCACCAAGGTATAAGAGAGAGAGAGAGAAAAGGGAGTAGGTAAAAAATGGGAAAGCAGAAGAAGGAGAAAAATAGAATTCTGGATAAATGAGTCATTCAGAAGTAGAATTAAAATTTTCTTACATAAAAGAATAGTTACAGTTGTCATATAAAAGTAAAGGCAGCTAGGTGGCTCGGTGCATAGAACACCGGGCCTATAGTCAGGAAGACCAGAGTTCAAATCCAGCCTTAGATACTCACTAGCTGTCCCTTGGGCAAGTCTGTTTCCTTAATCTACTGAAGAAGAATATTGCAAACCACTCCAGTATCTTCACCAAGAAAATCCCATGCTTAATATCAGTGTGCTATTGTCCACAGGGTCACAGAGTCAGATATGACCAAACAACGAAAGTGAAGACCGTTTTATTCCTGAAAGTTTTGAGTGCTAATCTAAGAAATGAAGTAGGAAGGGGACTTGATGATGGGCTTTGAATACGAAATTATCAAGTTGGGAAGCTAATCTGGTTGTAAAAAAAAAAAGTAGTAAAAATGATGGCAGATAGGAATCAGCAGGCCCAAGAAAACCAAAAGGACATTTGTAGTACTTTTGAAGGAAAAAGGAATTTGCTTAGGAAAGTAGAGGATGATGAAAGAAATAATGTCAGAGCTCCTGGTAGCAGTGTTGAAGATAAAAGTCAGTGCTTTCATACAGATGACTCAGGCAAAGACAGAATTTCTTAGTTTCAATTTTTTAGATTTGTCAGATACTTACAGAACACTTATCTAACCTCGGTCAGATAGATGAAATACATGGCTATTCTTGGGTCAGTGGAACTCAGTGTTTTATTTACATTTACCTTAATGATGAACACAAATTCACTGTGAAGTAATAGATTGAAAACATGGTTAGAGGAAAATCATTTGTTCTCTGCAAAGCTGTCATTGGAAAGAAGAGATTAACTCAGAACTTCTGCCTGAAGCTACCATTTGCTTTGGTTCTATCTATATTTATCAATGCTACTTTTTGGACAGAGTACTGGACCTGAAGGCAGGACATCCTGAGATTAAATCCAGCCTCATACAATTACTAGCTATATGACGCTAAGCAATTCACTTAACCCATTTGTCTCAGTTTCCTTATCTCTAAAATGAGCTGGAGAAGGAAATGGCCAAACCACTCCCATATCTTTCCCAAGAGAATTCCAAAGGGGGTCATAAAGAATGAGACACAACTAAAACATCTGAACAATGTTAACAAAAACTTCTTGTCCACCACTAGAAAGCTCAGAACCAGATGTGGGGAGCTTCATACTGACTCCTTTAGTTCTGATCACAATTACAATAGTATTGTAGAGAGAGAGAAAAACAGAGGAAGTGGGAAATTGGCCAAATAGCAAAAAATATAGAAAGTAAAATTCAATTGTAAATTAGGACCTCATATCCATAATGAGATCATACCATTCCTTCTCAAAGGAAACTGCTATACAATGGGTTACTTGCTGATATGGATATACTACCTTTCAGTACTATCCAGTACTTTTTCTCCCTTTGTTCTTGCTATGACAATGCAATTTATACTCTTTTATATTTAACTTCATTTTATTGTGACCTTATTAATCAATCTGATGTCAACTACATTTTGAATATTCCTTCATTCAAAGATACTAGATAAGAATATACTCTTCTATCCTGCATTTATTATTTCATACTGGTAAAATGATCTTTGGTTCTGGGTGCTGTATTTTGGAAAAGGTTTTGGAACAAGAATTGGAAGGGGATGGAGATCAAAATACGCCATTCCAGAGTTGCTTAGAGGAACTTGGAGTGTTTAATATGGATTATGGTAACAATCTTTTATTTGCATTTTATTTTACTTTTAATGCTTCTTTCTGTGTGCCAAGGATGGCAATGAAGGCCCTGTACCACAACTGATCAGCACAGGATCTTTGATTTACTCTTTTACTGATCTCGGCCACACTGCTTAAGCAGTCTGATGTCACTTTTCTGTTCCCAGAGGCTCACGAGATTGACTCTGGGCTTACCTATCAGCTTAGTCCATTGAAACTCAGAATTCACGAACTCAAGTGATAATACCTTTAACCTTCTCCATAGCAGGGGTTTCCAGGTAGGACTAATTTACCTATCAGAGTTATGGATAAGAGAATAACTTATAAATAAACAAGAGATAGGAACATTGTGAAATGTAAAATGGATTACTTTTATTACAGTAAATTAAAAAGGTTTTGTACAAATAAAATTAATGTAACCAAGATTAGAGGGAAATCAGAAAATTGGTGGGAGGGGGGATTTATAGACACTTTATCAGATAAAGGTTTCATGTCTCAAATATATACAGGACTTTGTCAAATTTAGAAAAAAATTTCATTCCCCAATTGATAAATTATCAAAGGACATGAAGAGGCAGTTTTTGGATGAATAAATAAAAACTATATATAGTCATATGGAAAATGTTCTAAATAATTATTGATTAGAAAAATGTTTAAAAAAAAGAACTTTGAGACACCTCACACCTATCAGGCTAAAATGATAGAAGGGGAAAATGACAGATGATGGAGAGAATACAAAAAATATTGGGACACTAATGCACTACTGGTGGAACTGTGAAATGATCTAACCATTTTGAGAGCATTCTGGAATTTGCAAGGTGGAAGTACCTAGCATTTGCAAAGGAGAAGATCAGGGCTTAATGTGAAGAAAAGACTCCTAACAACTAGAGCTGTCCAGAAGTGAAATTCACTTCTTCAGAATGTAATGATGAGTCTTAAAGTATATTATCATTAGTATTCTTCAAGTGAACAGTCATTATCTTCAAGAGGAGACTATATAGGCATTTGTCAGTGATATAGAAGAGGAAACTCATGATCTGGTACAGATTGGAATAGATGCCCTCTGAGGTTCCCTCCAATTTTGCAAATCATCCATCTTTTTGCCATGAAACATTTAAGCCTCGGAAGTCTTCCATGTTAAGATGTATTCTAACCTCCTGGTGTTATCAAAATTTGTCTCTTTTGTGCACTATTTCCTCAGTGTTGACCTTTCTAATTAAATGATAGCTAGCTAACTGGGTAAATCATCCATAATATCATAAAATTTCGAAGCAGGAGGGGACCTCAAAGACCATGTATTCCAAGTACCTATTTAACAATTCAAAGAAACCAAGGGGAATAAAAGTCAAGTCCCAAACCAAAGCTACATAGTGAGTTCATGAAAGAGCTGAGAGTAGCATCTACTTTTTCTGGCTCCCAGTCCATTGATGTTTCATCAATAGCACATCATGCCCTATGTTGATGAGTGTTATTTTCTTATTTAACATATTCTGTTTCTAATAGAAATCTCACAGAGACAATAGTTCAACCTCTTTTCCACAAAGCAACTCTAATAATAGAATACATGTGAACATGGATAATGATTTTGGTATCATGAAAACATTACTTAGACAGTGAGCCACTCAATCTCTTCATTAATCCAACTTAAATTTATTATAGACTAAGAGTTTTAACATTTTGTATGTGTATGCACTATGGAGCCTTTTGGCAGTTTGTTCACATCCATGTACCCATTCTCACAATAATATTTTAAAATACCTGCAATTAAAAACAAAATATCATTAATGACTTCAATTATATTGAAAGAAGTTAATAAGCTAATATATGAACATATACATGTATTTGCATGTAATAGACATTTTATCTATCCATAACATATAGACTTGTATGTCTATATATACATATATATGTTCATTTTGTAGCGAGATATATAAGTATTCATAGACCAAAAGCTAAGATCCTCATAGAGATGGACATCTAGCTGAATGGAGACTGCTGATTACAGTTGTTAGGAATAAAATTTCCCATTAAAAAGCCAAATAGTTTAGCTATGATGGCTAAAGGTAGTAATTAAAATCATTAATTAATTGTCTGAAAGGTTTTCCTGATCATTTACTCAGTACTAGTGTTAAAAATTGGACAATAAAAAGGACCTTTGCAAAGTGAAATGTCAACAAGATATTAAAACATCGAGATATTTATTTTAAAGCAATACTTTTGATGGTGTTGCTGTTATGAAAGTGTATAGTTTAAAAAATCATGACCTGAAGTCCTTATCCCATTGAATAATGGAAAAGTAACTGATGTAATGTATCAAATTCTATGATATACATTATCTTTAAAAATTGAATTTAATGTGGCATTCATACACTTTAAATTGTGAAAATCTATGTTCCAAAAGCTTACAATTTTTTGCTGAAGTAAAAAAAAATTCTGAATTGCTACTTGCAATGAAGAGAGTTCGAACAATTTCTATTTAATATATATATGTACTTTATATATATTTATATATACATATATATATATATATATCTTAAGGATTAAAGATCTATTTTTAAAAAGCAGTTGGAGCATGAAGGGTCTTTACTTATGTTGAAGATGCAGGGGGAGGAGTGGGGAGGCTTTACCTGGAAAGAAAAAAAAAACAAGATGAAGATGGGTAGAAGTAAGAGGAGAAAGAGTGATACAAAGAGTAAGGAGAGGAGAGAAGAAGAAGAAAAGAGGAATATTGAGTGAAGGAAAGGAGAGGAGAGAGGAGAGGAGAAGAAAATAAAGGAAAGGAGAGGAAAAGGAAGGAGAAGAGAGGAAAAGAGGAGAGGAGGGCAGAGGAAAGGAGAGAAAAGGAGAAAGGAGGAGTGGGGAGGAGAGGAGAGGGAGTTAGGAGTCCCTGCCATTAGTAAAGTACATGATTTAATGGCAAGAGCAATGTACGGGAAGATTTAGGGCAAGTAATAACCTCTTTGAGAATCAATTTTCATTATCTGTAAAAAAATAGTATGATAACATCCTTTCTACCTACCTCAAAGAGTTACTCTAAATCTCAGAATAAAAAGTGCTTTGAAAAACTACAATTTAAAGTATTGTTTGTTTTTCAAATTGGGCAGTAGAGAAAATAGAATTAGAAATGAGACATTAAAGATTTATTACATATTTTAAAGGATGAAAAAATAGGGGAAAAAAGAATGAATTGGTATCAATTGGATATTCAACAACTTTTGAAGATTGTGAAATCATAAATTACTTGCGGAAGAAATTGATATTAAACAATTACTGCTAGATAAACTGGAAAGCATTTGACAAAAAAGATTTAGACTAATGTTTTATATCATATACCACAAGAAACTCAAAATTCATATGCAACCTAAGTAAAAAATGTATAATAATAAAAATAAATTCGTGGCAATGACTAAACAATTGATCATGGAAGTTAAAACAGGTAATTTCAATTATGTGAAATTGAAAAGCTTTTTCATTAACAAAATTAATGCAATTAGGATATAAAAGGATTCTTTTAATTGTGAAAAATATTTTCACCAAATATGTATGTCATATGTCTAAGATCTAAGGAACTCTGACAAATACATAAGAATAACAGTCATTCCTCAGTGGATAAATGGTCAAAGGATATGAAAAAATAGCAATCCAAAAAATTGTAACTTACTAATAACCATAAGAAAGATTTCTTCAAATCACTCATATAAATTCAAATAATTCATGCAAATGCAAATTAAGGAAACTTTGATGTACCATCTCACATCCAAAATATAGGCAAAGATGGCAAAAAGATGTATGGCAATTAATGTTGGTAAGATTGTGGAAACATACTTACTGTTGGAATTGTGAATTAGAACAGCCATTCTGGAAAGCAGCTTAGAGTTTTGTTAAGGGAAATTTATATAAACCAAATCAAAATTGAGTAAGCACAGCCAGGTAAACAATATGCATAATGACTAGAATAAAGTAAATGGAAATGAAAACTACCACGAAATTTTATGCTGAACTTTATATAATTATAGTGACCCAGCTTGACGTGTTTCTCTACTGCCTTTGCAGTACTGAGGAACTATGGTTTTTGAAAACTGTACAGACTATTCAAATTGACTGATATACTGATTCATGTCACTGAATTATATCCCCCACACACTTCCTCTTTATCTTTTTAATATTAAAAAAAGTGTTATAAGTAGTGACTTTTATTGGAGAAGAGAGATGATACTGGTAATTTGAGGTAATTCAAAAATAAAAGATGCATATGATTATTTGGAAATGGCCTCTGAATTAAAAAAAAATCTGCGTTCAAGTCCAGTTTTCTGACATCTTGACTATATGACTCTAGCCAAGTTACTAAACATCTCGATGCTTTCAGCAATTACACAAATAGATAAAGCATTTATCAAATTTTTAAAATGTTCTAGGCACTATGCTAAGCCTTTGAGGATACAAATGTGAGAAAATAAAACTGTTCCTTTGCTCAAAGAGCTGGCATTACAATTACAAAGCCAAAACATAAAGGGGAAATGAAAAGTGTTTGGGGGGCTGGTATTTGTGATCTCTAAGGATGTAAGTTGAAGAGAAGATACAGACTTTCGTTGGTAAAGGTAATGTTTTTTTTTCATCTAGAAGTTTCAAATAAAAATGAAATCACATAACTAGTCCCTATTGCTATCCTTATGAATAAATTTAATTTTAAAATAAAATAGAGCTTCAGAGTCAAGATGGTGGAATAAGGTACTAAGCTCTCCCAAATACCTCTCCATGAAACCTTAAAATAACACCTCAAAATGAGTTCTGGAGTGGAAGACAAAAAAAGTCAGAATAAAACAGGACTTAGATTGCTCTCAAAGGAATGGCAAACTCAACTAGTTCTTCAGATGTTTAGGCAATAGATTTTGATAATATGAGATCTTCTAACCTTAAATTTGTAATTGTGCTTTTGTTTATTGTGGTACAGAGCAAAGATGAGAACATTAAAAAGTCATTTTTAATCCAATTTTAACTGATGAAAACAGGAATGATGAGCAAATTGCTACAATGCAGTCAGTGTCTCACTTAGATTAATGTTGGTGTTGCTATCTATCATACTCTGTATGATTATGAGGGATATAACACTTTGTTCCCTAGAGAACCCAAGAAGGATCATTTGGAAATTATTATTGACCTTTCTTTTCCTTTTAGTTTAGTTGCAGTGAATTAAGCTCAACTTCATCAGAACTTAATGATTTTAAAGTGACATTCCTGGGTGAAGGCCAGAGGAAGAAAGATTACACTGATCATCATATTTTACTTCTGTCCAATTTTCCTTTAAAGAAGAAGAAAGGGAGCCTTCTGCTTCAAGCTCTGGGTTTCACAGTCTTCTCTGTTTTTGGTGTGTGTGTGTGTGTGTGTGTGTGTGTGTGTGTGTGTGTGTGTGTGTGTTTGCACTGATTGTTTTAATTAGATTTTTTATTTTTAGTTTACAACATTTAGTTTTACATGTTCTTGAGTTTCAAATTTTCTTCCCTTCCCTCCCCTCCCCCCTACCCCCCCAAGACAGCATGCAGTCTGATATAAATTCTATGTAGACTTTCACATTAAACTTATTTACACCACAGTCAAGTTGCAAAGAAGAATTATGACCAATGGAATGAATCATGAGAGAGAAGAAACAAAACCAAAAAAAGAGAGAGAGAAAAAAGAGAGCAAATAGTTTGCCTCAATCTGCATTCAGACTCCACAGTTCTTTCTCTGAATGTAGCTTGCTTTTTCCATCATGAGTCCTTTGGAGCTGTCTTTGAGCCTTGTATAGCTGAGGAGAGCCAAGTCTATCAAAGTTAGTCATTACAGAATCAATATGTCTGTGGTTGTGTGTAAGGTTCTCCTGGTTCTGCTCCTCTCACTCAGGATCAGACCATGTAGGTCTTTCCAGGTTATTATGAAGTCTGTATTTTTCCCATTTCTTATGGCACAATAGTATTCCATTACATTCATATACCACAACTTGTTCAGCTATTCCCCAATTGATTGGCATCCCCTTGATTTCCAATTTTTTGCCACCACAAAAAAGAGCAGCTATAAATATTTGTGTACATACAGGTCCCTTTCCCAAATGTGCGATTTCTTTGGGATATAGCCCTAACAGAGGTATTGCTGGGTCAAAGGGTATGCATGTTTATATAGCCCTTTGGGCATAGTTCCATATTGCTCTCCAAAATGGCTGGATCTGTTCAAAACTCCACCAACAATGTATTAATGTTCCAATTTTCCCAAATGCTCTCCAGCATTTATCATTTTCCTGTTTCGTCATGTTAGCCAATCTGACAGGAGATATGTGGTACCTAACAGTTGTTTTGATTTGCATTTCTCTAATCAATAGTGATTTAGAGCATTTTTTCGTATGCCTATAGATATCTTCAATTTCTTCCTCTGAAAACTGCCTGTTCATATTCTTTGACCATTTCTCAGTTGGGGAACAACTTTTATTCTGATAAATTTGGCTCAGTTCCCTGTATATTTTATATATGAGGCCTTTACCAGAGACACTAGTTGTAAAGATTTTCTCCCAATTTTCTGCTTCCCTCTGAATCTTTGTTGCGTTGTCTTTTTTTATACAAAAACTTTTGAATTTAACGTAATCAAAATTATCCATTTTGCATTTTGTAATGCTCTCTATCTCTTGTTAGGTCATGAATTCTTGCCTTTCACATATACAGACAGGTAAACTATTCCTTGATCTCCCAAATTGCTTAAAGTATCAGCCTTTATTCCTAAATCATGTACCCATTTTGACTTTATTTTTGTAAATGGTGTAAGATATGGGTCTATGCCCAGTTTCTGCCATACTAATTTCTAATTTTCTCAGAGTTTTTGTGAAATAGTGAATTCTTAACCCAGAAGCTGGATTCTTTGGGTTTATCAAAGAGTAGATTGCTATAGTCATTGACTACTGCATCTTGTGTACCTAACCTATTCCACTGATCCACCACTCTGTTTCTTAGCCAGTACCACGTAGTTTTGAGGACTGCTGCTTTATAGTACAGTTTAATATCTGGTATAGTTGGGCCACCTTCCTTAACATTTCTTTTCATTAGTTCCCTTGATATTCTGGACTTATTGTTCTTCCAGATGAATTTTGTTATTATTTTAACCAGCTCTGTATAATAATTTTTTTGGTAGTTTGATTGGTATGACACTGAATAAATAAATTAATTTATGTAAAAGTGTCATTTTTGTTATATTAGCTTGGCCTCACCATGAGCAACTGGTGTTATTCCATTTAATTAGATCTGACTTTAATTGTGTGAGAAGTGTGTCATAATTGTGTTCATATAGGCCCTGGGTTTGTCTTGGCAGATAGACTTCCAAATATTTGATAGTGTCTACAGTAACTTCGAATGGAATTTCTCTTTCTATCTCTTGCTGTTGGGCTTTGTTACAAATATATAGGAGTGCCGGGGATTTATGTGGGTTTATTTTGTATCCTGCAACTTTGCTAAAGTTGTTTATTATTTCAAGTAGTTTTTACTTGAATCTCTAGGATTCTCTAAGTAAATCATCATATCATCTGCAAAAAGTGATAATTTAATTTCTTCTTTGCCTATTCTAATTCCTTCAATTTCTTTTTCTTCTCTTAATGCTAAAGCTAACATTTCTAGTATCAAATTGAATAATAAGGGTGATAATGGACATCCTTGTTTCACCCCGGATCTTACTGGGAATGCATCTAGCTTATCCCCATTACATATAATGCTTGCTGATGGTTTTAGGTAGATGTGTGTATGTTTTAAATTCCCAACCAGTGGTGCATTAGTTACAAAATATCTGGAAATGTCCTGAGATACAAGGGTAAAAAAAAATGAATGGCTAGAAGAGAACCTTGGTTTTGTACTGTTGTCCATAATACCTTGACAGATATCATGGATAAGTAGACATTTTTAAATGAAGTAAGAAGACTAAATTGACAGAGATAGAAAGACTCCTCAGCATACATTCCCTTATACATTCCCTTATCTGTGAAGTTCAGATAATTGGATAGTGTGCTCTAGCAGAGTATTTGTGAGGAATAACACAAAATTAAGTGTGTTATAGTATCCATTGGTTCCAGAGGGGCACTTTGAAACTGTGTCATTGGAATATTGGTTGAAGGAACTGAGAATGTTTAGCCTAGGGAGAAAAGACTTGGGGAAAGGGGAGGGGGTGTGTGGCATGAAATCTGTCAAGTGGAAGAGGGATTAAATGTGTTCTGCTTGGCCCCAGGGGAGAATAAGTAGAATCAGGTAAGTGAAGTAACAGAGAGGCTCATTTCAGTACCTTGTAAGGACTGACTTCCTAATGATTAGAGCCTTCCAAAAGTGGAAAGTTCTGTCTCAGAAGATAGTGAGGTCCCCATCCCGGGGGTATGCCAGTAGATTTACAATAAAACATGAACAGTCATTACTTATTTTTCTACTTTCACCTTTTGCTTTAATATGCCTTAAAAGGTAAGAGAAAAAGTTAAAGCTTAGAGTGGTGAATGTGTAATTTCCTATTAGAGGGCAATCACCCTGGACATGATACATCAGCACTGGGGACTAGAGGGGAGCCAGTAAACAAGCAGAAATATGTGGGATTTGTTGCTGAGACATCTGCCTTAGGGCTTTTCATGATGTTTAAGTTGGAACAGTTTGACTACCTGCTCAGCCATACCCTACCTCACCTGGCCAGTGAGCACTGAATTCGTTGTATCTTTTCGTATTAAATGTTTGATATGATTAGAGTTGGAGAAAATGTGCAATAAAGAGTGCAATAAAATGAAATAGTTTCACCCCTTTTTCATCTCTTTGAGAAACTATGTTTGCAGAAAACCATTCAAGGTATTCCAAGGAGAAAAACGATAACAGCAACAACAAAATACAACTGGTGGGTACAGATGGTGCCATCCAAAGAAGAGTGGACTAGGCAGAAAAGCACACGTAAGAGATGATTATTTGGGATTGTACTATAGTGGGAATGTAGAACCTCTGTGAAGCAACTTTCATTTCCTTCTCTCAGCCTGTTTGTCCTGTAAGTCTTAACAATGAAAGCAAAATTCAGTCATGAGCCCTTGGACTTTGGACCCACTTCAACTGAGCTCTAGGTCACCCAACTTCTTTCTTGTTCTTTGTTTTGGGGCAATTTTATTTTTTAATCTTTCCTACATGTTTCCTTGTTACTTTCTTTTCCCATAATTGCTCTCCAAGTCACTCTCCAAGTCTTTGATTCCTATTTTCCCAACCTTCAGTCTCTATATATCTTCAGGATTTTTTCTGTACTTGTTTCAATTTCTTTCTGCCTATATTGTTCTCCCTTCCATGTGTCATTCAGTTATAAGGTTCCACATGTTCCAGATTTTCCAGAAAAAAAAATTCCTCTTTCAAATATTACAAACCATTCATAAATCAAGGGGAAAACTCTTTGGTCAGGCCATGTGTCTACTTTCAGGTTTTGAAAATATGGTAATTGTATGCATTAGTCCGCTTAAGAGAATTGGAGAAAAAATCTAGAGAAAGAGAAGACTTTCATATCTTTATTTTTAGTTGTTAACAGACTCCTTCCTCCCACAGCAAATCCTAGTGGAAAAGGGATTTTGTTGTTCTTCAATTACACACTGAGTAAGGTGAATTATCACATCTAGCCATGTAACTCCATTGTTCTTTCCCAATAATCCCATTAAAGTTTTTCTGTTTCATTTTGTTTTGTTTCAATAGTTGCTCTCTTAAGGAATCCCTAATTCATGGTCTACTTAATGATATCAAATTAGAAATAAAGTGGGTTTACTGTTTTGTAGCTGTTCCTCTTTCCTCCATCCCACACCTCCAAGCAGTTCAGCTAATAATTAAGCAATTATTGAAGACCTACTATGTGTTGTGCCATAAGCCAGCATTATATGTTGTATGGCATAAAGATAGATAAATAGATAGATAGACAGAGAGAGAGAGAGAGAGAGAGAGAGAGAGAGAGAGAGAGAGAGAGATTTCGTTATTGTTCAATCATTTCAATTATGGCTGACCCTTCATGGCCCCATTTGGGGTTTTCTTGGCAAAGATACTGGAGTGATTTGCCATTTCTTTCTCCAGATCATTTTACAGGCAAGAAAACTGAGGTAAACGGGGTTAAGTGAATTGCCAAGGATCACACCTAGAAAGTGTCTGAGGCAAGATTTGAACTTAGGTCTTCCAGGCCTGGTGCTCTATCCAGTGTGCCACCTACCTGACCATATGACACACCGCTCTCTCTCTCTCTCTCTCTGTCTCTCTCTCTCTCTCTCTCTCTCTCTCTCTCTCTGTCTCTCTCTCTCCCCCCTCCCAATCTGGATATATGATTTAATCAATGTGTGGATCTGCCAACATGGAATATTCCCCAGTAATTGAGATAATAACTGCATTGTATCTTGTAGTCTTTAGAATTTCTATGGATGCTGAGAGGCTAAACGACTTGTGGAGGGACACACATGATAAAGGTCAAAAATATATTTTTCAAGGTCTTATTGCTAGCCTAGCACAGGATTTCTTATAAATTGAAGGTTTTTAACATGAGTTCCATTAGTCATGGTACTAGATAGTAGGTGCTAATCAATACTTGGTGGATTGAGTTGAATAGTGTCATTATGAGTGGAAATTATTTTATTCAATTGAAAAGGACTACTCCATCTAGGGATTGTATTACTATGTACAACAGGACTAAAAATAAATGATTAAGAATGCAATATATTGAACTTGAATTCATCAGAGCTGAAAGATATTAAACATGATACTAAATATCCTACTGTTTTCTGTCCCAGAAAAAGGCCAAATTAATCAAATACCAAGGAGAACTGAGGTACCATAAATCATGACCCAAACACTATCATATTTGCACTCTGATAGATTACAAGGGGAGAGTATTCTGGAAGCAAGGATTCTCCACTGAGAATATCCTACTTGAGGATTTTTAGTCTAAGAATAGAGAGCATGGAAGCCAGCTGCAACTGACATGACATGGTGTGGGGGATGAGGCAGTTTCAGAAATAATTAGGTCCCAGCACATTCAGAACTTTATAAATAATAAACGAAACTTGCAAAAGGCAAAAGGAAAGGAATTGGTTACAACTTCAGAGCACAGGTGTTGTGTGCTTAGAATGCCTTGCCCTGCCCAAGAGGCAGTAACACACAGATAAGATAACTTAATGAATCTGAGTGGGTCTTTTGGGAAAACCCCAAACAGATCACCTCAAAGGAATACAGTCCAGAAGTGGCAAAGACAGGCTAGCTGAAGGGAGGTGAATTTAAGGAGGAAGAGGGTATGGTCTACGTGATAATCAGATGGGGAGACAAGGTATTGAAATGAGCCTCTCCATTACTCTCTGTTACTTCAGTTAACTGATTCTATTTATTCTTTTGCATACAGGGATTAGGTTAGACCCATTTTGATACTTATACTGTGATCTTTAGAAATGAACATAAAAGGAAGTTGATGAAATAAATAAAGTCCCTTTGTTCTATCAGGCATTTCCCTTTTTAGAACACATAAATCACCACCACCATCATTATCATCCATCCATTCATTTTTTTTATTTTTATTTTGTGGGAATAGTTTTGATTTACATTGTTTGCAGAGGGAACTTCTGGTATGGAAACTCCTTACACCAAACTTGATCAATTACTTATCTGTAAAATAGAGAGATGTAGAGTCACTTGGTCTAATGAGAGATTAAGAAATTATCAGTCCACAATCAAACAGTTGCTGTATGTCAGAGACAAGACTAGGAAATATGGCTTCCTAACTCCAACACTGGCATTTAGTCTACTATGAAACACTATTTCTTTTAAATTTATTGAACTATTTTAAGTTTACAAAGTATGCCAGAACCAAAATCCTTATAAATAAGTAAATAAATATGTAAAAATATGTTATTCCAAATTTACTTCAAATGAAAATTGAGACTCAGCCATGTTCAAAGTCCTGCCAATAGTCATAAAACCAGTATACATCAAGGCTGAGGTGTGAGTTCAGGTTTCCTGTTCTTAAGTCCATAATGTTTTTTACTGCCACATACCTCCAGTGCATTATATTAACAAAATGACAACCTTAAACCAATCAACAACCATAACTGTAGACCAAACAGCATAGAAGCATAAAATTTTAGAATTGGAGGAAACCTTGCATGTTCTGCAATGCAAATTTATACATGGATTCCTTCTATAGTATCCCCAACAAATGGGTAGGCTCAATTTGTATATTTCAAATGACAGAGGGTTCTCTGTTTTTCCAAGTAACTCATAACTGACAAACACAAATTATAATAAAATTCTTTCATTTAGTGTGATTAATCTATGATTTCATCAGTATAGGTATTACCTCCAACATTGCACATCATAACACTCTCTACGATCTCTTAACCTGTGAGATTATTGTCCATGTTTTTACCAGAATCCTCAGTGGAAGACGTATCCAGTTTTCTAAAGATGGAACACTTTTTTTTATTTTTTTTTTTTAGTATTGATGGTACAGCCGTTTTTCTCTATCTTGTCTCTTATCCTTGATATGTGATCAGCTCGATTCCTTTTAAGGTCTGACACATCTTTAATGCCATCATTATTCTGTCAGCTACTTGGATTCAGTTCATTGGTCACATACAACAGCCTGCTAATAACAAGCATACATCTTTCTATTGATTTTTTGTGCTTAATAATATTTTGAAATTGTTGTACTCCACTGTTTGAAGGCATATTGCATCAGTAAGAGAATAGTAAAAAAACCCCAGCTTTTTCTAGGAATATGTTAATTTTCTCAATGAAAAAGCCATTCAGTTTACAAGTTTCATCTTATCCAACCCCTAAATTCCATTCAATTCTGGATCCTATAACAATTTCTCTGTGTAGCGCTTTTTCAAAGTGTTAATATTAAGGCACCAATTAAATAGACTGCCTTCATACAATACATTATAATTTGAATACATTGTGTTTTATCCACTTTGATTTATTTTACATTATTTTACTTCATATTATATTCAGTCTAGGTTCTCTTGATCTTGCCCAGGCTGGAAGTGCAACAGATACTGAATCTCAGTTACATTGCTGGTCCATATGAATCAGCATGATCAGCATGACTGGCTGCATTTCTAACCTAAGCCAGTTTGCTCTTCCTTAGGCAGCCTTGCTCCTGGGTGCTCACCATATTGGTGGCAGACACACTGAAGTCCTACTGCAGCTGAGAATTCCTGAACTCAATGTATGGGCCAGCTTTAGCTTTCCCAATGGCAAGGCTTACAGGCATTCATCACTACTTTTGGTAAATGTTGTGGTGGTGGTGGTTGTTGTTGAAACTGATCTCACGACTTTCCCTGAGAAGGTTTATTTTTTTTCAGGAACTGATACAATTAGAACAAAACCATTCATAAATGGAAATTTTTGGAGAATTTTTCCATAAATGGGAGATGTTTCCCTCATTTGGCCTTCATGCAGAAAAGTATCTATAATTCTTTGTCAGCACTAAATGAGTTGCTACAGATATTTTTGTACATATATAGCCTTTCTTTTTTGTTTGTTTTTTATCTCTTTGAGATACAGAGTTAATAGTGGTATTGCTGAATCAAACGGTACCCATGGTTTTTAGCCCTTTGGTCAAAGTTCCAAATTGCTCTCCACAATGGCTGAATTAGTTCACACCTCCACTGACAGTGGATTAGTGTCTAGATTTTCCCCTATAACATTTGTCATTTTCCTTTTCTGTCCTATTAGCCAATATGATAGGTGTAAAGTAGTACCTCAGAGTTATTTTAATGTGCATTTCTCTAATCAATAGTGATTTAGATCATTTTTAATATTATTATACATAGCATTACTTCCTCTGAAAACTGCCTATTCATATCTTTGACCATTTATCAACTGGAAAATGGTATTTATTTTTTTTATAAATTTGATTCAGTTCTCTATACATTTAAGAAATTAAGCCTTTATCAGAGAAACTTGATGTAATTTGTTTTCACAGTTATGATTACTGTGTATTTCCCTCCATCTTATTCTGCACAGCTCCCCGCCCCCCCCCCCCCGCCATTTATCTAAATCTCTCTCTTTTCACGTTGTTCATACTAAAAAGCTTGCTTTGTTTTTAATTACCTCCTCCCCCAATGCACTCTTCCTTCTATCAGTAACCCTTTTCCTTCCCCTTTTCTTCCTACTTTCCTGTAGGGTAAGATAAATTTCTATATCCAACTGAGTGTGTATGTTATTCCCTCCTTGAGTTAATTCAGATGAGAAAAATGTTCAAGCACCCACCCCCAACTTCCCTGTCTTGCCCTCCACTATAAAATCTTTTTTGCACCTCTTTCATACGAGATAGTTTATCCTATTCTACCTTTCCCTTTCCCCTTTCCCAGAGTAGTCCTCTTTCACACCCTCTAACTTATTTTTAGATATCACCCCACTCACACCCATGCCCTTTCTCTATGTGTACTCCTTCTAACTACCCTACTAATGAGAAAGTCCTTAGGAGTTAAAAGAATCCCATGTAGGAAAGAAAACAGTTTAACCTTATTGAATCTCTTATAATTTCTCTTTCCTGTTTACTTTTTTATGCTTCTCCTGAGTCCTATATTTGAAAGTCAGATTTTCTATTCAGCTCTGGTCTTTTCATCAGGAATGCTTGAAAGTTCTCTATTTTGATTGAATATCGATTTTGCCACCCAAAGGATTATATTCAGGGTAGGTGATTTTTGATTGTTATCGTAGCTTCTTGGTATTCCAGAGTACTATATCCAAAGCTCTCCGGGCCTTTAATGTAGAAATTGCTAGATCATGTGTTATTCTGATTGTGGTTCTATGACACTTAACTTTGTTTTTTCTTTCTGACTTTTTGAAATATTTCCTCCTTCACCTGACAGCTCCGGAATTTGGCTGTCATATTCCTGGGAGTTTTCATTTTGGTATCTCTTTGAGGAGATTGATCTTTCAATTTCTATTTTGCCCTCTCATTCTAGAATATCAGTGCAGTTTTCCTTGATCATTTCCAGAAAGATGATATCTATGCTCATTTTTTTTATCATGGTTTCCAAGTAGTCAAATAATACTTAAGTTATCTCTCTGTTTTGTTGTTTGTTTTTCTTGGAGGGGGGAAGGCACACAACTCAGGTTAAGTGACTTCCCAAGGACACATAGTTAGTGAATATGTCAAGTGACTGAGGCCGGATTTGAATTCAGGTCCTCCTGACTCCTTGGCCAGTGCTCTACTCACTGTGCCACCTAGCTGCCCCAAGTTATCTCTCTTTGATCTGTTTTCCTACTGAGCTGTTTTTCCAATGATGTATTTCACATTTTCTTCTATTTTTTTCATTCTTTTGACTTTATCTTGATGTCTCATGAAGTCATTAGCTTCTACTTGCCCAGTTCTAATTTTTTAGGAATTACTTTCTTCAGTACATTTTCCATTTGGCTAATTCTAGTTTTTAAGTAGTTCTTTTCTTCAGTGAATTTTTGTGTGTGTTTATATATATGTATATATATATATATGTACACACACACACACACACACACACACACATGTATATTTCCCATGTGGCCAATTCTGCTTTTTAGTGCATTTTCTTCAGTAGATTTTTGTCCCTCTTTTGCCATTTGGTCTATTTTGTGCCTCCTTAAACAAGCTATTAACACTTTTTAAAAAGATTTTCTTGAACACTCATTCATTTTTCCTCTGAGCACTCTTTTTAAAAAATTTTTTTTCAGAATAACTGGTCAATGTATTGAATCATACATACAATGTACAAAAAAATGTGCAGTGTACAAAACTTTTGGACCCCCCCCACCTTTACAAAAGGATGAGACGAGAGGGTCTTCTCATGTCTCTTCGTTTGAGCTATATCTCTCTAAATGTCTTTTTTTCATTTTTTCTCTTTAATAGTATTTTTTTTCCATTTGTAATGTAATGATAGTTTTCAAAATTCATCTTTCTAATATTTTGATTTCCAAATTTCTCCCTTTCTGCTTCCCTTTACCCTCCCCAAGACATCAAGGAATCTGATATAGTTTATACATGTACAGTCATGTTACGCATATGTCCACATTAGTCATATTGTGAAAGAAGAATCAAAACAACAGGAGGAAAAAAAAAAACATGAGAAAGAAGAAAACAGAGAAAAAAGTGAAAATAGTATGCTTTCATCTGCATTCAGACTCCATACTTTCTTCTCTGGGTGTGTATAACATTTTCAATCACAAGACTTTTGGAAATATCTTGGATCATTGTATGAGCTAAGTCTGTCACAGTTGGTCATCTCACAATGTTGCTGTTTCTATGTACAATGTTCTCTTGGTTCTGCTCACTTCACTCAGTATCAGTTCATTCAGGTCTTTCCAGATTTTTCTGAAATCTGCCTGCTCATCATTTCTTGTATTTCCAATTCTTTGCCAACATAAAAAGAGCTGCTATAAATATTTTTGTAAACATGACTCCTTTTCTCTCTCTTTATAAAGATATCTTTTGGATATAGACCTGGTAGTGATATTGCTGGATCAAAAGGTAGGCAGTTTTATAGCCCCTTGGAAATAGTTCCAAATTGCTATCCAGAATGGTTGGATCAGTTCACAACTCCATCAACAATATATTAGTGTTGCAGTTTTCCCACACTTCCAAAATTTATTACTTTTTTGTCATATTAGTTAATCTGATGTATGCAAGGTGGTACTTTAGAGTTGCTTTAATTTTTATTTCTCTAACCGGTAGTGATTTAGAGCATTTTTTCATAGGATAATAGATAGCTTTAATTTCATCTGAAAACTTCCTGTTCATATCCTTTGATCATTTATCAAAAGGGGAATAACTTGTATTCTTTTAAATTTGATTCAGTTCTCTATATATTTGAGGAATGAGGCTTTTATCAGAAATACTGGCTGTAAAAATTATTTCCCAGCTTTCTGCTTTCTTTCTAATCTCACTTGCATTAGTTTTTTTTTAAAGTATGCCTGATCTGCCTGCCTCATAGCATGACTATGAAAATCATAAAGTACTATAGGTGTTAACTTTCTTTTTTTTCTTTTTTTTAAATTTAATATATTTAGTTTTCAGCATTTATTTTCACAAGACTTTGAATTATGAATTTTCTCCCCATTTCTACCCTCCCCCCACTCTAAGATGGTGCATATTCTGATTGCCCTGTTCCCCAGTCAGCCCTCCCTTCTGTCATCCCACTCCCCTCCCATCCCCTTTTCCCTTCCTTTCTTGTAGGGCAAGATAAATTTCTATGACCCATTGCCTGTGTATCTTATTTTCTAGTTGCATACAAAAACTTTTTTTTTTGTTTGTTTGGTTTTGAATATCTGTTTTTAAAACTTTGAGTTCCAAATTCTCTCTCCTCTCCCCTTCCCACCCACCCTCCCTAAGAAGTCAAGCAATTCACCATAGGCCACATGTGTATCATTATGTATAACCCTTCCACAATACTCATGTTGTGAAAAACTCACTATATTTTGCTCCTTCCTAACCTATCCCCCTTTATTGAATTTTCTCCCTTGACACTGTCCCCTTTTGAAAGTGTTTGTTTTTTATTACCTCCACCCCCATCTGCCCTGCCTTCTATCATACCCCCTTTTTATTGTCTTCTTCCTCCTTTTCTCCTGTAGGGTAAGATACCCAAATGAGTATGCATGGTATTCCCTCCTCAGGTCAAATATGATGAGAACAAGATTCACTCATTCCCCCTCACCTGACTTCTCTTCTCTTCCTACAGAACTGCTTTTTTCTTGCCACTTTTATGCGAGATACTTTACCCCATTCTATCTCTCCCTATCTCCCTCTCTCAATATACTCCTCTCTCATCCCTTAATTTGATTTTATTTCTTTTAGATATCTTCCCTTCGTCTTCAATTCACCCTGTGCCCTCTCTCTCTCTGTCTCTCTCTCTCTCTCTGTCTCTGTCTCTCTCTCTCTCTCTCTCTCTCTCTCTCTATATATATATATATATATATATATATACCAGTTCATATACATATACACATACATATATACATACATACACATTCACATATACATATATATACATAAACATATATATGTGTGTATATATATATATATATATATATATATA
The DNA here is from genome assembly GCF_011100635.1 of Trichosurus vulpecula. Taxonomy (NCBI): domain Eukaryota; kingdom Metazoa; phylum Chordata; class Mammalia; order Diprotodontia; family Phalangeridae; genus Trichosurus; species Trichosurus vulpecula. Next base: position 309,609,743 of record NC_050576.1, on the reverse strand, counting down.
TGTATATGCGTATTCCCTTCAGCTACCCTAATACTGAGGTCTCATGAATCATACACATCATCTTTCCATGTAGGAATGTAAATAAAACAGTTCAACTTTACTAAGTCTGTGCAATTTCTTTTTCTTTTTCTTTTTCTTGATGACCTTTTCATGTTTCTCATGATTCTTGTGTTTGAAAGTCAGATTTTCTATTCAGCTCTGGTCTTTTCACTGAGAAAGCTTGGAAGTCCTCTATTTTATTGGAAATCCATATTTTGCCTTGGAGCATGATACTCAGTTTTGCTGGGTAGGTGATTCTTGGTTTTAATCCTAGCTCTATTGACTTCTGGAATATCGTATTCCAAGCCCTTCCATCTCTTAATGTAGTAGCTGCTAGATCTTGAATTATTTTGATTGTGTTTCCACAACACTCAAATTGTTTCTTTCTGGCTGCTTGCAGTATTTTCTCCTTGATCTGGGAGCTCTGGAATTTGGTGACAATATTCCTAGGAAATTTCTTTTTGGGATCTATTTGAGGAGGCAATCTGTGGATTCTTTCAATTTCTATTTTGCCCTCTGGCTCTAGAATATCAGGGCAATTCTCCTCGATAATTTCTTGAAAGATGATATGTAGGCTTTTTTTTTTGATCATGGCTTTCAGGTAGTCCAATAATTGTTAAATTATCTCTGCTGGATCTATTATTCAGGTCAGTGGTTTTTTTCCAATGAGATATTTTACATTGTCTTCCATTTTTTTCATTCCTTTGTTTCTGTTTTATAATATCTTGATTTCTCATAAAGTCACTAGCTTCCACTTGCTCCAATCTTATTTTTAAGGTAGTATTTTCTTCAGTGATCTTTTGGACCTCCTTTTCCATTTGGCTAATTTTGCCTTTCAAGGCATTCTTCTCCTCATTGGCTTTTTTGGAGCTCCTTTGCCATTTGAGTTAGTCTATTTTTTAAGGTGTTTTCTTCAGTGTATTTTTCAGTATTTTTTTTGGTTTCCTTTAGCAAGTCATTGACTTGTTTTTCATGGTTTTCTCGCATCCTTCTCATTTCTCTTCCCAATTTTTCCTCTACTTCTCTAACTTGCTTTTCCAAATCCTTTTTGAGCTCTACCATGGCCTGAGACCAGTTCACGTTTTTCTTGGAGGCTTTTGTTGTAGGCTCTTTGACTTTGTTGACTTCTTCTGGCTGTATGTTTTGGTCCTCTTTGTCACCAAAGAAAGAATCCAAAGTCTGAGACTGAATCTGGGTGGTTTTTCTCTGCCTGGCCATGTTCCCAGCCAATTAACTTGACCTTTGAGTTTTTCAGCGGGGTATGACTGCTTGTAGAGTTAAGAGAACTATGTTCCAAGCTTGGGGGATGTGCCAGCTCTGCCACACCAGCACTCCTCCTTCCCCAAGAACCCTCAACCTGGACTGGACTTAGATCTTCAGCAGGCTGTGCACTCCTGCTTTGATGTGCCACTTAATTCCTCCCACCAGGTGGGCCTGGGGCCGGAAGCAACTGCAGCTCTAGTTCTGTAGCTGCCCCACCTCCCCTGCCCCCCAAACTGTGAACTCCTTCCACTCCCACAGCTTTTCCCACTAACCTTCTCTGTTGTCTTTGGTGTTTGTGGGTTGAGAAGTCTGGTGACTGCTGCAGCTCACTGATTCAGGGCGCTAGGGCCCACTCTGCCCAGCTCCTGGTCTGGTTGGTCCACACCGTCCACGCTGGGCTCTGCTCCACTCCCAGCTCCGTGTGGGATAGACCTCACCCAGAGACCATCCAGGCTGTCCTGGGCTGGAGCCCTGCTTCCCTCTGCTATTCTGCAGTTCTAGAATTGGTTCAGAGCCATTTTTTATAGGTTTTTGGAGGGACTTGGCAGGGAGCTCATGCTAGTCCCTGCTTTCCAGCTGCCATCTTGGCTCTGCCTCCTCACTCGTATTAGTTTTGTTTGTGGAAAGTCTTTTCAATTTAATGTAATCAGTCTTATCCATTATGCATTTTATAATGGTTTTATCTCTTGTTTGGTCACAAAATCTTTCCTTCTCCATAGATCTGACAGATGAGCTATTCCTTGTTCTCCTAATTGGCTTGTTGTTTGACCCTTGATGTCTAAATATTGCATACATTTTGACCTTATCTTGGTACAGGATGTGAGATACTAGTTTCTGCCATACTATTTTCCAGTTTTCCCAGGAATTTTTTTGTTATTTTTTTTATCAAATAGTGAGTTCTTATCCCAGAAACTGGAGTCTTTGGGTTTATCAAACATTAGATTGCTAAAGTCATTTACTACTGTGTCTTGTGTACCTGACCTATTACACTTATCCACCACTCTATTTCTTAGCCAGTACCAAGGAGTTTTGATAATTGTTGCTTTATAATATAGTTTTAGATCTAGTAGGAATAGGTCACATTTCTTTATATTTGTTCATTAATTCCCCTGATTTTCTTGACCTTTTGTTCTTCCAGATCAATTTCATTACTTTTTTTCTAGCTTTATAAAATAACTTTTTGGGAGTCTGATAGGTAGGGCACTAAATAAGTAAATTAATTTAGGTAAAATTGTCATTTTTATTTTATTCGCTCAGCCTACCCACGAAAAATTTAGCTCTGACTTTATTTGTGTGAAAAGGGTTTTGCAATTGTCTTCATATAGTTCCTGGGTTTATCTCTGCATGTAGACTCCCAAATATCTTATATTATCTGTAGTTATTGGAATGGAATTCCTTTTTCTATCTCTTTTTGGAGGGGGGAAGGCAGGGCAGTTGGGGTTAAGTGACTTGCCCAATGTCACATAGCTAGTAAGTGTGTCAAGTGTCTGAAGCAGGATTTGAACTGAAGTCCTCCTGACTCCAGTCAAATAAGAAAAGTAGAAGAAAAATTTAAAAGTATAATTGACAAAAATGAAAAAAAAAATACACTGAAAAAAACCACTCCTTAAAAAGTAGATTTGGCCAAGTGGAAAGGAGGTACAAAAGCTAATTAAAGAAAACAATTCATTAAAAAATAGAATTGGGCAAGTGAAAGCTAATGACTCTATGAGATATCGATTCAGTTAAACAAAATCAAAAGAATGAAAAAATAGAAGAAAAAATGCTTCACTGGAAAAACAACTGATTTGGAAAATAAAATCAGGAGAGATAATTTGAGAATTATTGGTGTACTTGAGAACCATGATAAAAAAAGAGCCTGAGCAGTATCTTTCCAGAAATCATCAAGGAAAATTGCTCTGAGGTTCTAGAACCAGAGAGTAAAATAGTCAACGAAGGAACCCACCAATCACCTCCTGAAAGAGATCCCAAATTGAAAACCACAAGGAATATTATAGCCAGGATTACCAGATCAAGGAGAAAATATTGCAAGCAGCCAGAAAGGAACAATTCAAATATTGTGGAACCATGGTCAGGATTACATAGGACTTTGCAGCTTCTACTTTAAGAGATCAGAGGGCTTAGAATATGATATTCTATAAGGCAAAGAAGTTGGGATTGCAATCAAGAATCAACTACCCAGTGAAATTGAGCATAATCTTTCAGAGGAGGAAATGGACATTCAATGAAAGAGGAGACTTCCAGAGTGTCCTGTTGACAAGACTGGAGCTCAACTGAAAATTTGATCTTCAAATACAAAGCACAAGAGACATAAAAAGGTAAACAGGAAAGGGGAAAAAATAAAAACAAAAATATATTATCCAATAAGGACAAACTGCATCCCTACATGGGAAGATGATACTAACAATTCTTGAGAACTGTATCTTTATTACATCATATAGAAGGGAAAATACATAGACAGAAGGCATGAGTTTAAGTTGATTTTGATGTGATGATAAAAACCTAATTAAGTGCTGAAAAAAAGATTGCAATGGGAGAAGAGAAAAGGAAGATGCAGAAAAGGGTAAATTATATCACATGAAGAGGCACAAAGACATATTACAGTAGAGGGAAAGAAGGAAGGGTGATGAGCATTGTTTGGACTTTACTCACACCAGATTTGGCTCAAAGAGGGAATAACATACTCAGGTATAGAAATCTATCCTGCCCTATGGGCAATTAGAAGAGAAAGGGGGAAAAAGGGAGGGAGGAATAGAAGGAACGGAAGAAGTAGTAAGGCAAAGAAAAAGGAGGGCGGCTGATAGAAGGGAAGGCCAATTGAGGGAGGCAGCAGTCAAAAGCAAAACTCTAGTGAGGAGGAAAAGGGAGAAGGGAGAAATAAAAGCATAAATGGAAAGGGGGAATAGGATGAAGAGAAAGACACAGATAGTAATCATAACTGTGAATGTGAATGGAATGAACTCTGCCATAAAATGGAAGTGGATATGGATTAAAACCCATAATCCTACAATATGGTGTTTACAAGAAATACATTTGAAACAGAGGGATACCACACAGAGTAAAGATAAAAGGTTGGAGTAGAATATATTATGCTTCAGCTGAAGTAAAAAATAAATAAGGGTAGCAATCCTGATCTCAGACAAAGCAAGGGCAAAAAATAGATCTAATTAAAAGAGATAAGGAAGGAAACTATAACCTGCTAAAAGGCACCATAGGCAATGAAATAATATCGTTACTAAACATATATGCACCAAGTGGTATGGCATCCAAATTCTTAGAGGAAAATTTAAGGGAGTTACAGGAAGAAATTGACATATACTAGTAGGGGACCTCAACCACTGAACAAGAAAGAAGTTAACGAGTTGAATAGACTCTTAGAAAAGTTGAATATTGTAGACATCTGGAGAAAATTGAATGGAGATAGAAAGGAATATGCCTTTTTCTCAATGTACACAACACCTACACCTAGGGCACAAAAACCTTACAGTCCAATCCAGAAAAGCAGAAATATTAAATGCATCCTTTTGAGATCATGATGCAATAAAAATTATATGTAACAAAGGGACATGGAAAGATAGACTAAAAAATTGGTTGGAAACTAAATAATTCTAAGGAATGAGTGGGTCAAACAACGTATGACAGAAACAATCAATAACTTCATCCAAGAGAATGGCAATAATAACATACCAAAACTTATGAGATGCAGCAAAAGCAGTTCTTAGGAAAAGTTTTATATCTCTAAATGCTCACATGAATAAAATACAGCAAGAGGAGATCAATAAACTGGGCATGCAACTAAAATAGCTAGAAAAAGAACAAATTAAAAATCCCCATTTAAAAATCAAATTAGAAATGCTGAAAACCAAAGGAGAGATTAATAAAATTGAAATTAAGAAAGCTATTGAATGAATAAATAAAACTAAGCTGGTTTTATAAAAAGAAACAATAAAATAGATAAACTTTTGGTTAATTTGATTAAAAAAAGAAAGAAGGAAACCAAATTATCAGTATCAAAAATGAAAAGGGTAAATTCACCACCAATGAAGAGGAAATTAAAACAATAATTAGGAATTAATACCTGCAGTACTACTTCTAGGGCTGTATCCCAAAGAGATCACACAACTGGGAAAAGATCTACATGTATAAAAATACTTATTATAGCAGCTCTTTTTGTGGTGGCAAAGAACTGAAAATTGAGGCGATACCCATCAATTGGGGAATGGACAAACAAGTTGTGGTATACTAATGTAATGGAATTCTATAGTGCTATAAGAAATGATGAGCAAATGGACTTCAGAAAAACTTGGAAAGATCTATATGAACTGATGCTGAGTGAGGGGAGCAGAACCATGAGAACATTGTACACAGTTACAGCCACATTGTGTTATGACTAACTTTGATAGACTTGGCTCTTCTTAGCAATGCAGTGTTCTGAGACAACTCCAAAAGGCTCATGATACTACACATTTCCAGAGAAATAATTACATAGTCTGAATGCATATCAAAGCACACTATTTGCTGTCTCTCTTTTTGTTTTGTTTCTTCTTCCTCATGGTTCATTCCATTGGTTATAATTTTTCTTTGCAACATGACTAATGTGAAAATATGTTTAATGTGAATGTATATGTAGAACCAATATCAGATTGCAAGCCATCTTGGGGAGGGTGGAGGGGAGGAAAGGTGGAGAGGAGGGAAGGTGAAAAAATTTGGAACTCAAAAGCTTGTGGAACTGAATGTTGTAAATTAAAAATAAATACATAAATTTAAAAAATTCAGCTTCCATGAGCACATCCTACTTTTGTGGGTTTGCCCAGGTCTGCCACCCTCTTTGATAAGAACCATTTTTTTTCCTTCATGACATAAGAGTTTGGGCCCAAAATGGTAGAATCCAAAATACAGGGTGTCTCTAAAGTCTGGACACATAGAAAACTTGACAGCAATGTGGAGTTATTGCATCGAGTTCACGTGAATCTTGCAAAGAGCGTTAACCTTTGCATGACAAATGATGGAAATCATATTGAAGATATTAGTTGTTAATATTCCAATTTAAAATGTGGTTGAAAATTTCATTCATTTCATTTCTTGAAAATATGCATTTTTGTCCATGTGTCCAGACTTTAGGAATACCTAGTATAGTGATTCCTTTATTGTTATTGATAAGTATAATTCATTGACTTCAGTTCATAACTCTTTACTATTCTCTTGCTTTCATTTGTAATACAAAGGAGATAAATCGGATCTCATACTAATTTCTCCTCAGTCTTCTTTTCTTAACTCTGTAGTAGGAATAGAAGTAGGAGTAGGAGTAGAAGTAGCAGTAGTGGTTGTAGTTCTCTAGTTGTTGCTGCTTTGTGATGTGATAAATATTTTCATTCACAGTATCATCGACTTTGAGTTGGAAGGGAGATGAGGTCATTAGTCCTATCTCATTTTATAGATGAGAAAACTGAGGCCAAGAAAGGTTAACTTGTGTAAAGTTATTTAGATGGTAATTGGAAGAAACAAAATTTGAACCCAGGTCCTCTGACTACAAATCCAGTTCTCTCTCCACTGTACCACATTATCTCCATTCTTTTGGCAGCTTCCTGTCTAGTATTTGACAAAGATTTTTGCACTTGAAATTTTTTGTGTTTAGTGTAGTTTTGGTGCTTAGCTGAAGTGGGGAGGGGAAGGAATGGTATACTTTTCCTGGGTAGGTTTCTCCCTGTGTATCACTGGGGAAATCTCAATCAAGCTATGATTCAAAGCTGCCAATGTATCGAGAAACAGAAAGGTAGAGGGGTTTGTTGGTATTGAATTGTCAAGGCATTATAACATAGAAAATAGAAATGTTCTTTACAGCATCTTCCAACAATTCCCTATGATCTTGGAATGTGTGTGACTGAGACTGTGGGAATTATAGTAACTAGAGGTTTCTGGAGTCTGGCATTTTTTTACTTTTATCCATCTCCAATTTTTAGAAGTTGACGCCTTTTAAAAAAAGGGGTTGAGTCAGATTTGTGGTAAGTGCTAAGTAGAATTTCCTAATTTTGTTTTTATCTTGAATTTTGTTCCCACTAGACAGTTTCTAAGTGACTGATATATCTGTAATCAATATTTATGGTTGTTGGATCGTAAGTTTATAGCTGGAAGAGATTATTGAGGCTATCAAGTATAACTCCTCTTTTTTTATAGAAGAGGAAATTGAGACCCAAAGAGGTTAACTGACTTTCCAAGGGTCATATGTATATTAAGTAACTGAGGCAGGATTTGAATTCAATTTATTCTTACTTCAAACTGAATGGCTTGTCCAATATGCCATGTTGTCTTTCATTTGTGCAGTCGTTTCAGATGTGTCCAACTCTTTTTTGTGACCCCATTTGGGATTTTCTTGGCAAAGATACTGGAGTGATTTGTCATTTCCTTCTCCAGCTCACTTTACAGATGAGGAAACTGAGGTAAACATGGTTAATTGACTTAGCCACGGTGACACAGCTAGTAAGTGTCTGAGGTCAAATTTGAACTTAGGACAATGAATCTTCATGACTCCAGGCCTGAAACTCTATCCACTGTACCGCCTAGCTGTCCCCGTTGTTTCATAGCTGCTTCATATTTATTTATTTATTCGTATTTATTGTTCTCTCTGTGTATCCATTCATCTATGTATCTATCTCATTCATCCAATCTCTTTTGTTTGTTTCTTTGTTTTGGTTTTGCTTCTCATTTGACATTCACCATGTTCAAGGCCTTCTGATTCTCTTCTTTAAAAAAGTAGGTATAATAATAACATATGGGGTTTATGAGTAGTCAAAAAAGTGATCCGATAACTTTCTAAAAGTTCTATAGATAACAAAAAGAAAAATTGAGATTGGACCCCAGACATTATATATCCAAAAGCAACTAGTTTTTCAGTTGTAGTAGATGAGTTTTGATCTTTCCCAGTTTCAACTTTTGGCTTGAAGTTGCTCAGTAGTAAAATATAGATTGACAAATTAGAGAATCTCATTAAATTCTTTACAGAACTTTTTACCTTTTAAAATTTGAAAATAGGTACCTTATGATCTCTAGTTATCTTCAAAGGGTTGTTTTGCTTATGCATATTACAAGCTGTGAAAGACAAAACAACTATTATTTTTATTTAATAAGAAGAGTTGTATGAGTGTCAGAATCTTCAGTGAGGTAAAGAAGGGGAAATAGTGGGAAAAGACCACATAATTGGTGAATATGAAGTTAATTAGGATCTCTTTGAGATTAGTTTTTGGTTTTGTAGTTGATATAGAAACCTCATGAAAAAGGTTTGAGTAAAGAGCTGCTGGTGGGGAGGTAAAACATTTGGTCTACCGTTTCTTAAAGTGTGGGTCATGAACCTATATGGTGTCAAAGCCCACAGTTTAAGGAATGCTGAAGGGGTTGTGAGTAGAAAAAGTTTAAGAAGCACTGGATAGACAACTATTCTTGGAATTTGCCAGTAAAGAAGAGGGTAGAGATAGAATTGTAATTGGGTGGTATCAAAGGGGTTAAGAGTTTTTTTTTAATTGGGTCTTATGATCAGGGAAATTTGCTTTGTTGGTTCCACACACCTCTTTTGTTATTATAGTGATAGTGCTACTAATGGGACTATATCAGAAAATGTATATTGTGTAAAAAAATAAAAATAATTAATAAAAAATAATCAAGGTGGACTATGTCTAATCTATTTCAACGACCTGTCACATTCCAGGTTTTTGAGCTTTTATCATTTTGAGAGAGAGTTAACCTTTAGCTGTGACCATGAGGGTATGTAGCTAATGTTGAGTGAAGAGGCGCTTGGAATTAAAAAGGCTGAGAAACTATGTGGTTAAATTTCTTAAAGGGTCATCACCTTAAATGGAATAAGGTAGAGCATAAGAAAATTACTCTGGTATAGATATTATTTAAAATGTAGAGAAAATGACCTGGAATTTGGTAGTTTGCACAAAGATGGGTATCATAATTTAATGTATTTGAAAATGGTATTAGAGCAACAGTTGGGAAATATCTTTGAGAAGTAACAGGATTCAAAGGTCTTCTCTTGGTCATGAGTTTAGGAATTGACTCCAATAGACAGGGTGGCAAGGATTGTAGTATCCTGAAGAGATAAACCTTCCTTCCTTTTTTCTTTCCTTCCTTCCTTCCTCCCTTCCTTCCTTCCTTTTTCTTCCTCCCTCCCTCCCTTTCTTTCTTTCTTTTTTTCTTTGTTTGTTTGTTTCTTTCTTTCTTCCTCTTTCTTTCCCAAGGAAGTAAATAAATAGAAGTACATTATACCAATGATTTGCATAAAGACTTAGATGAAAAACTAATAAATTTACAAGGGCAAAAAAGCTGGATGGACTGGATAAAGGAGTGAGAATTCAAAAAAGATCTCAATAAGCCAGAACATTGAGTCAAAACCTATATAATAAAATTTAATATGGATATATCTAAATTCTTTCTCCTAGAATAAAAAAAAATCAGTGGGAAATTATAAGATGAAGAGAGGTATGGCTAGATCTGAAGAAGATATGTGAGGTTTAGTAAAATTTAAGATGGATACCAAAGGAGATGAGAGGATGGAATGAAAGGGTAGAGAGTTACTTTTCATTTTGCTTATTCTTGATACCAGAAAATATTAAAGTTCTCAAGTATTTATCATTCCAATATTAATGGAAAAATATAATCCTGGTAAACTGGTTTATCCTTACCCCAATTTAATATCAATTCAAAGAATGAATAAAATTAGCATGAATAATATAAACTCCTTTCAAATAGAGATTTTTTTCTGCAGTTTTTGTACAGATATCTCCATGACCTAGGATAGTGCTTGGTCCACAGTGGGTGCTTAATAAAAGATTGTGGATTGATTGATTAACATTACAGATTACCATCTAAAGATTATCAGAAAATTATCCCAAAGTGTGTAATAATGGAATCTCAGATTATAAACATGTCAGTGCAAAAAGAAGACAACTGATTTTTCTATTTGAAAATATGGGTTTGTTTCTATCCAGCTAACATTACCACTATCATTATTGGCAACAACCTAATCATATTTTGTTTGTAAGGTGATACACACCACCCCCACCACCATCCTCAAAGGAAGAAATGTTAGTCTCCACATAAATCACAAATCCATCATTTCTATATTTGTTTTTAATATCACTCAGCAAAGCCAACAAGATGTTCTAGTTAAGATCAAATGAAGTTTATCTAGACTTAGATATTTCAAAACCTGATCACTATCAGGGAAATTAAAGATGGGAATTCTAACATTGATCCATTTCAATGGGCCATTCTATGAATTAATAATAAAAATTATTTTAATTCATAAAGTGCTACATAAATTATATTAATATACTGTTGCTTAGAATTGTGGAACATGAGTAGAAACAGCTTTTTTTGGTTAGTTTTTTAATAAAAAGTCCTTTGATGTATGGTATGCATTAAATCCTTTAATCATACTAAAGGAAATATATTAATCTGTAGGTATTCATTGAGGAATTCTCAAACTGGTTATACTATGTCATACATATTATAGTTAATCTCTTCTCCCAAGGCCACAGTTAAAAACATTATTTTTGGATATCAATGTCCTCTTAGACAAGTCAAACAAATAATTCACTTCTGGAAGTTGTCAGAGCTAATCCAGGCACAGTGTAATAACTATTTCGCTTCCTTAAATACCCAGCTAACTCTCCTATGGCCAAAATCATTTCCAAATTCTTAGTGAGCCACCTTAGAAGCCAAAGAATATGACCATATTCATGATTTATCGTCTTTTTGTATTTAATGTCAGAAGACAGTTTGCTCTGGACCTGAATCACCTGAGTGCTAGTAGTAATAGAGATAGTAGTAGCAATAGTAGTGGCAGCAATAAATAGCAGCTCCAGGAGTGATGGTGATAGTGATGGTGGTGGTGTGGTGGTGATGATGACGATGATGATGATGAATGCTTTAATGTTCACAATGTATTTAATACTCATGATTTCAACTGAAATTCACATATGCCTTAAAAGTTAGTAACTGTAGGAATTTTCACCTAGACTATTTCTTGTTCTCCTAATTTGTATATGGTGTCACCCTTTATGTCCACACCATGCACCCATTTTTCACCCTTATCTTGGTATAGGGGGTGAGATGATCTTCTATACACAGTTTGTATGTCCTACTGCTTTCCAATTTTCCCATCATTTTTTGTCAAATACTGAGTTCTTCTCCCAAAAGTTTGAGTTTATCAAAGAATAAGTTACTATTGTCATTGTCTACTGTGTCTTCCACACCTAATGCATTCCACTGATTGATGTCTCCAGAGGAGAAACAGCCCTACCACTTAAATCCAATTCACTTACAAGTCATGTCATCTTCCTGATGTAGTGGTGTTATGGTAATTAGGGTGGGACTTTTTTATTGTTTCCTTTGGAATGCTAGGGCCATCAAGTACCTTTGATGAATCTTGACTTTCAAAGGTAATGGCAAGTAAAATGGAACTTTTTGCTGTTTTTTGTTTGAATGCTTCTCAACACTGAGGTAATCAAGTGCCCGAGGGCCCTGAAATGTGTATATAAGATCTGAGGTTGAAGTTTTGTTTTGGGGGCACACTCACTGAAAGAATGTTGCTGATGAGACTCTGGGTAGCTATTGAAAGAGCCCCCCGGCTTTGAAAACCCAGATGTTGGTACTTCTCTCTGGCAACTATGTATGTATTGTGATTTGGTCAGACAGATAAAAGCCTGTCTGCTGATATGTTTGTAATTTCCCTTTGTATTTGCTCTGAAGTATAGCAATGAAGGGAGTGTTCCTTAAAATGATAAGCAGTATGCATCAACAAGCATTATCTATAATGTAGATAAGCTAGAAGCCTTCCTAATATGGTCAGTGGTGAAGCAAGGATGCCCATTATCACAACTATTATTCAATACAGTCCTAAAAATGTTAGCTACAGCAATAAGAGAAGAAAAAGATGTCAAATAATTAGAATAGTCAATGAAGAAACAAAACTATCATTCTTTGCAGATGATATAATGGTCAGGATGCTGACTTTTTCCTCTGAACTAAGTGAATGATAAATGTTTGTTTAATTAAAGTGAGATTGTTAATGCCTTAAAGTTGCTTTCCTTAGAAAAGCAGATCAAAGAACCTGTGCTAGCGGCCCTCCTATGTGCTATCATTCTTGATCTTTCACCCCCACAACAGCTGCTAGCAATATTGTTGTTACACATTATTACAAATCATGAAGGACAAACAATAATAATATGTTCCACTAATCTACCACTCTATTTCTTATCTAGTTCTATATAGTTTTTTGTGATCACTGATTTATAACATAGTTTGAGATCTGGTATTGCAAGGGTACCTATCTTTGTATTTTTTTATTAATTCCCCTGATATTCTTGCCTTTTTGTTATTCCAGTGAATCCTGTTGTTATTTTTTTTCTAGCTCTATCAAATAATTTTGGTAGTTTGATTGGTATGGAACTAAATAAGTATATATAGGAGTTAGGATTGTCATTTTTTATAGTATTGTCTTGGCCTACCCATGAGCAATTGATATTTTTCTAATTATTTAGATCTGCCTTTATTGGTATGTAAAGATTTTTGTAATTGTTTTCATATAATTCCTGGGTTTCTCTTGGCAGGTAGACTCCCAAGTATTTCATATTGTTGACAGTTATTTTAGGTGGAATTTTTCTTTTTGCCTCTTGCTGCTGAATGATTTACATGGACTTGTCTTATATCCTGCAACTTTGCTACAGTTGTTAATTATTTCAAGTTTTTTTTTAGTTGATTCTCTAGAGTTCTCTAAGTATACCATTATATCATCTGCAAAGAATGATAGTTTTGTTTCTTCATTGACTATTCTAATTCCTTTGATGTCTTTTTCTTCTCTTGTTTCTATAGCTAACATATTTAGGACTCTATTGAACAATAGTTGTGATAATGGGCATCTTTGCTTCACCACTGACCATATTAGGAAGGCTTCTAGCTTATCCACGTTATAGATAATGCTTGCTGATGCATACTGCTGATCATTTTATGGAATGCTCCCTTCATTGCTATGCTCTCTACTGTTTTTAATAGGAATGCATGCTGTATTTTTGTCAAAAGCTTTTTCAGCATCTATTGAGATGATCACATGATTTTTATTGGTTTTGTTATTGATATGGTCAATTATGTTGATAGTTTTACTAATATTGAACCAACCCTGCATTCCTGGTATAAATCCCATCAAAGTGTATAATCCTTGTAATATATTGTTGTAATTGCCTTGCTAGTATTTTGTTCAAATGTTTTGCATCAGTATTCATTAGGGAAATTGGTCTATAATGTTCTATCTCCCTTTTAGGTCTTCCTGGTTTAGGTATCAGCACCATATTTGTGTCATAAAAGGAGTTTGCTAGGATTCATTTTTTGCCTATTTTTTAAAAAAAACTTTATTTTAGACCCAAACACCAGAATACAAATACAGAATAGAGAAAAGAAACAAAAACACATCATAAACTTAAATATTAGAACTTAAATACAAAGTAAGAAAGGGGGAAAAAGCATGTCATGTGCATAGCAGAACATAAGAGAAGGTTCAAAATATGTAACAGTAAATTTTCATTTCAAGAAAGCCCGTATGATAAATATGTGTTGTATTGAGAGATATCCATCTTTTCTTTGGTTCCTTGTAAGATTCCTTTGTTCTTTTCTGTGCACTTTTTTACTTAGTTCTTTTTTTTCCCCTCCCCCCAAGGCTATAATTAAGTATGAATATATCTCTCTATAGTGTTGACCTGAAAGTTTGGTTAAAGGAGGCAAACAAGCTAGGAATTTTTTTATATTACTTATTCATTTATTCCCTTAAAGCTAACAGATACATGCATGTATGAAGCCAGACAAAATCTGACTGCCTGAACAGAAGAATGAGAAGGTTTAAATACATTTTTAGTCTCAACTCAGCATGTCTGTGTTACACAATTTTATGATCTCCATGTGTGTTTAACCATGATATAAGAAAAAGAATTTTCCTTAATTGAATAGGTTGTAAATACAATAAGTCAAGATAGCATCTCCAGTTAAGGGTCTCATCCTTAATGACTAATAGACAGAAGAAAGAATGCTCTTAAGTAAGCCTGATCTGGCCCTGTTGACATAGGAGGAGGTATTCTCTGAGTTTACTCAGAGAACAAAGAGGTTGCTAGGTTCAGATTCTTCCTCTGGTTAATCAGTTCAGGCTCCGACCCTTATTGAAGTTACTAAATTGATATTAAATGATTGTCATTTCTTCCTTTTGGTCAAAGGCAAACTGAAAGCTTCACCTATAAACCAAGAAAGGTCTGGGAGGAAACTTACTCTTCTTCAGGGAATGAGAAAAGAAGTTCAAGAAATCCCATTGACCAAGAAGATGAGCTTCTCCCTTTGGAGTGGGCTCCTCAGATTGAGGGAAAACAACCATGGACAGCATTATTTTGTTCGCTAAGGTGGTGGGACATTTGTGGGCCAAAGTCAGCCCTAGGTGGACCTCTAGTAAGAGGAGAGCAAGTACAGTAAGCACCCTAGCAGCAGAAAGTAGGAGGGATATGAGTAAGCTGCCGACCCCAGGAGAGAGCCTTCAGGTGGGGAGGGAGCTTTGCTTCGAGCAGGCCTGGTCCAGCTCTTGGGAAAGCTGTCTACATCTGATATTGTCTTTTTTAGGCCCCTTTGAAACCAGAGGGCAAGGTCTCCTATGGGCTCAGATGTCCACTTGGGAGCAAGGGCAATCTTTAGATGTGACAGAGTGATCAAGGAGTCCATAATCACAAGTTGGCAGCTTAGAAATAATTAGACCTGACAGGGGCTCCCAGAACACATATGATTTGATAATTGAGAGAAAAACAGCACAACATAGGTCCTTGACCAAAGGCACATAGAAATGGTTCAGTTTCCCAGCCATGCAGGGCAAAGTTCAAACGGTAATCTTTTTTTTTTTTCACAATTCATAAAATTGCATAATTACATTGTCAGGTACAGACCAAACAACTCAGAAGATTTATATGTCACATGGTAACATTTACACATTACATAATGAAGGAAACTTAAACATGAACCGTACAAAGTAATGCAATCATTATTAAGAATGTTAACCAACATTAAATTCCTTGTATCCCAGCTATTCTCAATGTCCATTTTAGCAGCACTTTTTGAATCCTACATACCTGCTGTAGTTATCTGGTTCCTACATATCCTTTCTTTGACAAAAAGATCTTATTCTTAGGACAGTTCTAAAAGAGAGTTCTCTTTTCTGGTTCAGATCTAGAAATTCCCAGATTATTCTTACTTAATATAACTTAGTACATTTATTTAAATTTGGTTCTCCATTTTTGAAACTTCAGAGAATTTCAGTTCATATATATATTATTTGCTGTTTCTGTCCTTACCTAAATGTTATACCTGGTATAAGAATCCTTTAAAATGTGGAGGTCCAACTATAAAATGAACTCATCTTCCTTTTAAAATTATCAGACAAATAATTTAATAAAGGAGATATAATTTCACTTTTACTACTATCTTACACAATTTTGTGCAAAAATCCAAATTTGAGATCTTATTTCCAAAATTTGATGAATTTTGGAAGTCAATCATACACATCTGTATATAATTCTTAGAAGAATCAATCTGATCCTATTGCTTTTCTCAAAATTTGCTATCCTTTTTTTATTAGACAACTGCTACGTTACACCTTTGTCTTATTACTTGGCCTCATCATTTCTTCCTTTTGGAGGATGTTATCTCTATATTATTTTAATATTTATATTAGGTCAAAATTGTAAGCTATTCATTCCTGCATCCCATCATAGTAGTTCAGAGATGTTCCAATATCAATCTATTACCTAATAGACTTATCATTGTGCTTACAAAACTTCTTGATATTTTAAGTTTGCTATGAAAGAAAAGAGGGAGAATGTCATATATCTTAACAGGAGGAAAGAACTTCCTTAGCATTGTTTGATTCCAGGCATGAGTTGTATCTGACAGTCAATCATATAGCCACTAGATGCTGAAAACAGGGCTTAGGAGTAATCAGGTGGGGAATTTTCCTTTTCAGAAAGGAAATAGTAAAATTGGGAAATAGTTAGGAAGAGCCTACCTAGGCCACGTCCAAGGTCATCTTCAAAACTTTTTCCCAGGCACAGACATCCATCTTTAGAAGTTCTCAGCCTGTAGCACATGCCATTCTACTACTGGCTTTATGACATGTAGCCCTGTAATCAGAGCTTGAATATTGGCTTTATGACACCTATCCCTGTTATCAGAGCATAAAACAATATTAAATTTTAGTCCCATAAAATCTTAAATAGCAAATAAATATGGGCTGGTATCCTTCAGATAGGACCATCCCAAATTCTTCTAAAATACTTCCTCACATTCTCTCAACATAACAACTATGTAGGTGCTTGGATAACTCCCATTTGTCCCCAAACCTTCTTATCTGCCTTAAACAAAAAGAGGTTCCTGACTTTGATCTCACTACTGAATAGATACACATCTTTGTTTCTCAAGCTTGTTTCTTCTTCCCCAATTATACTCATTCTGGAAGAAAGAGACACTTCAGGAATTGAATGTTATACATATGATAAGTTCAAACACCAATTTCAACTCTTGCTTAGGCCATGGAATGATTACTACTGGAATTTGGCTACGATATTCCTAGGAGTTTTCCTTTTGGGATCTATTTGAGGAGGCAATCTGTGGATTCTTTCAATTTCTATTTTGCCCTCTGGCTCTAGAATATCAGGGCAATTCTCCTTGATAATTTCTTGAAAGATGATGTGTATTCTCTTTTTTTAGTCCTGGCTTTCAGGTAATCCCATAATTCTTAAATTTTCTCTCCTGGATCTATTCTCCAGGTCAGTGGTTTTTCCAATGAGATATTTCACATTGTCTTCCATTTTTTCATTCTTTTGGTTTTGTTTTATAATTTCTTTATTTCTCATAAAGTCACTAGCTTCCACTTGCTCATTCTAATTTTTAAGGTAGTATTTTCTTCAGTGGTCTTTTGGACCTCCTTTTCCATTTGACTAATTCTGCCTTTCAAGGCATTCTTCTCCTCATTAGCCTTTTGGAGCTCTTTTGCCATTTGAGTTAGTCTATTTTTAAAGGGGTTATTTTCTTCAGTATTTTTTGGATCTCCTTTAGCAAGTCATTGACTTGCTTTCTTTGATTTTCTTGCATCACTCTCATTTCTCTTCCCAATTTTTCCTCTACTTCTCTAACTTGCTTTTCCAAATCCTTTTTGAGCTCTTCCATGGCCTGAGACCAATTCATATTTTTCTTGGAGGTTTGTGATGTAGGCTTTTTGACTTTGACATCTTCTGGCTGTATGTTTTGACCTTCTTTGCCACCAAAAAAAGATTCTAAAGTATGAGTCTGAGTCCGAGTCTGTTTTTGCTGCCTGTCCATATTCCCAGCCAACTACTTGACACTTGAGCTTTTTGTTAGGGTATGACTGCTTGTAGAGTAGAGACTACATTGTCCCAGGCTTTAGGGGCTGTGCTGCTGTTTTTAGAGCTACTTCTATCCAGCAAGCTCTGCCACAGCAGTGCTACTCCTCCCCCAAGGATTGTGACCCAGATCCAAACAGGGCAAAGCAAGCTCTGCACTCATGCTCTGCATGCACTCCAATGGGCGGGCCTGGGTCTGGAAGCAACTGCAGGAGCATCCTGCTGCTGCTGCCATAGGGCTGAGCCACCTCCTCTGCACCCAAGGCTGGGGCCTACCACTCTCACTGCAATCCAGCAGTTTTTCCACTGATCTGCTCTGTTGTCTTTGGCATTTGTGGGTTGAGAATTCTGGTAACTGCCACAGTTTAATGATTCAGGGCCCTATGGCCTGCTCCACCTGACTCCCAGTCTGGTTGGTCCTGGCATGGCCTATGCTGAGCTGTGCTCTGCTCCCAACACAATGTGATAGACCCTTCCCAGCCACCATCCAGGCTGTCCTGGGCTGGAGCCCTGCTTCCCTCTATTATTTTGTGGGTCCTACAGCTCTAGAATTTGTTTAGAGCCACTTTTTACAGCTGTTCAGAGGGATCTGGGGGAAAGCTTAAGTGGGTCTCTGTTTTCCAGCTACCATCTTGGCTCTGCACCACCCCCCACTTGCCCATTTCTAACTTTTAAGGTGTTGTTTTCCTCAATTCACTTTTGTACTTTTTTTTCTATTTGTCCAATTGTACTTTTTAAGGAATTGTTTTCTTCAGTGGATTTTTTTATCTCCTTTTCCTTCTAGCCAGTTCTATTTTTAAACAGTTGTTTTCTTTTTCCGAGCTGTTGATTCTTTTTTCATAATTCTCTTGGACCACTCTCATTTCTTTTCCCAATTTTTCATCTTCCTCTCTTATATGATTTTAACACTCCTTTTTGAGCTGTTCCATGAGTTTTTCCTGCTCTTGAGACCACTTCCATTTTCCTTTGGTGCTTCCCCACAGTGTTTTGACTCTGTTGTCCTCTTCTGAGTCTGTGTCTGGATCTTTCCTATCACAGTAATAACTTTCAATGGTCAGATTCTTCTTCTTGTTGTTATCTGCTCATCTTTTTTGACCTTTTTTTCCTTTCTTTTAAATTTGTGCTCTAGGGGGCGGAGCCAAGATGGCAGCTGTTAAGCAGGGAATAATGTGAGCTCGGTATGGAGACCCTCCAAAAACTTATAAAAAATGGCTCTGAACCAATTATAGAATGGCTGAACCCACAAAACAGCAGAGGGAAGTAGAGCTCCAGCCCAGGAGAGCCTGGATGGTCTCTGGGTGAGGTCTATCCCACACGGAGCTCAGAGCTGGGAGCTGGGAGCTGGGAGCTGGGAGCTGGGAACAGAGTGGAGCAGAGCCCAGCCTGAGCGGCGTGGACCATCCAGACCACAAGCCGGGCGGAGGGGTCCCTAGCACCCTGATTCAGTGAGCTGCGGCAGTTACGAGACTTCTCAACTCACAAACACCAAAGACTGCAGAGAAGGTTAGTGAGAAAAGCTGCGGGAGTGGAAGGAGTTTGCGGTTCAGCTTCCAGCCCCGGGGGCAGCGGAGGTGGGGCAGCTACAGCTGTTGTTACTTCCGGCTCCAGGCCCACCTGGTGGGAGGAATTAAGTGGCGGATCAGAGCACGGGTGCACAGCCTGCCGAAGATCTAAGCCCAGTTCGGGTTGGGGGTTGGGGAAGGAGCAGTGCTGGTGTGGCAGAGCTGGCACCTCCCCCCCAAACGTGGAACATAGAACTCTGTAATCTACAAGCAGTCGTATCCCACTGAAAAACTCAAGGGTCAAGTTAGTTGGCTGGGAATATGGCCAGGCAGCGAAAACGCACCGAGATTCAGTCTCAGACTTTGCATTCTTTCTTTGCTGACAAAGAAGACCAAAACATACAGACAGAAGAAATTAATAAAGTCAAAGAGCCTACAACAGAAACCTCCAAGAAAAACAGGAACTGGTCCCAGGCCATGGAAGAGCTCAAAAAGGAGTTGGAAAAGCAAGTTAGAGAAGTAGAGGAAAAATTGGGAAGAGAAATGAGAAGGATGTGAGAAAACCATGAACAACAAGTTGATGACATGCTAAAGGAGACCCAAAAAAATACTGAAAAATACACTGAAGAAAACAACACCTTAAAAAATAGACTAACTCAAATGGCAAAAGACCTCCAAAAAGCCAATGAGGAGAAGAATGCCTTGAAAGGCAGAATTAGCCAAATGGAAAAAGAGGTCCAAAAGACCACTGAAGAAAATACTACTTTAAAAATTAGATTGGAGCAAGTGGAAGCTAGTGACTTTATGAGAAATCAGGATATTATAAAACAGAACCAAAGGAATGAAAAAATGGAAGACAAGGTGAAATATCTCATTGGAAAAACCACTGACCTGGAAAATAGATCCAGGAGAGATAATTTAAAAATTATTGGACTACCTGAAAGCCATGATCAAAAAAAGAGCCTAGATACCATCTTTCAAGAAATTATCAAGGAGAACTGCCCTGATATTCTAGAGCCACAGGGCAAAATAGAAATTGAAAAAATCCATTGATCACCTCCTCAAATAGATCCCAAAAAGAAATCTCCTAGGAATATTGTCGCCAAATTCCAGAGCTCCCAGATCAAGGAGAAAATACTGCAAGCAGCCAGAAAGAAACAATTTGAGTATTGTGGAAACACAATCAGAATAACCCAAGATCTGGCAGCTTCTACATTAAGAGATCAAAGGGCTTGGAATGCAATATTCCAGAGGTCAATGGAGCTAGGATTAAAACCTAGAATCACCTACCCAGCAAAACTGAGTATCATGTTCCAAGGCAAAATATGGATTTTCAATAAAATAGAGGACTTTCAAGCTTTCTCAGTGAAACGACCAGAACTGAATAGAAAATTTGACTTTCAAACACAAGAATCAAGAGAAGCATGAAAAGGTAATCAAGAAACGGAAATTGCAAGGGACTTACTAAAGTTGAACTGTTTTGTTTACATTCCTACATGGAAAGATGATGTGTATGATTCATGAGACCTCAGTATTAGGGTAGTTGAAGGGAATATGCATATATATGTTTATGTATATATATATAAGTGAATGTGTATGTATGTATCTATGTGTATATGTATGCGTGTGTATGTAGGTATATATATGTGTGTGTTTTTATATGTGTATATACATATATATGTATATATATATATATGTATATACATATATATGTATGTATATGTATGTATATATATATGTAAAAGAGAGAGAACAGACACAGGGTGAGTTGAAGATGAAGGGAAGATATGTAAAAGAAATAAAATGAAATTAAGGGATGAGAGAGCAACATACTGAGAGAGGGAGATAGGGAGAGATAGAATGGGGTGGATTATCTCACCTAAAGGTGGCAAGAGGAAGCAGTTCTGTGGGAGGAGGGGAGAGGGCAGGTGAGGGGGGAATGAGTGAACCTTGCTCTCATCAGATTCAGCCTGAGGAGGGAATACCATACATACTCAGTTGGGTATCTTACCCCACAGGAAGGAAGAGGGAGGAAGATAAAAAAAAAATAAAAGGCAGGGGGATGATGGAGGGGAGGGCAGATGGGGGTGGAGGTAATCAAAACAAACACTTTGGAAAGGGGACAGGGTCAAGGGAGAAAATTCAATAAAGCGGGATGGGTTGAGAAGGAGCAAAATGTAGTTAGCCTTTCACAACATGAGTATTGTGGAAGGGTTATACATAATGATACATGCGTGGCCTAGGTTCAAGTACTCGACTTCTTAGGGAGGGTGGGTGGGAAGGGAAGAGGGGAGAGAATTTGAAACTCAAAGTTTTAAAAACAGATGTTCAAAAACAAAAAAAAAGTTTTTGCATGCAACTAAAAAATAAGATACACAGGCAATGGGGCATAGAAATTTATCTTGCCCTACAAGAAAGGAAGGGAAAAGGGGATGAGAGGGGAGGGGAGTGATAGAGGGGAGGGCTGACTGGGGAACAGGGCAACCAGAATATATGCCATCTTGGAGTGGGGGGGAGGGTAGAAATGGGGAGAAAATTTGTAATTCAAACTGTTGTGAAAATCAATGCTGAAAACCAAATATGTTAAATAAATAAATTAAATTTGTGCTCTATTCCCAGGGTGGAAGGGGTACTGTCTCAGGCTTTTTATCCCAGGGGTTGCAGGGTTTGTCTGTTTACCTTGTGCTGCTCTGGTGTTATCTTGAAGTCCACAGGTGACCTTTATGTGTAGTACTGTGCTGAGGTATTTGATGGTCAGTGGTTGGCACTGCTGGAGGACTTAGGGGTCTGGTGCTTTACCTGGTGCTAAGCTGTGGCCCTATTGGTAATGTCTGATATGTGCTAAGGATGGTGGGGTGTTTCTGTGTTTCCCTGGAGATAGACTAAAGGACATGGCATTCTGGCAACTGGAGCCTGTCTGTTTGCCCAGGGCTATGCTGAAGCATATAGCAGTTTTCAGAGCTCGAGTCTACCAATTACCTAGCTGTGATAAGGCACACTGGGGGGTCCTGGAGTTGGTGTTTGCCTGTTCCACCACACTGTGACTCAGGATTTCTCGCTGGGGTGCTGATGTGTGGCTTGCTTCTGGCTTGCTGAGATGCTTGCTGTCCTGGATGGTGTTCCTCTTTTATCAGAGTGAGACAGACTTTTCCTGCCAATCTTCCAAGTTTTTTGAGATCAAAGATTGCTTCAGCAATGGTTGGTTCTGCTCTTCCAGGATTTATTTTGGGGAGCTGTTTTATCATTGTTTGGAGTTAAATATGGGAGGGCTATAGCAATTTACTACTTACTCCATCTTGGCTCCCTGAAGCCTAAATAACTAATGTATTTTAAAAGGCTATTAACATTTGGGAATATGCATGCTGCCTTATGACTAAGGTTGAGATGATATCAAGCAGATTTCCCTATAATAGTATAATAAATGACGAAAACAACTTGTGATATATATTTTAACTGAAAATGTCTCTGACTCTACCATTTGGATGATGATTCCCATTATGAAGAGATGTAAATGAAATCCCAGTTAGAGATGAATTCAGCTAGAGAAACAGAGAAATTCCTATTCATTTAAAGTCAACCTGTCTATAACAGAGGCCTAGAAACTATGGCTCAAAGGGCATGGATGGTATTTCTTGAATTAAAATGATGCCATTGGGGGAAGGACCTTTTATATACCACTTTTTCACATTTATGCAATTGTATTTCTCTGAGGATTTGAGTACTAGTCCTTGCCAAAATTTAAATCCATCTCTATTTAGTATTTCTCATTTTCTTAATTTATTCTCAATCACAAAGCATTTAGGGGTCCTGGTTACCATAATCATACAATGGTTATTTATCTAATTGTTAGATCACATTACGATTGGCAAAAATATGTTGGGTATTTTTGGCATATCTCTTAAAAAAAGCGATATAAAAACAAGATTTCCAGTTTTAAAGTGAGAGGGGGTATACTTATGGAAAAGGGCAAATTCAGTCCTGTTAATTGAAAGTAAGTAGGCAAAAAGGAAAACTCCTCATATTCCTAGAGTTTAGATGTTGGAGGGTAGGTTTTTAGCAATCTTTCTACTAACATAAGATGTTTCTACATTCTGAGCAAAACCAACCTAATTCTATTCTTATGCAGGCCTTTTAAAAAACAGAATAAGAAAAACTCATTTTGACATGCTTATTCTCTCCTTATAAACCTATCATGATAACAAGTTCATCTGTACCTTCATAACTTGATAAACAGCTTATTCAATTACATACATTTTCCAATAGATTCTCATCACCTCCATAGAGTCAAAGGCATTTTTACAAACACTGAAGCAAATCAGTAAAAGCATCAGGTCATTTATCAGCATCCCAAATCAGATTTTCCTTCCCTCATTAGAAAGGTATATCAAGACATACTACTGTTACAGTGAAGAAAAGAGCAGAAACAAGGAGGTTGGTAGGCCGCTGGGATTTGGTACTTTCCATACTCTCCCACCTTCTTTTCTTTTTACTTCTCTTCCTCTCTTGCTGGGGTGCTTTACTGAGACTAAATGGGATTTTTTTAAAAAGAATTAGATAGACTAGCAAGTGCTAAAAACTTTAGGCCTTTTCATTCTCATAAAGGAAGGCTATCTGATTTAATTGGAAATTCCAAAGGGAACACAGAATGGGAGGCTTGGACAACTAGGGAAGGGCATCCTCACCATCACTTAGCCTTTATAAAGTGCTCCTTACAATAACACTGTGAAGTAGGTGGTTATTATCCCTATGTTATAGATGAGGAAAGTGAGGTTAAGAGAATCTAAATGACTTACCTAGAACCGAAGAACTAAGTCAGTGTCTGAGACAGTATCTGAATTTAGCTCTTCCTTACTCCAAGTTCTGCCCTATATCCACTGGACTACCTAAATGTTTTATCCACTTCTAGACCAGAGGCCAACACCTCATAGTCTAGGATAGCCCTCCATTCTCTTCCACCACCACCACCCCAAATATACACACTGGACTGACCCCTCCAAAATAGTATAAAGGGAAATCAGGAAAGAGATAAATTCTGGAATATCTCCAAGGACCATCTGGGTATATTCAAATCAGGACTAGAAAAGGCAGTATACTTTGCATGCTTCCAGGTCTTAGTCATCACTATACTTATCTTCTGTTCTAATAGTTAGGTTTATTTTCACTCTAGGTATGAGAGCCATTCAAAAATGAAGATAAGAGATGTGTTTTATAGGTGAGAGAAAGGTTTCATTAGCTGAATATGATTAATTTTCCATCTTTGCAGACAGACAGAAAGGTGCTATTCAACTAGAGAAAGGCTAATTTCTTGACTGGCAATTTCTTGTACCTACCAAGATTTGAAAAGAGGCAAGGGTGAAGGGAGTGGACTAGACATAAGACATAAGACTAGACATAAGAAGGCAGCATGGCTAGGACATAGTTTCTTTTTTTTTGATGGGGGAAGGTAGGGCAATTGGGGTCAAGTGACTTGCCCAAGGTCACACAGCTAATAAGAAGGACATAGATTCTTGGATGAAAAAAGAATTATCTAAGGCCAACAAATGAACAAAATAACATCAAGATAGATTTTTCCAGATTGTGAGATTCCTTTCTTTTTCCCGCTCTACATTTCTTTTTGTTCAGTTTTCATTTCAACCAAATGCCCATCATTTAAAAAAAGCTTTATTATCATGCCTTAATAAATATTCAATATCTTTGAGCTTAACTGGTTTGATCCTGACTTTTAGAAGAGCATCTGAAATTCTAGTACCTAGATGTACTAGGATGATCTTTATTAATTATCATCTATGTATAAAACTATCTGGTAATTAACTGAGTACTTCTCTACTAGTACTAAAAAGCATTATGTCCTGTTGCGAACTATCAGTAATCATTTTCTGGATACATATTTTGTTGTCTTTTTCACGAGGCTCATTTTTTCTCTCTGTTATCATTTAATGAGATATCATGAATAAACTATTTTTCATTATGCAATCAAGGTCCACATGCTGATAAACAAATATTTTGACAAGAAATAAACTAGCATATTGTCAATGTCACAGTGTTTAAATTTTTTTCAGTACTTGCCTGATGGCTTGATTCAAAAGACTTGATCATCCGTCTTAAGGAAAGTTTTCTATGGAAAAGATTCCTATGATTGGTTGGTTGTCAGTGAGTCATTTTCCTAAAACCTGTGCAGTTTCTAATAGACTAACAATAGAGGGGAAGGGAGGGACTATCTAGATTTTACTGTATATAAATTTGTCATCAGGTTTAAAAATCGTCATACATTATTTCATTTAGAGTAAATTTCTTTTTTTTTCTTTTCTTCAATGATCATTTTTCATTTTTATAAAATGCTATTTGGTTTGTGACCTAAAGAATACTGTGACTTTCAATGTGCTTGAGTGAACATTTTATGTAGAACACTGCCTGTTTTATTCACTCAAAAACAAAAACTGTATTTTCGAACACTGGAAAACAACTAACAATACATTATATTTATCCAGTTTCTTACAGTTTACAGGTACTTTGAAGTCAGGCAGGCAGTTGTATTTATGATGAATGACATTTGAACTTGAACTCTTGGTAAGTGGATTAGATGTTCTTGTAGGACTCAGATCTCACTGTAAATGGAAAATCTAATTATGGACTTCTTTTTTTCCTCCTACGGATTGTATTTGATATTAATATGCTATTTTATTTTTCTCGTAAGTCATAGGAAATATAACTAAGTTTATTCCGAGGTCCCTGCTCCACCTGCTTCTTTCTCAAGAATAACCATTTTTAACTGATATCTGTAATTAAGCACTGGAAATATCTATGTATTTGTTATTGAAAATAAGGGGGTGGTTGATAAACCAGGACGGATCATCAAGCAGGCATCTGCATAAATTTTAAAGAAATTATGCTCAGTTTACAATGTAAACTGTGGTATATTTATCTGATAAATTAGGGACCATGTAGAATTGCTATTTCCTATTTTTTTCCATCTATTTATTTCCATCTATTTATTATTCCAAAGTAATGCTATTCACATTTCCTTATTAGAAAGTTGTTATTAAATCAAATGATAAGCAAACAAAACTCAATACTGAGAAATACAAAATGTATTCTTTGAATTTTTCATCTTTTCTTCAGGGTACTTAATAAGTAAACCAGGTCAAGTCAACAAGCATTTTTTTCAGTTGTGTCCAACTCTGTGACCTTATTTCGGGATTTCTTGACAAAGGTATTGCGGTTGTTTGTCATATCCCTCTCCAGCTTATTTTACAGAGGAAGAACTGAGGCAAACAGGGCTAAGTGATTGGCTTAGGGTCACACAGCTAATAAGTGTCTCAGACCAAATTTCAATTCAGGAAGTCTCTTCTTCCTGACTTAAGGCTAGGCACTCTATCCTCCAGCCACCTAGCTGCCCTAGTTTTTACGATGTGCTATACTCTGGGTTAAACATTGAGAATAGTAATGGAACTACAAAGAAAAGCAGCCCCTGACCCTAGGGAGATTACATTCAAATTGAGGAAAACAATACACAAAAGGAAGCTGAAGGGGGAGGAGGATGAAAAAACTCCCATCCTGGGGGATTTGTGGATAAAGTCCAGAGAATCAGAAGCCTAGATTAGAGAGAAATGAAGACATGGCTGGCCTGAATTGTTTTCCTCAAAATGAACTTTCCGGGAGGGACTAGACGAACTAGAGGAAAGGACTGCAGGAGAAATTCAGGGGTCAAGTGAATTTGCTGAGTGATGGGGCACCTAACAGAAAAACAAAACTAAAGCTCAACAATGACAACAACAACAAAACAACACAGACACAAATGCACACACACACACAAAAGAAAACATTAAATTTCAGCTGCCTCCTTAACGAAGCTAACACAGACACGTTGCTATTGTATGTCATATTTTTTTTCTTTCTCTCCCATTCCAGATTGTTAATTAAGAACACAATTTAGGGCTAGTTCTAAGGATTATTTGACTATGTAGTCACCTACACATATTATTTGGAGGCTGACTAGTATTTGTCCTTCATCTTTCACTTCAACCTATTTACTCAAATTTCCAGAAATTCCCAGCATTTTCCACTCAAATCTCTCATTATTGCTACTGTACATACAGAGGCTAACAGCAAGTGAAAGGCTAGGGTCTCCTAAATTCTCTTGGACACAATTGCTGAGCTTGAACAGATCATTTCTTTCAGTTACAAAATTAAAGGGTAATGTTAAATGGGTCTAACTTACCTAGGATGTTGATAACATATCAAGTCATTATTATAAATTGATAATGTGACATGAATTAGTTTCTTTGATCACTTAGAAAATATAGGAAGGGAATGGGACACAGGAGGTTAGGTCACTATGGGGGGAGGGGTCTCATGCCTATGGAAGAAACATTTACTAATAATCTTATTATAATTGCTAACATTTACATAGTACCTACTTTGTGCCAGCACTGTGCTAAGCACTTTACAATTATCTCATTTGATTCTCACAACAACCCTGGGAGGTAGGTGCTATTTTTATCCCCACTTTAGAGATGAGGAAACTGCAACAAACTTGTTTAGTGACTTGCCCAGGGTCACATAGCTAGTAATTGTTTAAAGCTAAATTTGCACTTATATGCAGAGTAAATCATGCAATATGCCAGGCTGGATGAATCAAAAGCCAGAATTAAGGTTACCAAGAGAAACATCAACAATATCAGATATACAGATGATACCACTCTCATGGCAAAAAGTGAAGAGGAATTAAGGAGTCTTTTGAGGAAGGTGAAAGAGTAGAGTGTAAAAGGTTACTTGAAGCTTAATATACACTAAAACAACACAAAACTTAGCATCTTGGCAATTGGTCTCTTCACTTCCTGGAAAACAGAGGGCTAAGAAATGGAAGCAGTGCCCAATTTTATAATCTTGGACTCAACTATTACTGCAGACAGTGACTGCAGCAATGAAATTAAAAGACATTTGCTCCTTGGAAAGAAAACTATGGCAAACATGGACAGCGTACTAAAAAGCAGAGACATAACCTTGGTGACAAAGGTCCATACAGTCAACGTCATGGCTTTTCCGGTAGCAATGTATGGCTGTGAGAGTTATACCACAGAGAAAGTGGAGCACTTATGAATTAATGTTTTTGAATTGTGGTGCTGGAGAAGACTTTTGAGAGTGCCTTGGACAGCAAAGAGATCAAATCAGTCAATACTTAAAGAAATTAATTTAGGCTATTCATTGAAAAGTCAAATACTGAAACTGAATTAGGATCGACATGCTGACAAATTTAAAGTGAAGCTTAAACACTTTGGCAAAATAATGAGAAGATGGAGCTCATTAGAAAAGACCTTGATGTTGGGAAAGTTGAAAAGAAAAGAAAAAGGGGACAGGGGAGGATAAGATGGATAGATGATGTCATGGAAACAATGATTATGAACTTGGATAGATGTTAGGAGATAGTGGAGGATATAAGGACCTGGTATGCTATTGTCCCTGGGATCATGAAGAGTCAGACATGAATGAACAACTTGAACAAAAACAACACATTTGAACTCAGGTCTTCCTGTGTGCAAGTCCATCACTCTTTCTACTAAGTCACCCAGCTATCCACATCCCTACAGTTATGTGGGCATCCAAAGAGAGACTAAATTGAACATTTTTTATAATAAACATTTGAGGAAATTCTTATTTTCCTTTAAGGGGGGATAATCTCTCACTGAGAGAGAAGCCCAGCTGAGAAACTATATAAATAGCATTAAAGTCCATGCAATGAGAATGCATAGATGCGCCAAGTATTTTTCTCTACTTTTGACCCAATCTTCTTCAGTTTCATAACCATTCCTTCTTCATATCTTTGTAATTGTCTATGGCAGGGGTGGGGAACCAGCCTCCAGTCCACAGGAGGCCTTCTAGGTCCTCAGGTGTGGCCTTTTGACTGAGTCCAAGTTTTACAGAACAAATTCTTTGATTAAAGCGATTTGTTCTATAAAATTTGGATTCAGTCAAAGGGCTGCACTTGAGGACCTAGAGGGTTACATGTGTCCTAGAGGCCACAGGTTCCTCACCCCTGGTCTATAATTACAAATGTATACACCTGACTTTGGACATAGATATCCCCAAAAGTAGAAAGTCGTTTGCACTCTTCTGAACCTTTCTTCAGATATATAGTGGTATTCCTCTACTCCACCTGACCTTTTTCTTAGTGGGTGCTTATACAAGTTCATTTACTCCCACTATTGAGATGAAGCATTCTTGTAGGAATGCAGTTCTTAGTCAATCAGTATATATTGATTTTATGTAATTTTCTAACACAATGAGGTAGAAGTCATGTTAGAAATCTAGTCAAACCCTTTTCTCACTTATTTTACAGTTGCTGAAACTGAGTCCCAGAGAAAATAAGTGACTTTGCCAAGATTACGCAGATAGTAAATAACCAAGTTAAAATTGAAAAATGGGTCCTCTGAAATTGAGCTTTTCCCAATAGGCTAAGCTACATTGTACTGCAAATCCCCTGTGCACATGGAATTTTGTGTTCCCCTATAGTCATGATATTATCTAAAGATTGGGTAACCAGAGGGCAGAAGTAGCTATGTACAAATGTGCTCAAAAAAAAGTGAGAGATGGAGGGTGGCACTAAAGATAGACCGCACTAAGTGACTTGACCCAAGTCTACTCCCTTCTCAGAATTATCTGTGTCCCTGCCAATTTTGTCCTTCATAATTTCTATAGTACTTATCCTTAGTATCTCTTGGGATATTATGGATTCTTTTTTAACTGTAGCACATTCCCCCAAATAAACTTGGCTCAAAAAACATTCTACTTGGTTGCTATGGAAACTTCATAGTTTCCTTAGTGACTAAAACATTCTGGACCAGTAGGATCCATGCCTACAATGATAAGTGAATATGACCATGGAGGAGGAATGGTCATCTCAGAAACTTCCATTAACTCATTAATGCATTAAGCAATAGACACTTGAAGTTCTTCATATACCAGTAGACTTTTAGTGATTCTTGCTCTTGCTACTACTACACAGTCAGAAATGATGCTTCCCTCCTTAGTCCACGGCTAGTACTTTGCAACTACCTTATGTTCTTATAATATTCTATTATGCATTACAATTTTAGTATATTTGTGATATCATATCACATTTTTAAAAACATAATCTCTTGTCCCCCAGATAGATTTTAAGCTTCTTAAAGCAGAGATAATATATTGTTTTTTTCCATAAAACATTTCAATTCGTCATTTTGTACAAGAAGACTCAAATAAAAGAAAAAAAATGAAAGAAATAAAGTGAAAAATAACATGCTTCAGTTTGTATTTATCCAATATCAGTTCTTTCTCTAGATGTAGATTGTATGCTTCCTCATCAGTCCTTTGGGATTGTCTTGGATCATTGTACTGCTGAGAAAACAAAGTCATTCCGAGTTTTTGTCTAACAACATTACTGCTACTGTGTACAAAGGTCTTGTTCTGTTCATTTCATAATGCATCAGTTCATGTAAATCCAAGTTGTTTTTAATCATCCTGTTTGCCATTTCTTACAAGACAATAATATTTCATTACAATCATCTTCCACAGCTCATTTAGCCATTCTTCCATTGATGGGCATTCCTTTGATATCCAGTTCTTAGACCCCACAAAAAGCACTGCTATACAAAGTTGCAGGATATAAAATAAACCCACATAAATCATCAACATTCTACATATTACTAACAAAGCCCAGTAGCAAGAGATAGAAAGAAAAATTCCATTTAAAGTTACTGTAGACATTATAAAATATTTGGGAGTCTATCTGCCAAAACAAACCCAGAAACTATATGAACACAATTACAAAACACTTTTCAGACAAATGAAGGCAGATCTAAATAATTGGAAAAACCATCAGTTGCTCCTGGGTCGGCTGAGCTAATAAAATAAAAACGACAATTTTACATAAATTAATTTACTTAATTCCATTCTGTATAAATCAATCTACCAAAAATTATTTTATAGAGCTAGAAAAAAATTCTTCTGGAAGAACAAGAGGTCCAGAATATCAAAGGAATTAATGAGATGAAATGCAAGGGAAGGTGGCCTAGCCATACCAGATCTTAAATTGTATTATAAAGCAGCAATCATCAAAATCATATGGTATTGACCAAGAAATAGAGTGGTGGATCACTGGAATAGGTTAGGTACACAAGCCACAGTAGTTAATGACTATAGTAATCTACTCTTTGATAAACCCAAAGGCTCCAGCTTCTGGGATAAGAACTTACTATTTGACAAAAACTGCTGGGAAAACTGGAAAATAGTATGGCAGAAACTAGGCATAGACCAACACCTTATGCCATATACCAAAATAAAGTCAAAATGGGTACATGATTTAGCTATAAAGGCTGATACAATAAATAAACTGGGAGAGCAAGGAATAGTTTACCTGTCAGATTTATGGAGAATGGAAGAATTTATGACCAAAGAAGAGATAGAGAACATTATGAAATGCAAAATGGATGATTTTGATTATATTAAATTGAAAAGTTTTTGAACAACAACAACAAAAAACAGTGTTACCAAGATTAGGAGGGAAACAGAAAACTGGGAATTTTTATAACCAATGTCTATCTAATAAAGGCCTCATTTTTGAATATATAGAGAACTGAGTCAAATTTACAAGAATACAAGTCATTCTCCAACTGATAAATAGTCAAAGAATATGATCAAACAATTTTCAGAGGAAGAAATGAAAGCCCTCTATAGTCATATGAAAAAATGCTCTAAACCACTATTGATTAGAGAAATGCAAATCAAAACAATTCTAAGGTACCACATTACACCTATCAGATTGGCTAACATGACAAAACAAGAAAATGATAAATTCTGGAGAAGATGGGGGGAAATTGGAACACTAATGCATTGTTGGTGGAGTTGTGAATTGATCCAACCATTCTGGAGAGCAATTCAAAACTATGCCCAAAGGGCTATAAAAATGTACATGCTCTTTGACCCAGCAATACCACTAATAGGTCTGTATCTGAAAGAGATCATACAAATGGGAAAAGGACCCACATGTACAAAAATATTTATAGCAGCTCTTTCTGTGGTGGCAAAGAATTGGGAATTGAGGAGATGCCCCTCAGTTGGGGAATGGCTGAGTAAGTAGTGGTATATGAATGCAATGGAATACTGTTATGCTATAAGAAATGATGAGCAGGCAGGCTTCAAGAAAACCTGGAAAGTCTTATACGAACTGATACTGAGTGAAGTGAGCAGAACCAGGAGAACATTGTGCACAGTTAACAATCACATTGTGTGATGACTAACTTTGTTAGACTTTTCTTAGTAATGCAATGATCTAAGACAACTCCAAAATACTCACAAAGGAGGAGGCTATCTGCATCCAGAAAAAAGAATTATTTTCTCTGAATGCAGATCAAAACATATTATTTGCGCTCTCTCCCTCTTTTTTCTTTGTTTCTTGTGGTTTCTCTTTGGTTCTAATTCTTTACATATTACAAGCAGTCTTGGGGCAGGGAGAGGGGAGCAATGGGGAGGAAATTTGTAACTCATAATCTTATGGAAATGAATGTTGAATACTTAAATTAAGTAAATAAATAAATAAAAACTGATCCTTTAAAAATTCATGAAAAGGTGCTATGAATATTTTGCACAAATAGGACCTTTTCTCTTTTTTGTTGTTGTTGTCTTTCAGATATAGGCCTAGCGGTGCTATTGCTGGATCAAAGTGTATGCACAACTTTATAGCCCTTTGAGCATAGGACAGCATATTGATTTTATTTATGCTTTGTGTATGTCCCACATATTTGTACTTAAAGATAGTGGAAGGAAGGATGGAAAGAAGGAAGGAAGGAAGGAATGAAGGAAATGTAGATGGAAAGAAAAAAAAGAAAAGGGATGGAATCATCTGCTTTAATGCAGATTCAATTCAACAAATATTAAGTACCTACTGTGTAGAAGGTACTATCCTAGGAATATTGAGATAGAAAACAACTCAGATTCTGCCCTTCAGTGGTTTATAGTATTATAAGGTAAAACATCATACAAGCAGAAAATTATTATATGAGAGACAGGGTATGATAAGTGCGAAGGAGAGTTTCAGTTTGACAAGGAAAACATTTTCACCTGGTAAGTGGCAGGGTGGAAGAAGAGGTTAGGGAATTTTCATGACTTTTTAACTAGGCTTAGAAAACTATCAATGGCTTCATCAATCAACATTCACTTATATATTAAACACATTTTGTGGACCAGGAACTGTGCTAGGTGCTGGGGATTCTAGCTCAAGTAGTGACAGAGTGAGTTCAGGACTTGGATTCAGGAAGACATGAATTCAAATACAGACTAAGACGTTTACAAGGTAGTAAGTCTTAGAGACAGTAATAGACACTAATGTGACCCTGATAAGTGGCAAATTGCTGTCTGACTCAGTTTACTCATTTGTAAAATGCAAATAAGCAGAGCACCCACCCCCCTCAAGGTTGTTGTAATGGGAAAAAAATAAGATGTAATATTTTTAAAGTGCTTCACAAGCCTTAAACTGTATGTAAATGGTTATTATTGTTGGTTTTGTTATCTTCATCATCATCACCATCACCATCATCATCATCATCATCATTTGTTGTGGTTGATAGGCAGCTAGGTGGTACAGTGGCTTTGGAGCTGGTTCTAGAGCCAAGAAAACTTGACTTTGAGTCTAGGTCAGAAACTTATTAGCTGTGTAAGCTTGAACAACCCACTCAACCTCTGTTTACCTCAGTTTCTTCAACTGTAAAATGGGATTATGATATCACTTACTTCTTAGGGCTGTTGTGAGACTCAAATTAGATAGTATTTATAAAATGCTTAGCACAATACCTGGCATGTAGTAAGTAATATACAAATTCCATTATTATTATTACTACAACAATAAAATTTATTGTTGTTGCTGTTGTTAGCTGACAGTTTATATTCTACTAACAGCTTGGATATGATGGAGGCTATTCCCTGCGAACACAACTGACGGTATGCGCAAAAATTGAGACCAGAAGAAATACACAAAAATAATGAAAACAATCCAGTTTTTTGTTTTTAAACATGGTGTGTAGGAAGGCTAGAAAGGTAGGTCAGACCTTGAATGCCAGCATTAGCGGCTTACGCTTTATTTATTAGGTAATGGGGAGCTCCTGAAGGTTTTTCAGTACAGGAGTGATACGATCAAAACTAATATATCAAGAATTCTCTAAAAACACCATAACCACCAAAGACAGTTACATAATTGAGGAAATTTATGTAGGACAAGAACTGGAGAATGGAGAGTAGACAGTGATTTTGAAAAGGGAAAAACAAACTATGCAAGCAGAGTATAAGTCCTGGGGACGAAATGCACATTGGACCAAAAGCTGGCCTGTTAGCCAGGTAAAGATGTTTGTCTAGGGTCACTTCAGATCCAGGATTGTTTACGTATGCTCTCACCAAGTTTTAATGAGAGCTCACATCACGAGGTATCCAATTTTTCAGAACTGTGCCTACATAGCTGTCTTTGAAGCTGTTGTTATGTTTTGCTTTGATCTTGAAATGCTTCTCTGCACCATTTTTTGGATTATTATTAACGATTAAAGTTACAAAGTACAGATCATGCCTTTACTCATAACGCTCCTTTGAGGCCTAATGGGATGAAATTACAACTCCAAGGTGCCTCTTCGATACTATGCTCCCTAGTGTCTTTCAAACCGATTTTCTCACCTTTCAGAAAATGAAAGAGAGAAAGCGATACACCTACATAAATAAAGTGTGGGATCCCAAACAGCCCCAGGAAGTTCTTTCTTGAGCTGGCAGTCACAACAATAATGCCAACACAAGCATCCTAACAATGTATCAGTATTTCTAAGTGTCTAAGTAAGCATCCTATAAAGAATGGAATTGCATTGCCTTTAATGCTTCTTCTTTCCTCCTAGGATGCTGTATAGAGTGTCTAAGATGCCTTCGAACAGCTGACTTTAGGTAGAGGGTAGCATATTAGCCTGAAGAGTCCTTGGAGATTTCTTAAACTAACATCCCTATACGTTGTGAAGCCTCTAAATGAGCTGGTAAATTGGTCCATTTCTTGTGCCTTTGCTTCTGTTGAGATCATTTGAAGAGCTTGCTTATGTAGGCTTCCTAGGTCATCATCGTTATCAAATAGCATTTAAGTGCCTAAATGTGCATGGAGCTATACTGGGCACTTAAAAGCCAATTAAATGGACACGGCCATTGCCACTGAGGGCTTTTATACTAAGGAACAACCATTTACAAAGACAAAGAACAGTCCACAGACAATAAATCCTTATACCTGAATAGATTTTTAAAAAATGGATATTTAGAGAATTTTGATCAACATTTTAAGAAGAGTTTGTTGGAGTGCGAAAGGCAGCACAGTGTGATGGATGGAGAGCAGGTCTGGGAATCAGGAAGACAAGGTTTCAAAGTCTGTCTCTGCCACAGGCCTAGCTGTGTGACCATGCACTTAATCTTTGAGTGTTCTAGGCAAATATGCAAGGCCAAAAATTAGTGGCAATATTCTTGTACACTATGAGATCACCCTTTATGTATATGAATTTTCTCTCTCTCTTTCTTTCTCTATAGATAGCTAGATATACATATAGATGTGTTTATATCAATCATCTATCAATTTATCTATCATGTATGTACATTGCTGAACAAGGTGATGCAATTGGACCTGGAATCAGGAAGACCTCAGTCCAAATCCATCCTCAGACACTTATTAGCTGTGTGATTCTGGGCAAGTCACTTAACCTCTGTTTGCCTCAGTTTCCTCAACTTTAAAATGATGATAGAACACTGCCTATCTCAAAGGGTTGTAAAGATTAATATAAAATACTTAGCACAATACCTGGCACATAGTAGGCACTATATAAATGCTTGTTCATCCCTCTTTCTCCTTCTCCTTCTTTCCATTTACATTGTATATATTATGTATAAATATAATTAATTTCATGTTATCACCATCATTATTAGAATAAGAGCTCTTGAAGACAAGGACAATATTTTTTTTGGCCTTTGTTTGTATCTTTGGCACTTAGCATAGTGCCTGGAACATAGTCAGGGCTTGTTAAATGCTTGTTGCCTTATGACTTGAGGAGTTCCCAATGCTTACAAAAACACAGATCCTCACCAAAAATAAAACAATATTATGGTACAAACTAAAAAAGTAGAATTTCTAACTATATATTAAGTTAGAGAGAAAATACCTCTTAGAGGATCTGGGATACAAAAACAAGCAGAGAATAGAAAGCAATACAATACAATAGAGTACAATAGATTTGGAGCAAGAAGGGTCGCCTAGAGTTAGTCACCCAATAAACATTTAATAAAAAAGTTACTATGTGCCAGGCACTGTGCTAAGTTTTGGGGATACAAAAAGAGGCAAAAGATAGTCCTTGACCTCAAGGAGTTCATGATCTAATGGGGAAGGCAACAAGCAAACATATGCGAACAAGTTACATACATGATAAATAGGAAATAACTAAAAGCAGGAAGGCACTAGAAAGTCTGATCTCATTTTATAAATTAGGAATCAGAACCTCTTGATATTAAACAACCTTACTAAGGTCACATAACTAGAAGCAGAAGGAGAAACATACATGTGCTTATTAAAATTAAGAGTGCACAAAACAGAGAAAGTTGAGACCCCTCATCCTGAAATAGTGAAAGCTGCATATAAAGAGGTACTCTTTACATACAAAATAAGTTCACCTTTCCCCAAAGAAAAGCTATGGAAGAAAGAAGACTATAAGACAGTGGAATTCCAGTGTTACAACAAGAATGCCATTAAATCCAACCTATTTTTTTAATGGATGAGGAAACTGAGGTTCATTATCTTAATTACAAGCCATTTAGTACAAACCATCCAATTCACAGGTGTTGAAGTTGAGATCCAGAGAGTTTTTTAGTAACTTTCCCAAAGGCAAGTTTGCCAGTAGGAAAGAATGGAGAAAGAATATGAACCTAGGGTTTCTGCCTCCAAAAAGGCAGAGTGTGTGTGTGTGTGTGTGTGTGTGTGTGTGTGTGTGTTTTCTCTCCACTATACTTTGCTATTCCCTGAAAGGCTTTAGAAAATGAAGCCAGAAGACCTGTATTCAAATCTGCCACTACTATTTACTATCATTATATCATTGAGTAAGATCTCACTTCATTAGTACTCAGTTTCCTCATAAGTAAAATGAAGGGTATGGATTAGATGAACTTTAAGAAACCTAATATCTCAAAATGTATGATTCTACTGTCCCTTTTCAGATTCTAAAATCATAGGCAAAAGTTCAGCCAAAATTATTTTCTTGCTCATGTAAAACTTAGTACTCTGGAAAAATGATAAAAAAATAATTAAACTTTCTAATGAAAGCACTGTAGAAATACAAGGTATTATTAATGCTCTTGCACTTATCCCTCCTACACATATTCTCTTAATGTTCTTTAATATTGAAACAAAAAAAATTCAATCTCACACTCTGGAAACAGGCATGTAATCAGGGATTGCAACAGGGAAATGAACTCAGATCTTCATTCAATAAAAACAATAATACTTCAAAGGGCAAAGAATAAACAAACACCTGACTTGGCTAAATTCTAAGGCCACCATCATAAGAAGCTCATGGTCATGTTGGTAAAGCAGAGAGTTAGTTATCTTAACAGAAAAAGAAGCATTGGTATGAGGTATTTTATCAATTCCCAATGATATCAGTATTTTTTAATTACTTAAAATCATATAATCTTAGAGATCTATGGTAGCTCAGAGTTCAACCTTTCTCCCAGTGGAGCAGGCCTTCACAACATATGGCCTGCAGGCCACTTGCCACCAAAGGATTTTTGGATGGATCCCCAAAAATGTAGAGAAAGTAAAAATGTAACTATAGCTTTGTCCATGCCCCACTTAACCCGCTTTCCATTAGTCACTATTGTGCCAATCATATAACTTGGTGGGTGGGTTGCTACTGTGTACTTTCTCCGGTTTGTCATGTGACCCACGACAATCAACCATCGTCATTCTCTCTAGTCTGAGAGGAGTGAGAGTTCTATCTTTTCACTGTGTTTTCCATCATTACTAAATGTAAACAATAAAAAAACTTGGAAAATATATTAAAACTGGTAGTGCTTGGCAAAGTAATTTTTTAACATTAATGTGGTTTCATGATGAATAAAAATCTTAAATAATGAGGGTAATTAATTGATATTAATTGAAATTTTTCCTTTATAATATGGTTTATTTGCAAAATAGCTTAATAATTAATTATTTCTTTGCTTGGAAAGTGAGCTGCTAAAAACCTGTCTGCGACCTGAAGAGGTTTAACCTATTTTAATTTTGGCCCTATCTTTTGCCAAGTTGTGCAGGTCTGCAATGGACTATTTTTATGATATTGCAAGCAGATGGTAGTCAATCTCTGAGTACTACATTGATAGAGAACTCAATTCTTGACTCTGCAACTCATTCTACTGATATTTCTAATTTATATTAATATATTTGTATGTAAATGAATGTATCTATGTGTGTCTGTATTGATAGATATATGTGTATATATGTGTGTGTGTGTGTGTGTGTGTGTGTGTGTGTGTGTGTGGAGAGAGAGAGAGAGAGAGATGTACATACATACATACAAAGCAAAACTACATAATGATGGAATGACTGGTATGTGTACACACACATGCATGCACTTGTGTGTGTACAATGATTTGTTCTTCAGATACAAAAATATATCCAACTTTCCCCAGAGGAGAGCTATGAAAGAAATAAGAATAAAAGTCTGTGAGATCCCAGGAACAGAACATGAACACCATCAAGCCCAACTTTTTGGGGGTAGGTAGGGAGAGAAAGGGTACAGATGAGGAAATTGAAATTCATTATCTTTATTAGTGGCTAGCTAGTACAATTTACCCAATTTACATGTGATAAAGTTGTGATTGAAAGAGTTTTCGTAATTGCCTAGTGTGTGTGTGTGTGTATATGTGTGTGTGTGTCTGTATACTACATATATATAATAAGGAATAACATGGGTGTTTTATATATGCATATATACATATATGTATGTGGAAATATAGATATATATGTGTGTGTATATACATACATTTACATGTACTCTTCTGCCCACTGGTCCTAATTATAACTCTGCATCAATGTTTACCACTGTGTGCTTAACACAGTGCATGAAACATAATAGATTCTTAATAAATGCTAATTGACTGACTGAGCTTTTTCACATGGAATACCTTCTAATATTACCCCAATATTTTACATGAGAAAAGTAGAAAATTGAGACAGTAACAACATCAAAAATATTCTTAGTTTCTAGCAGAGCCTAGGACAGGACAATATTGAAATGGTATATGAAGTAGGTATATTTTGATGTAACTATATAAACACATATACATATTTCCAATAATTTGGTTTACCTAAACTTCCCTTTACCCTGTAGTTCAGCAGAGTCAAAGCACCAATTTCATTTTCCAGGGAAGAAAACTTATACACAGAAATAATAATCTTCATAAGTCAGAATTGTTACTTCAATTCTGCAGTGTTCAGGCCTTGCTAAGCCTAGACTGCTCCCTATTGACAATTCTGTAGAAAATAATTCACTCTTCCATGAGGAGGAATTCAGAAAGTGTTTATTTTCTCCTCTGCCTTTTCTTTTTGGTTTAGATTTTCCCAAGTTTGATAAATTTGTTAGCTCATCTTTAATTTCATGGTCTACTACAATCACCATAAGCACCCTGGAAATATCTTGGCTATCTGCAGGAGTTACAATTCAGAGATAACTGAAGCCAACAGAAGTTCTACAGTGTGTTAGTTCTTGTTAGTTATAGTATTGCCTTCCTTAAGGGAGGGAGGGAGGGAGAGAGAGAGAGAGAGAGAGAGAGAGAGAGAGAGAGAGAGCGAGAGGGAGAGAGCCCGCGCGCGCGAGAGAGCGAGAGAGAGAGAGAGAGAGAGAGAGAGAGAGAGAGAGAGGTGGTCAACCTTGAACTTCCTTTCAGCAAGTAAAACATTGTCACTCTTATGAATGACAAATGAACCATGATTGAACTTCTTCATTAAGGTATCATCAAAAGAACTATTTTCTGACTATTAGGAGGTTCTACTCTAATACTCTGCTCTGAGAGTATATTATAAATGACTACGTGAGTCAGGAGTCATACTTACATGGGTGGGGAACAGAGTATTTGTTAGCATATTTTAGACTTTGACAGAACCTTTACTTTGATACCTCAAAATCAGGGCTCTGGAAGATGATGTTACTGGTGTATAAGTGAAAACAGGTTCTTCCGACCTGGAAAGGCTTCAAGAAAAGGCAAAGGTGGTTGCTGGGTAAGGAATTTTGGGACCATAAAAAGTTTTGAACTGTATCTACTAAGTTACAGAGAAACTACAATAGCCTGTAAGCTGCAGACCTTGGATCTCACGCAGGTAAAAACAGCCATCATCTATGGGAAAAGCCCTTTTGGAATGAAACAAGACAATGTCTTCTTCAGGTGGTACAATCTCTGAGTCTTCAGAAGCCATAGTCACTCCAAAAGCATTTATTAAATACCTACTATGTATCTGACACAGATAAAAATTGGGAATACAAACAGGGGAAAAGACAAAACAAAAATAAAATAAAACATATTAAAAACATCCTCACCATCAAAGTCTTAACACAATCAAATGATTCAATAGATGAGGTTTTAATGAAAGATACAGAACTGAAAAGATTGCATTTCTATTTGTGTTACTGTTATAGCCCAAGGACCATTGGGCCCTTCCATTTGTCCTATGAATGAAAGCTCCTAAATGAGTTGTCTCCCCCCATTAGAATGTGAGCTCAGTGAGAGCAGGGTCTCATTTACTTTTCTACTTTTATCCCTGACTCTAGGCACAGGGTGATAGTATGTCCTTAACAAGTGCTTTTATTGAAATTCATTCATTCATTCATTCATTGGCATCATGGTATATTAAAAAGAGTGCTGAACTTAGAGGGCTGACTGAGGAGTCATAGGAGCTTAATTTGAATCCCTTGCTCTTCCATCTACTACCTGTTTTACCTAGACCAAGTCATAACCTCTCTGGGCCTCAGTCTCCTAATCTGTAAAATCAAAGGGTTGGACTTGGTAAATGCCAAGGTCCTCTGCAGCTTGGAATCTATGGTTATATAATCTGCAAAAGAATGTTCTTCAGAAATGATACATCTTTTGATTTATTTTAAACATTAAGCAATTTCATAATTACTAATACATCTGACATGTCTCTTAGGCATTTACTGTATTGAAATACATGTACATACATTATCAATCTTAAGATATTGTGATGACATTTGTAGTAAGCCAACTAGACCAAGAATTATCTATCAGTCTATGAGTACTTACATTATTCCTCCTTTCTCAGTCCTAGCCCTTTACCTTTCACCCATATTTCACAAGGGAAGACGGGAATAAGTCTTCCAAGCAGTACATTGTATCTTCCTATCCTATTGGGTGATTCTTCAGTGATATGCACAAATTTGTCCAAGGAAAAGGAACATGGGCAACTTCTTCCAGGACTCTCATGCCTTCTGACATTTAGTAGTTGTCCAGGCTATGTCCTGGCTGCCTTCTGCAATGAATAAATGAATACGAGCACAGTAGGGTAGGATAACCTGTATTACATGTCCAGTGATAACTCTTAAGTATTAGCCTAAGTTCAGAAAGCTCGCCACCGTAAGTTGTATGTAGAAATCTCTGGAGATTAACTGTTGAACTGGGGAGGATGAAATTCTAACTGATTCAGTGAACATCACATAGATGAAATCACAGCTATTTTGACATATGGAAGTATATTTGTTGTGCCTGCAAATAGCCACAGATTAAAGGAGTTTAATAATGGCACTATCAATGTATGAATAGCTCAATCTTGAAACTACAAGGTCCTATAACAGACTTGTACTGGTCATGGAAAGAACATGTAATGTACACCACTCTCTGTTGACCTTTTTAAGATGCATACAGGTGGGAAACACCTCATTAAGCACCAGACACTTCTCATTATAACTGTCAACTTTCAAGGGAAAATATCAATTGAGGGTATGGGAAATAGCACCAACAAGTGAGTGCTGTACTTATGCTCTATCCAATTCAGATCAATTGGACAATCACGTTTACTATGCACAAGATAGTGTGATAGGTACTGGGGGAAGCAAGATAAAAAATAAAACAATCCCTGTTCTCAAGGAATTTTTATTCGTGGACTTGATATTCTGCTCGAAGCACAGGGAAATGACGCAATTAATCAGCAATATAAGTCAAAACTCCTACCACCTTCCCAGTTCATTCCAGAATCCATTTACACATTTGAGATGATTCAAATTGTAAATGAATACTGCATCTGTTTTTTCCCCTATATAGATTAATTAAACTTCATCAATGTTCATTAGAATTCTTGAAGTCTATCCAGGGACGAATTCTTACTACTACAGATTTTTCTACTATGTTATACTAGTTTGCTTTTGAAGTTTACAGATCCTGGATTTACATGATAATGTCAAAGATAAATGATGAATTACTTATGGTTTCAAATATAGAAATATGTGAAAAACTCAAGAGTTTAATGGTAACACTTGACACAATCATCAAATTTCATTGTTAATTGTCTGGGATATTAGTTTTATAAGTAACTTTTCCTTTTTTTCTGCGCTGTCACCTGCTGCTCCCCCACATATATCCCTACTGATTCTCATTGTACTCTATGTTTTGCCAATCATTCAGTCTTTTGCCTGTCTGTTCTTCTAGATGACATTCAAACCCATTGGGCAGAGATTTCATCAATTTCCCTGTGTTCCTATTAGCCAGCATATTCTTTCTGACAATAAATAATAATGATAATGATTATTATGTTAGTGATACACAATCATAAAAACAATAATGATGTTAATAATGTCCTGACAGGAAGAAAAATATTCATTCTGCAATACCTGCAGACATCAAAGCAGTCCTTCTGGCATAGAGACATGCAAATTTCATTAAAACGGTTTGGTTTATTGCTAATTTTACTTTCATCTAGAACCCTGGCCAAACATTTAAATGGCCTCTTGGTAGTTTAAAATACTCCTTGTAGTGAGAATTCCAAACCAATTTAAACTAATTTAGCAACTGGTGCATTTGATAATTTGAGAACTCTAGCAAAAAAAAAAATACTTCCTAAAACCTCAGCAGTGGCCAACATATAAAGGCATCAGCCTGAAATTTCTGCTCAGCAAACAGGTCATCCTAGTGGAGAACCATTTTGGGACAGTAAAAGAATAGAAAAATTACCAGGTATGTTTCTATACTTGACACCTGTTTCAAGGCTGTCCCCCATATGAACATATCTGAGAGTTTATTGAACATATCCAATAATGTGGTTGGTAGAAAGAATACTAGATCTGAAATCAAAGGACTTGGGTTAAAATCGCATCTCTGACATGTATGGTTCATGTGATCTTAAGTAAATTACTTTCCTCACTTTTATCATCAGCTAAATTAGGATTGAACTAGTTCATCTCTATGGTCTTATGATCTATTGTAAAGAGATATTTAGTGAAACTAAGGTAAGAGATATTAAGTGTTTTACCCCAAAGTCACACAAGTTGTTAGTAGAAGAGACATCTGGTTGTTTAACATCTAATACATTTTTTCCCTCTCATCCCACCCAAGGATCCATTACAGGGAAAGAAAGATATCAATTGATCACTATGCTGAATATACAATTATAATTCTGGTAAGTCTGTTCTCCAACCAACTTCCTTTTGACTGGTTTCACTTGATAACTGAAACTCAGATTTAGACACAACATGCCAATCCTCACTCCCCTCCTCACAGGTGAAAGATTTTCTACCTCTGTCTCTAGGGAGAATAAACACATTGACACTGTTATTACTAAACAGATCTGTCAATAAACTGTCCTATGAGTCCATTCACCATCCATATGATTTCCCAGGCCAAATAATCCTTTCCTGGCTACCACTCCCCTGTATTTTTTTAACCTTCTCCTTTTAGAATGTAAGCTCATTGAGGGCTGGAATTTTCTTTTTTTGCATTTATATCCCCCATCCTATAACAAAGTTCCTCACATATAATGAGGACTTAAAGAGTGATTT
Source organism: Trichosurus vulpecula (assembly GCF_011100635.1). Taxonomy (NCBI): domain Eukaryota; kingdom Metazoa; phylum Chordata; class Mammalia; order Diprotodontia; family Phalangeridae; genus Trichosurus; species Trichosurus vulpecula. The sequence continues at coordinate 309,565,424 of NC_050576.1, read as the reverse complement.
TATTCATTTATTCATCCAATTTGCCATTAGATGTCAAACAATAGTATAGCTGCCATGAATGAATGCTTCTCCAGATGAGAGATATTTTTAGATTACCAGAGAAGGTATTATACAATTAACGAGCTTTCATTAATATAAAATATTCTTTAAAATACCATCATGAATAGTTATAAAAATATTGATTCTTTAAATTCTTTGGGTCTCATTTTCCTCAGATCTTTTACTTCTCTTTGATCAATAACATTAAAAAACACTGTATTGCAAGGATCTTTACAAAAGCTCTACTCTGGAATCCATATGGATGTGAAGATGGTGACATATTCTTGAAGGCATTGTCAGGTTCTATTTTCCTGAAAGGTCCTTAATTCTGATCTGTGTGACAGGCTATACATGTCTTCTCTCTAAACACTATCTATACTAAGCATAGGAAGACCCCATGATAGTAAACTAGCTACTGGATTATGAATTATTAGGCTGTGAAAATGTATAAAACACAGAAAATACAAAATAGCCTTAGTTCTAAGTGCCCTACCCACATTTCTGCTTTGGCAGTTATAAAATGAAAGGAAAAGATGGCAAAGCATTTTAAGAATCATGCTGTTTTTCTTTTTAATTGTCTATATACTTCAACTTATTTGTTGGTGTTCTAAATGTAAGATTGCTGTCCAACGATTAATGAATCAACACATAATTTTATGAACTGAATCATAAATATTCACATTCTTAATATAGGAGACTATCCTGTGAGGGGAGAGGGTCAGTTCTGAAAACATGAGCTGATGTCCCCTGCCTGGTTCCAATCCAAGCAAGCACATGGAAATTTGAGGAGAGGTTGTTTCAGGTAATATGTGACTTAGGGACTGGTATTGTGTGTCAAGTCATCTAATTATCTACAAATCCAGAAGAATTGATGATGCAGAGTTTACTGAGTTGGAACTGGGTAGGTGTTCAAAAGGAGTAACTTATCCCTCCATTACTCTCTTTTTGTTTGTGGCTATTATGATGTACTACTTTGAGATACTTCCATGAAGGCTCAGTAGGGGAGGTGTGGCAGCTATGAGCACATGGTTTCTTCTGTCTCCTTGTATTTATTCTTTCCTGATCTTAGAAGAATGAATATTGCAAGATAAGAGTATCCAGGCAACCTGGTGAATTCAGAAGACCTATAGGAACCATAAGAGATCACCATGGCCAGACAAAGCTGATTTGTAGAAATAGCATTGGTCACAGGTGTGGGAGTAGACAGTGGCTTGTGTGGCATGTGGATTAAGGAAATGACTGAAGAAATAAAAATTTTAGTTTCCAAGCATATTGATTTATTAAGCAATGCAAGCCATCGCATAACAAATCTGGACCAGGCTTCTTTAGCTTGGTACTATACCCCAAATACAGGAGGAGAGAGATTTTCATGTGTTAAAAGAAAACAATTAACAGGATACATAACAGGATAAAGATTAGGTAATCCGATTTCTAATTGGAGGAAAGATTAGAGACTTTCCAAGTTGGCATGGGGAAAGTAAACAGGTGTGATTACCTGAAATCAGAAAAATAGATGTGTCCTACTCCTCCCAAGTATCTGTTTTTCATCAAAGGAACAAGAAAATAGTAACTGATTGACCAATATGGGGCCAGTTTTCAGATAAGACATATGGGTTGCTCAAGATGTATAATTGTAAGAAAACTCTTTGCATCAATCTTTGGCTCTGACTGGGTTTCTGGTCAGCCTAACATGGGTCCTTAGTCAAGAGTCTCTAAGCAACAAGTGGAACTGTTCCAACTTCCCAACCACATAGGGCCAGGTTCAAAGAATGTACTAACATTTTCACGCAAGACAGAAATTGGATTAAATAAGTGAATGGAAATGGAACTGGACTGGATCCAGAAATGAATCACAAGATGGAGTCAGTGTGGTTCACTCAGTTCCCATGATTCCCTCACATGGGAAGAGGCAGCAGTTTCAAGGAGCTCAACTTGAATGGTAGAGGGAAGAACTTACTATGGGCTCCAAAAAGGCACGGATCAACAGAGCTCAGTGTTTCTATAAAGAGAGTAAAGAATTGGTGGCTTCATAACTTACTATCTATTGTGACCTTGTGCAAGGTCTATTCTCTAGGTTTTAGTTATCACTCATATGCCCTCTTAATTCAATACTTACAAATCTAAGATACTAGGATCAATGACAAATTAGGGTCAATAAGTGGTATAAAAGATGTTTTTGAAGAGTAGAGAAACTTGACAAGGAAGTAGGCTAGTCAAGCAGCAAGATGGTTGCAATACTAGATGGACAACTCATGCGTTCTCCATTGGTAACCATATTTAGTTAAAAGACCTAGGTGTAGTTACCTAGTATGTTGCATGGATCGATAAATATGGAAGATTTATGGAAAAGCTTGCATAAGAATCATACAAGATGAGAAAATGTAGATAGGTTGAGATCTTCATTATCTCTGGTCCATTAAAGTTCAGAGTTTAAATATTGTTACAATGGGATGCCAATTTAAAGCAAAACTATATTAAGATAAAACTAGGCCTAAACTGGAGCTTGCTCTTTCTTATTTTAACTGTTGAATTTATTTCTTAGCTAAAACTCTGGTAGACTCACGTGCCTTTAACAGTCTTAGTCTGTTTCCCTTTCTTAAGAAAGAGAACTCCCTAGGGTTGAATTCACTCCAAGAGATGAGTGTTCTGATAGCTCCTGCAGTCTCACAGCTTTGGTGATGATAGATGGCCTTTAGCTGTTCTAGTTCTTAGAGGCTTCTAAATGTGTTTCTTCTAGGCTTGCTGTATCTCAGATGTTAAAAAAAAGCCTCTAGGCTTACTGCTGTCTGTTTCCTCTAGGCACCAAGTCCTTAATTATGGGTATGCTCTATCAAACACCTTACCTAACCCCTCAACTGTTATTTCCTCTTGTTACTGTCTGCTAGGCCTAGAGAGAGCTATCATGATTCTTTTGTCCTTTGCCATCTCCTATCCCTGTTAAAAAGGACTTCAACTTTTACAGTATTGTTTAACAATTAGCACCTTTAAATATTTTAATATGAGACCTAATAAAACATAGACATTTATTATCGAATCCTTCTTGACTTCTTTATAGCTGTTGATACTACCAATTACCCTCTCCTCCTGCATATTCTCTCTTCTTTAGATTTTTGTAATTATTTTTTCCTAGTTATTTGTCCTTACTTTCTGAGAGCTCCTTCTTAGTCTCCTTTGTTGGATCTTTATCCAAAAAACATTCAGTCTCCTGATGAAGTGTGTTTGCACTGACCTTCATTCACATTTTTTTTGATGAAACTTGCCCAGAATTTATTTTTCCACTTAATAGTATTTTTTCAATTACAGGCAAAGACAGTTTTCAACATTTACTTTTATAAGATTTTGAGTTCCATTTTTTTCTATGTCCCTCTCTTTTCTTCTCTCCCCAAGATGGCAAGCAATCTGATATAGGTTATACATTTACAATCATATTAAACATATGTCTACATTAGTCATGTTGTAAGAGAAGAATCAGAACAAAATGGGAAAACCATGAAAAAGGAAAAAAAAACAGAAAAAAGTGAAAATAGTCTGCTTCAATCTGCATTTAGACTCTAGTTCTTTCTCTGGATGTGAATAGCATTTTCCGTCATGAGTCTTTTAGAATTGTTTTCAATTGTTGCATTGCTGAGAAGAGCTAAGTCTATCAAAGCAAAGTCTATCACAATGTTGCTGTTATTATGTACAATGTTCTCATGGTTCTGCTCACTTCACTCAGCATCAGTTCATGTAAGTCTTTCCAGGTTTTATTTATCTTCATTCATAACTGGAATGTCTCTTCATTCTCTCCACTACAATTCCTAGATCCCCTGGTTTCCTTCAAGATTCAGATTAAATCTTTCTTCATTTCCCACCCCTCTCTTCCCACCCAAGTGTCCTCTCTCTACTTATTAAGTAACCGAATAATTATGAAAATTAACTTCTCCAGATTCACTTTTAATTAGACTAGTTCGAGTCTGGATCCTATCTCACCAAGAACTCTCATTTTCTCCACTAACAGGCCTATCACCCTAATATAGAGCTTCATCATCTATCAACAGGATTATTGTCATAGGTTCTTAAATCGATCTCTCTGCCTCGTCTCTCTCCTATCCCTTATTCAGCTTCTATACAACTGACAAAATGGCATTCTTAATGACCAGTTCTGACCACATCACTCCCCTGCTCACAAGACTCAGAAGGTCCTACTGCCCATAGGATTAAATATAAATCCATCTCCTTAGCATTAAAAAATCTTAAAAACTTTATTTCAACCTACCTTTCCAGATTTATTATACATTACCCCCTTTCATTCACTCCCTGGTATAGCCAAAATGTTCTTCTTACTATTCATGCATTGAAACACTCCATCTCCCAATCATGTATGTGATCATGGATGATCCCATGCCTAAACCCCTAATTCATTTTTCTGTGCTCAGCTCAAGCATAATCTCCTACAATTTTTTTGTTTTGTTTTGTTTTTTAGATTCATTGAACAATTAGTGCCTCCCCTCCCATGAATCCCACCAATTACCTGACATTTACTTTGTACATATTTAGGATTCACTTATTATTACATGTTTTATTCCAGAACAATGTAGGTCTTAATTTTTTTCCTTTTGTGTCCCCAGAATTGAAAACAGTTGCCAACAAATAACAGGCACTTAATAAATAATTATTGAGGGGTTCATTTATAACTTAGGATTATGAATTTCACTCTCTGTTTCTCCCCTACTCTCCACTCCTAAATACATGTGAGTCTTTGACTTGTGAAAAAGAAACACTCCTGTGGTTGATGAATGTAGACATGATCATCATAGAGAAGCACAAGAGGTTAGAGATGAAGGGGTCTTTAGAAACCTACTTCTAAGAATTTAATAATTTCTCATTTCTATTTCAGAAAAGCTTTTTAAATGCAAACAAAATACAGAGCAAAGAAAATATGACTTCATAATGTTCCATTAAATGAGAACCAGAGAGGTTAAGTGATTTACCCATGGTCACAGAATTTTTATGAATATTTACCAGCAAGATTTGTCACAGTAATTTCACAGGTTCAAAGACTTAGAGCTGGAAATGACCTTAAAATGGTACAAAAATGCCATGGAGTTATGGTTTCTCATTTTATAGATTAGGAAACTGAGGACCATATTGGTGAAGTGACTTAGCCTAGCTTACATGAGTAGTAAATGGTAAACCTGAGTTGTAAAACAAGATCCTTCCTCTGACCCTTTCCACTAAACCATGGTCCATTTCTCTTGTGCTAACCTTCAGTATATTGGTTTTTTCCCCTTGAAGGCCAAGCCCTTATTAATCTATATTCCTCAGGAAATTTATGCAATTCATGAGCATTATATAGAGCTTCTTATTCCAACTTTGCAGAGAACCTTGGAGAGAGTTAGTGCAAACATTCTCTCCCCTCTTCCTATGCCAACCTACTAAAGCATTCCCTCTGTAGGCTGATAAATACCTAATCTCCCTCTGTCACATTCCTTCTCTCTCAGTCCCTCCATTGCCTCCATTCTTTGTTACAGGCACACTGGGGACAGTGCCAAAAGGGGAAGAATCAAACTCGAGAGACTCATCCTTGCTATTTCTAAAGGAAAGTCTTTTAAAATGTTTCTTCTCATAACTGTGGTACAGTCTTTTAGACTATATAACCAAAGAGACTCATTATTTGCTTTCCTGCCTTAGCATTGCAGGAAGGAAAAAACCTGTTATAAAAATCATTTAAGCTTGTATAGATAGTGGTCTGAGATAAAAGAGATGAACTTTTATGTTTATGCATAGCTGGCTGTTGTATGGCATTTTAGCATGAACCTAAGAGTCTTTTTGCATTTTTCAAATGTCTCCAATCATCCTAAAAAACAATTTGGCTTTGGCAAAAGTCCAAGGGCCCTTTTCTAAGCTCTTTTCCCCTTCTTTTTCTCTTTAATCCCTTGTTTATTTTCCTAGAAATGTTGCTGCATCTGAGTGTTGCTGCATCATTTCCATTTATCTTGGGAATATGTTATTTTGTAAATGCTGTTTGATGAGCAAGGGAACTTTGGTTCTTCGTAACAAGCCCATCTTAGGTATTTTTCTATAAAAGAAGTAATTTGTCAAGAAGAGTAAGCTAGCTTAATTCTCAGAAGGTCAGAGTTTGATTCAGAAACCCAGAAGCCACTGAGTGCCATATTTGGTTAAATGTTTCCTTCCTATCTTAAACGGATACTGTTTTTTTAACATGCTTGTGGATGTCCAATGAGATTATGAAGAAAACTTGTTCTCTATGACGCTTGTATAAGCTCCTACATAGGCAATGAACATTAATAATTATATTTAGATTTTTCTGAAATGCAAATATTTTTATTATATAGTAGTATGGTTGGTTACTTTGTGAAGGATTCAGATAATTCTTTTGCTCAGAATGCAATTGTATCTCCATTAAACTCTCCTTTTGTCTGACAGAGTAAAAATATAGGATACTCTGGACAACCAAATGTCTTGGTTAGTAAAGAATTGATTTAAACTCATGTACTAGAATTAGGATGGGGAAGCGTAGTGTCATAGTAAGGATAGTAAGCTGGGAATAGGGAATCCCTGCTTCTAATTCAGGTTCCACTACATATTGGAGAACATGGGACACATCACTTCACCTCCTCTAGGACTTTAGTCATCTGTATAGTGACGGAGTCCAGCTAGGTAATCTACAATATCTTTGCATTTTGTATTTTTTAATGTGCTGAAAGTAGATTACACAAAAACTGTACTACCACGTAATTACCTCTGATGACTCTAAATTCTTCAAGAGTCATCATAATGATCATAAACTATTATTTGCTGCAGATATTCACAAGTTCCAGTTAAAAGAGGGTTATGCTTCATAGAATGGCATATCAAGAAGCTTTGACTCAAACTCACTTAGATTAAATTCAATGTTCATTTTCACAGTTATGTCTGGTCTTTGGTAGCATTTCAGTTACAAATACGCTAGAGTCCATGAATTACAAAATACAAAACATATATAAGTTCAAAAAGTTATGTAGTGTCCCATTTTTTATGCTTTGGGAACTAATGAAGAGAAAATACTCAAGTGATTCACAGTTCCTTTTTTTTCCTTCATGGAGAACAAAATATGCCCAGTGCACCTGTTCATAATGGTTGTTTCAATGAGAAGCTTTTTCTGGGAATCTGTGAAGAATCACAGCTTTTTAAAAATCTAATTATCTTCATTCTCATTGATTATGGTATTTTGAAATGAATTAAAATGAATGAGACAGTGTTATTGATGAAAAGGTTCAAATGATAATGTGAAAGCCAAAATAAAAATATGTTGACAAGAACAACTCACACAAAAACAAAAATGTAGGATGCATCTGGTAACTAGGAAATGACACAGGCAAAGGTTTGCATTACTCTATGAAAATGCATGAAAAGTATGGTTCCTCAACAAATTTGTACAAATGCAAATATACATGCTGAGCAGTTTGTAGGAAAAAATATAATCTCTGGTTTTATAATCCTTGCATGAGAAAACTTTCCATTAAAGTAAAAGTGTTGATCTCCTTAATGAGAGCTGAATATTCTGGGTTTCATTGTTAGAAACATAGAATTTGATCAGAAAGAGAAGAAAGGACAGAAATAGAGAAGAAAAAAGAGTGCAGCCATTTCATTTTGTACATGAAAAACTGTGGCCCAGTAACTAATCTATGAAACTCAAAAAGTCACTGTCAGAACAAATACAGAATTATGTCTTTTGATTTCCACTCCAGCATGTCTTTTACTCAATAAATATTAATAAAAATAAAATAAATCTTCTACAATGCTTAAAGGTTTATAAAACACTTTACAGAAATAACTTCATTTAATCCTTACATTAGCCCTATGAGATAAGTTCTATTATTAATCTTTATTTTACAGATGAGGAAACAGAGGCTGACAGAGGTAAAATGTCTTTACCTCAGAACACAAAACTGTAAATATATGAGTGAGGCTTTAAATTCAAATTTTCCTTACTCCAAGCCTACTGCTCCTTCCATTATGCCACCTAATAGCTTCTTTTAATTCAATTTCAATTTTTAATTTTTAAATTAATTGCTTACTATGTGTCAGATACTCCGTTAAGCATTGGGGATGAAAATAAGAAAAGGAAAGACAGTCCCTGACATCAAGGAGCTCACAATTTAATGTTGAAGACAACACACAAAATAAAGCTGGAAAGGGGAGTGGGGTGGGGATGGTATCTTGTTCCTTGGAGTTGAAACCAAACAGACCTGCAAATGCTAAGTGTCTTGAAGTGAGATTCCAGTTTCTGCTCTCTATAAAGGTTTTGGGAAGAGTTTACTCTTATATCCTCCAGCTCTCCAATCAAAGTGGAGAGGAAGCTATGGGAAGTGGGAAGGTATCTAAACATCCGAGGCTCAAATAGCAACAAGGTGGTGAGATCTGACGTGATCAGCTTATCCTAAGAGGGACATCTTGTTCCTTGGAGTTGAAACCAAGCTGAGTTGCAGATGTTGAGGTATTCATGATATAATCAACGTTGGTATTCTCTCTACAGGCATAGAGCACAAGTCATCTGTGCCTTTCTGTTTAATGATATAACATCTCAATGCCCCTCCACTCTCAAATTAATTTAAAAAATCACCTAATAATCAACCTACCTGTGATGAGCATTTCTGTACTTAGTTGGTCTTGGACAGCAAATTTAGTCTGTTCATGTGTCCACACGTTAAGTCTTTCGGACCTGGTAAAAGTGTCAGAACTTGTAGTCTACTTTCATAACATCCTTGAGCAGAGACATACATACTTGATCATGAGATTTTCAAAGCTTCTTTAGCCATGTCTCATATGTTTCAGAGACTGATAAAGTTTTGTAAAAATCTTTCGAACAATGAGAATTAGGTGCTACAATATTATATTTTTCTTTCTTTTTTTTTTTTTTTAGTTTTCTTTATTTTTTTTGGATCATTTATTTATTTATTTAATGTTTTTAGTTTTCAGCATTGATTTTCACAAGAGTTTGAATTACAAATTTTCTCCCCATTTCTACCCTCTGCCCCACTCCAAGATGGCATATATTCTGGTTACCCCATTCCCCAGTCAGCCCTCCCTTCTGTCACCCCACTCCCCCCATCCCCTTTTTCTTTACTTTCTTGTAGGGCAAGATAAATTTCTATGCCCCATTGCCTGTATATCTTATTTCCTAGCTGCAGTCAAACCTTTTTTTGAACATCTGCTTTTTAAACTTTGCATTCCAAATTCTCTCCCCTCTTCCCTCCCCACCCATCCTCCTTAAGAAAGCAAGCAATTCAACATAGATCACACATGTATCATTATGTAAAACCCTTCCACAATACTCATGTTGTGAAAGACTAACTGTATTTTGCTCCTTTCTATCCTGTCTCCCTTTAATCAGTTTTCACCCTTGACCCTGTCCCTTTTCGAAAGTGTTTGTTTTTGATTACCTCTTCCCCCTATCTGCCCTCCCTTCTATTGTCCTCCCTTTTTTATCTCCTTCCTCCTTCTTTCCTGTGAGGTAAGATACCCAATTGAGTGTGTATGTTATTCCTCCTTAGGTCTAATCTGATGAGAGCAAGACTCACTCATTCCCCCTCAGCTGCCCCCTCTTCCCTTCCTACAGAACTGCTTTTTATTGCCACTTTTATGTGAGATAATTTACCCCATTCTATCTCTCCTTTTTTCCCTCTCTCAATATATTCCTCTCTCACCCCTTAAATTTATTTCATTTTTTTAGATATCATCCCTTCATATTCAACTCATCCTATGCCCTCTGTCTATATTCCCTTCAACTGTCCTAATACTGAGAAAGGTCTCCTGAATTACATACATCACCTTTCCATGTAGGAATGTAAACATAATAGTACAACTTTAGTAAGTCCTGTATGAATTCTCTTTCTTGTTTACCTTTTCATGTTGCTCTTGATTCTCGTATTCGAAATTCAAATTTTCTATTCAGCTCTGGTCTTTTCACTGAGAAATCTTGAAAGTACTCTATTTTATTGAAAATCCATATTTTGCCTTGGGCATTATAGTCAGTTTTGCTGGATAGGTGATTCTTGGTTTTCATCCTAGCTCCTTTGACCTCCAGAATATCATATTCCAAGCCCTTTGATTCCTTAATGTAGAAGCTACTAGATCTTGTGTTATTCTGATTGTGTTTTCATGATATTCAAATTGTTTATTTCTGGCTGCTTGCAGAATTTTTCCTTGACCGGAAAACTCTGGGATTTGATGACAATATTCCTAGAAGTTTTCTTTTTGGGATCTTTGTCAGGAGGTGATCGGTGGATTCTTTCAATTTCTATTTTATCCTCTGGCTCTAGAATATCAGGGCAGTTCTCCTTGCTAATTTCTTGAAAGATGATATCTAGGCTCTTTTTTTGATCATGGCTTTCAGGTAGTCCAATAATTTTTAAATTGTCTCTCCTGGAACTATTCTCCAGGTCAGTGGTTTTTCCAATGAGATATTTCACATTGTCTTCCATTTTTTCATTCCTTTGGTTCTGTTTTATGATATCTTGATTTCTCATCAAGTCACTAGCTTCCACTTGCTCCAATCTAATTTTTAAGGTAGTATTTTCTTCAGTGGTCTTTTGGACCTCCTTTTACATTTGGCTAATTCTGCCTTTCAAGGCATTCTCCTCATTGGCTTTCTGGAGCTCTTTTGCCATTTGAGTTAGTCTATTTTTTAAGGTGTTGTTTTCTTCAGTATTTTTTTGGGTCTCCTTTAGCAAGTCATTGACTTGTTTTTCATGGTTTTCCTGCATCATTCTCATTTGTCTTCCCAATTTTTCCTCTACTTCTCTTACTTGCTTTTCCAAATCCTTTTTGAACTCTTCCATGGCCTGAGACCAGTTTTTGTTTTTCTTGGAGGCTTTTGACGTAGGCTCTTTGACTTTGTTGACTTCTTCTGACTGTATGTTTTGGTCTTCCTTGTCACCAAAGAAAGATTCCAAAGTCTGAGTCTGAATCTGAATCTGAATCCATTTTCGCTGCCTGGCCATGACCCAGGCAGCTACTTGATCCTTGAGTTTTTCGTTGAGATATGACTGCTTGTAGAGTAGAGAGTACTTTGTCCGAAGCTTGAGGGGTTGTGGTGTTGTTTTCAGAGCTACACAGCAAGCTCTGCCACACCAGTGCTCCCTTCCCCCAAGAACCACCAACCCCTACTGACTCAGATCTAAGCCAGCTCTACACTCCCTCTCAGGCCTGCCACTTAATTCCTCCCACCAGTTGGACCTGGGTCCAGAAGCAACTGAAGCTGTAGTTCTGTAGCTGCACCACCTCTGCTGCCCCCGGGGGTGGTGGCCAAACCGCGAACTCCTTTCACTCTGTCCCAGAAGCTTTTCCCACTAACCTTCTGTGTTGTCTTTCGTGTTTGTGGTAACTGCCACAGCTCACTGATTCAGGGCACTAGGGCCTTTTCCACCCGGCTCCTGGTCTGGTTGGTCCACATGACCCACACAGGTTTCTGCTCTGCTCCCGGTTCTGCAGGATAGACCTCACCCCACAACCATCCAGGCTGTCCTGGGCTGGAGCCCTGCTTCCCTCTGCTATTTCGTGGGTTCTGCAGTTCCAGAATTTGTTCAGAGCCATTTTTATAGGTGTTTGGAGGGACCTTGGTGGGAGGTCATGCAAGTCCCTGCTTTCCAGCCACCATCTTGGCTCCTCCCCCCACAAAATCATATTTTTCATTAAAATTCGCATTATTATCACTACTCTTCCATTTTAAATTCCCCATTAAGTTCAGTTTCTGTCTATTTGTACCACTGCACTTGCTCTACTTTCCTCAGGGAAGATAAAGATCAGTCATGGCTAAATGATCAATGGCTGTGAAACTGTGTCAAATATTTTCTTGTCATTATAAATATATTTTTCAATAATTCAAAGACCTGTGATTTAGTCAGTAACAGTATTCTTCTCACTGATACATATCACAAATATCCTGTAAGTTAGTAAAAGGTCTTTGAGAGATACCTTTGCCAAAAATTTCAATATCCTATGGCCAACCCAGGGATTAATCTCTATATCCTTGGCTTGCTGGTCCACTATTCCAAAACAGACATACAAGCCATCATCAGATCTTCTGGTCTCCTATCATATCCTGCAAAAAACATGACACAGGGTCCATGCCACAATAAGGCATCAGAATGGTATTTGTTTTGGGTCTTAATAAGAATCTTAAACTTAAACAGGTTTTTCTCAAAAGGAACATTTGGCTGAAGGACCCCTGGGAACAGCAACAACACACTTCTCTGGATGTGATATAGGGATATATATATATCTATTCTATAATTATTCTCTCTGTTAGTTTCTCTGTCTCTGTGTCTCTGTCTCAGTGTCTGCATCTGTGTCTCTGTTTCTTTCTCTCTCTCTGTCTCTCTGTCTCTGAATCTCTTAGGTCTCTCTGTCTCTCTGTCTCTGTGTCTCTGTCTCTGTCTGTCTCTGTGTCTCTGTCTCTGTCTTCCTCTGTCTCTGTCTGTCTCTCTCTCTGTCTCTCTCTGTCTCTGTCTGTCTCTCTCTCTCTCTCTCTCTCTCTCTCTCTCACTCTCTCTCTCTCTCTCTCTCTCTCTCTCTCTCTCTCTCAGCCTCCCTCCCTCCCACCCTCATTGTCTACAGCAATCCCAAAGGGAAATTCTCTACCTTCAATAATTCTAAACTGCTTTTGCAGTGACCATGAGTGTGATAGAGTATAAAACAAATGTTCCTAACAAAAATAATAGTTATGAAGATAATGATAATGAGGATGGTGATGATGATGATGAAGATAGCTGGAGTGTTTTATTTTTCTTTAACTATCAGATGCCTCCTAATCTTTGTATAATTCATTCATATATCTATGGAGAAAATAGTTCTGGCCCTTGCTGGAATTTAATAAGATGACAAAAAAAGAATATCCAACTCTGACATTAACAGACACTATCTGGCAGGCACTTTCATAAGACTGGATCAACCTGGGATAATTTGAGCACAGAGTAATTTTAACTAAACCTGAATCTCTAATCTTCTCCCAAAGCCAGTGCAATGTCAGCCGGGCTTGCTTTATGTGACAAGGGTCAGTGGTTTAATATATATTTCCTAGAAGAAGAGACAGGAACCACAAGTTAGTTAGCCCAGTTGGAAATGGAAGTAGATGGCTTTGTAAATCAGGAAGACATATCTATCTCTAAAGCCTTTTAAAGATAATTTAGAAGTGATACTTCCCATCAATCCTTAGGTCCTGCAATGAGGAATAACCAGCAAATCAGAGCTAAAGTTACCTCTGACAAAGGCAAGATGTAGTATATTACAGTGGAATGCCCTTTGGATTTGTAGTTGGAGGACCTGGGTTCAAGTACTGGCTCTGAAACTTTATTCTTTGTTTAATCTACCTGCAACTTCATCTTTCTGGCTTTCAATTTCCTTATCTCTAAAGTGAGGAAAATAGAAAACCTCTAAGGTTATTTCCAGATCAAAATCAATGTCATGAAAGAAAACTACTTGAGAAAACAGCATTGACAAAAGAGTTTTATTAAAGTTTTTTTTTTTTTCTGGACAAAGCATTGAGTGAGTAGAGTGATCCTCAGAAAATATTGTGAGGCAGCATGGTATAGGAGAAACAGCAATAAGCATGGACTCAGGAGTCCAACATTCTATGGACTGACATTGAACAAACCAATTGACTGGGCCTTGGCTTTTAAATTTGGAAAAGGAAGTTGAATTATCTGATTGAACCAGATATTTCTCTTCAAACTCTATGATATCCGTAAGAAATACACAATACACACACACATACACACACAGAGATAAATGTGTTAGGATGATGATTGGTTCTCACTGCTGGCATATTACTATAATAATCTATCAAGTGCTTAGAACATGTAAAGAACCTCAAACTCTCATAAAATAAATACAGAGAAGTAACTTGTACTGTCTTAGAAACATGTCTCTCTCTCTCTCTCCCTCTCTCTCTCTCTCTCTCTCTCTCTCTCTCTCTCTCTTTCTCTCTCTCTCATACACACACACACAAACACACACACACATGCACGCACAAAGATGAATGTGTTAAGATGGTGATTGTATATCTCTGGGTATAGAGATATTAGACAATTCTAGTTCACCATTTGTTATGACCAAAGAAGAATGATTGTTTTTTTTTCCACTTGATTCTGAGGTGGGTGATCAGGGGATGTGGCTGAAAATATGTCTGTTTGATTAAATGTTTTCTGTAATGATTTCAAATCTGATCATCATGTTGATATCATGTTTTGCCTTTATTCTGGGCCTGTTCTGGCCCTGACCCTTTACCGTAATTATAGCGGCAATAGTTCCTATAGGTTCAGTTTCCGAGTTTCAGTAAAAATTCTCGTATTGATCAAGATGAATGAAGAGTAGGTGAAAAAAGAGAAGTGTCACAGTATATTCTTCTCTGTATTGTCCTCAGGTAAGCTGTTGGAAATAGTTGAGACAAGTTTTAGGACACTGCCTTAGTACTAAGCAAGACCAAATACTATTGCTGATCAGGGAGTGGTATGACAAATGATGAAAAAGCTGAAAAATCTTCCAAAGTGTCTGATATAAGAGGCCTCAAAGGTCATCAGAGAGAAGTCTCCTCTACATCATCCTCCACAGATAGTCATTTGGATTACACTTGAAGATCTTCGTTGATGGAGAACTTGTTCCCCCCTTAGACTTTATGATCAACATATTGAAATTCACTTTAGGGCAGCTTTAGAAGTCTATGCAATATTTGGACTTAATCATTCGATTTTTGGTAATGACGTAACGATGTCTTCCATAGAATTTTTGATCTAGGAGAAAAAAAATCTGTGCAACATTGATGCAACCGAAGTTTGTGATGGAAGTTGAATTATACTAAATCATTTAAAGAAAGAGTCTTCTACAACTAAAACTTCCTAATCAGGCTTAATTTTGAAAAATCAAAATGGATTCTCAAACAGTGCTTCTTAGCTATTGATCATGAAAAGTGAATCTTTTTTGGCTATGCCAAGGATTTGGCATGTGCCACAATCCCTTGCATTCTTTCCAATAGCAGAATCACTCTGGGGCCATCAAACATAGTTTCTAGCCAATACTGACAAATGAAAAATTTACAGGCATGCTGCAATTAGTGTGGCCAAGATAACATAATGGTTGCCTTCTGGAATTAAAATATATTTCTGTCATAAAATGCATCCTTTACAGGCAGATAATTCTTTTTGACAGCTTATGAATTCCTTGAATTTTCTTTATCACAAAAGAGCTAGGGGGACTCAGAGGTCTAACCAGGAAAGTAGGTATCATGACTAGAAAATGATAGAAACCAGACTGCAGAAGTTAAACTATGGGGGATTACAGTGATTTTAGGCTTACAGAATCAAAGATACAGACAGAAATACCCAGAATAAGATTCTGTCACGGACAGAGTTACACTGATCACGAAAACTGTCCAACTTGTGAGTTTGTGTATTGTGCACCATCCTTATCCTCACCTAGGTGTCTTGTTTTCCCATTCAGAGGCAACTATGGATTAAGAAGCACACTTAACTGATACCTCACATAAGAAAAAAAAAAGCTTGTCATAAAGACTCCAAAACTGCTTATGGACAATGACACTAAACCCCAGCATATAGTCTACCTCTTTGGCTGGGGTCACCCCCTCCAGGGGCTGCCTTAAGTCTCAATGATCCCTCTGGAATTTTTTTTCCAAAGGAACAACCCAATCTTTTCAATGAGTCACACTCAAAGGCTCCAAACATCCAAGGGATCCATATTTACACACAAATTTTCTTTCTGTTCAATCCAGTTCAGGTCATCTAACATCAGTTGATTTTGATTTTTCATATGATAACAAAAACCTGAAATGATATCATGTTCATAAGGTCAATCACAAATTCCCCAGAATATATAATTTTCAATAGTATACTTACTACAAGATGAAAGATGATCAAATGAAATGAAATGAAATGAAATGTTTTTAAATGGACGGAAACTCTTTACACAGTATTTTCACCCAAGGCTTTGATCAAAGCTATGCAGACCACTATGATTTTTTCCCCTAGATTTTATTCCTGCATTTTGTTTTTACATCACTGTAATTTATGTATACGTAAATACGTACTCTTCCCTCAACTCACTCACAGTGAGCCTTCTTATTTACAAAGAAAAATCAGTAAAAAAAAAAAATAGAGAAAGTAATCACCTCTGAGAAAATCTATATTGTAGTCCTGTAGTCCCTTTTGTTTTAAGGAAAGTCATATATTCTTAATTCTGTAATAATCAAGGATAGCCTCTATAAATTTGCAGTATACAGCTTCATTTTTTACATTTGGTTCATTTACAGCATTGTAGTAATTATATATGCATCTATCTACATAATTAATATTATATATATATGAAGATATACATATCTATATCTATGTCTTTATCTATATCTATATTTATATCTATATCTATCTATATAATTAATATTATATATGAAGATATACATATGTATATCTATGTCTTTATCTATATCTATCTATATCTATATTTATATCTACATCTATATGTGTGAGTGTTTTCTTGGTTCTGCTAATTTTATTCTCCATCAATTCATACATGTTCTGCCATGATTCTCTTAATACTTCATATTTATCACCTCCATCACATTTAGATCCTGCAATTGATTTAGCCATTCTTCCCAATCAATGGGCACCCATTTTTTAAAAAAAATTATTTTACCATATATGGGAATTTTCTTTCTGTTATTGTCTTCCTTGAGCCATATTCTCAGTAGTCCCACTATATATTCTTCAAGGTTATATTTATATAGGTAAAATGAAAGGCTGTACAGTAAAGTGAAATGAGTGCTAATCCAAGAGTCAGAAGATCTGAATTCTAGTTATAGTTCTACCATTAACCTAACTGTGTGACCTTGGGCTATTACATCACTTCACTCTCTATGCCTCATTTTCATCATCTATAGAATGAAAGAGTTGGCCTTGATATTTATTTTCTCAACTCTGTAGGCTTCTCCCCACTTAATAGTATTTTTCCCAATTACATGTAAAGACAGTTTTCAACATTCACTTTTATAAGATTCTGATTTCTATGTTTTTCTCCCTCACCTTCCTCCTTTTCAAAAAAGCAAGAAGTCCGATTTATATAATACACATACAATCATATTAATCATATTTCCACATTAGTTATCTGGAAGAAGAATCAGAATAGAAGGGAAAAGCCATGAGAAAGAAAAAAAAGCAAAAATAGTATACTATGATCTACATTCAAAGTCCGCAGTTCTTTCTCTTGATGTGGATAGCATTTTCCATCATGAGTCTTTTGGAATTGTCATCGATCATTGTATTGCTAAGAAGAGCTAGGCCAATCCTAGTTGATCATAGCACAATGTTGCTGTTGCTGCATACAATGTTCTCCTGGTTCTTCTTGCATCACTCAGCATCAGTTTATTTAAGTCTTTCCAGGATTTTCTGAAGTCTGCCTACTCATCATTTCTTATAACACAATAGTATAGATATTTATTCATGCGTTCCCCAATTGATGGGCATGTCCTCAATTTCCAATTCTTGGCCACCACAAAAAGAACTGCTATAAATATTTTTGTACATCTGGATCCTTTTCCCTTTTTATGATTTGTTTGGGATACAGACCTAGCAACGGTATCGCTAGATCGAAGAGTATGCTCAGCTTGGTTGCCCTTTGAGCATAGTTCCAAATAGCTCTCCTGAATAGTTGGATCAGTTCACAACTCCACCAACAATGCATCAGTGTTCCAATTTTTCCACATCTCCTCCAACATTATTATTTTCCTTTTTTGTCATATTAACCAATCTGGTAGGTGTGAGGTGGTACCCCAGAGATGTTTTAATTTGCATTTCTCTATTCAATCGTCATTTAGAACCTTTTTAATATGACTTCTATATACTTTAAAGTAGAACTTTACAAGAAGAGTCTAACTCCTTAATGACATGCCTTCCATTCATCTCACCCCTTGTTGGGATAGCACAAAAACCCAATAGGGAGCAATAGAGTTTTTCTACTAGAAGTTAATATCCAGGGCAGTCCTAACATTAGATCAGTCTCTGACTATAGACCATTGCCAAAACATAGCCCAAGATATTCCCCAAGGAGCTAGCAGCTTACAAAGTACAGACAAGTGTCATTCCACTTAGCCATTCTACCAAATCACCTAAAACTTAAGACCTTACATTTTTCTCTAAAAGAAATAGTGGGAGAGGAACTTGAACATTTAATCAATCAAAGTAACTTTAAACCAGTTACAGACAAGTGATATGCTACTCCAATTAAGTCAGTACTGAATCCTGAAATCTAATGCCACTCTGAGAAACTGTAAAGATTATGGGCCACTGCTTATATGGAATTTAAACAGCTTTCATATCTAGCACCCACAGCCAATTAATTCTTTGCTGGTCTTTATGGGGAAGGCTTTTTACAAAACTTGACCTTGTTCAAGCTTATTAGCCACTGATCATAGATGATGCTACTCTAGCTGCTCCTAAATTATGACTTTCTAGGGGCATTCTGAACTAATTGCCTGAATTTTGAAGTTGATATAGTAATTTTCCAATGATTATAAAAGATTTCTACTCTTCCAAGGTTCCAAGTGTCAAAGCAAATTTCAAAGATGCTATGATTGGGGGATGAATAGAAAATGAACTCACCAATGACTTTGGGCAACCCCAATCTGCTTGAATATATCAGGCACGCAAGTAAAAGGTGAGAAATGTGAAATAGAATCTTCTGTTGTCACCTTTTCAGATAATTGTATCATTGCTACTTAAATACACTCTATCCAAGAAGTCTTATACCTTAAGGTATGTCTGCTACAAAAACAAAGAAGATAAATCAAGATTTTCTAGGATTGAATACCACTTTTGTATCTTTAGGAAGATAAGTTTGATAGCCAAGTGGAAGTTAAACTAGAATAGTGAGACACTGGTGGCAGTAGAATGCTATTGCAATAGTCCAGGAAAGAGGTCATGAGAGGCTGCAACAGGGTATTGGCAGAGTCAAAGGACAGAAAGGGCCATGTGAATAGGATGTTACAACGGTAACATATTGAATATGGAAGATAAGAGAAAGAGAAAAGTCAAGGATGACAGGGTGTGTGCCTGAGTAACTAGGAAAATGCTATTGCTCTCAATTTTAATAGGAATGTTAGGGAAAGGGGAGAATTTGGGGAAAATATATTTGTGCATGTTGAGTTTAAGATGTCTATAAGGCATGGGATTAAAAACGTTCAATAAGTAGTTGGAGATGTGAGACTGAAGTTTCAGAGAGATGTTTGACCTGCATAAGCAGATCTTGGAATCATCTGGATTGAATCTGAATTGTATCCATGAGCACTAGTGAGATAATCAAACAAAAGAGTATAGAAGTAGAAGAATATTCAGGAAAAATTTTTAGGGAAATGCAGCGTTACCTGGTGTGACCTGGAAAAAAATGAGCAATGGCCAGATAGATGGCGAACCAAGGGACAGGTAGATGGAGAACCAAGGAAAATAATTTCATGAAAATCTAGAGAAGATAGTGTCAATAAGAGGGAGATCGACTGTATCAAAAGATATAGAGAAGTCAAGTAAAATGAGAATTGTGAAAAGGCCATTAGATTTGGCAGTTAAGAGATTATTAGGAACTTTGAAGAGAGCCATTTCAATTGAATTGTGAGGGTGAAAGTAACACTGCAGAGGGTTAAGAAGAGACTAAAAAGAATGGAGTTGGAAGCATCACATATAGGTGGTCTTTTCAAGGAGTTTAGCCATAAAAAGGAGGAGTGACGTGAAGTATAACTAACAGGGATAGATGGATCAAGTGAGGGAATTGTGTTAAGTCTGGGGATACAAATAAGTAATGAAACAGTCCTGCTTTTGAGGAAGATAGATTCTAATGGAGAAATAAATAAATAGGTGTGTGTGTGTGTGTATATCTATATACAACAAATATGTTTAAAGAAAATTAATACAAGGAAGTTTGGGAGAAAAAAGTTTTAGCAATGGTGTGGGAGTGGGAGGGGTCAGAAAAGGCTTCATGTAGAAGGCAGTGCTTGATTTATCTGAAGAAAGAAAGAGATTCCACAAGGTAGAAATGAGGAAGGAGTGTATTCCATGGAAAGAGGGTGCAGGGAGAAGGTGGAGTGAAAATACATGGAGATGTGCAATGGAATGCCATATGTGGGGACCAGAAAGAAGGCCATTTTTTATTGGATTACAGAAGATGGGGCAGGGGGAGAATGCAAATTGAGGATGGAGAGAAAGATTTTGAAGGGCTGAAGAAGTTTAGCAGAAGAGTATATATTTCAACCTAGAGGCAATAGGATGCCACTGGAGTTTGTCAAGTAGAGTAGTTTATTGTGTAGATTTGATCTTAAGGAAAACAACTTTAGTGACTCTGTGAAGTATAGAATGGAGTGGGTATAGACTTGAGGTAGTGAAACCTATTAGTAGCTTATTGCAATTATTTGGTTGACAGATGGTAAGGACCAGAATTAAAGCAGGGATTCTGTAATTTTTTTTTAAAAAAGGAGAGCCAAAATGTTTTGTAAATATAGAAAGAGAAAAATAATTTGAAAACTGATTGCATATGTGAAGGAGGGTGATGAGTCAAGGATACCCCTAAGGTTACAAGGCTGAGAGATGAAAAAAATGGTAGGTAGCATCTTTGTCAAAAAGAAGAAAGTTTTGAAAAAGGATGGGTTTGGAGGGAAGATAACAAGTTCTTTTTTGGACATGTTGATATATAGATGATATCTTGTTGATATAAGGAGAAATAAAAGCTACTTGGTTCTGCTAATGAAGCTACTGAGTGACTTAGCTGGAATATTGATAGTAAAGCCTGAGTATATCAATAAGCCAGGGGTTGCATCCAATTAGACATCCCCAAAAGGGATGATCAAAAGACTAAGTTCTCTAGTTTACCTAAGATCCATGTTTTCTATGGTGAGACATGTAAAGAGGAATAAAGAGAGACATATGAGTTATAGAAGCAACTGGAACTTTCATGTTGTCTGGCTAACAGAAACAGCTATTCAAAACGAAAAGGGGCATTTACCATACCCCAATTCCTATTCACCCTTATTTGCTAGCTATCTGTCAGTGAGCTCAAAGAGACATTGATATTAGAGGCTATTCCTTCAAATTCTTGGCCAACAATCATGAAGTCTTTTTGGCTAGGACTTTGACTTAGGTCTTAATAAACCGCAAATTTCCTTCAGTTAAGAGATATAGTTAAATAGATTTTTATGAACTTCCTATACAACAAGATACTATAATGTGTCATCTAAAACATTCCACAAATTACAATGTAAAAAGAGTCAGAGTTCTGCAAAACAGACAGGAACATATTCATTAAGTACATGACTTCTTTTGTAAAATCTTTCAGCAATGACTTTAGGTACTGGTGAGAAGTGTTATTTCAACAGTGCTGCAAGTTCATCAAATATCTTACTGTTAAGTGAACTAGAACAATGAAGGAACTTAACAGCTTGGCTCATACAGAAACTGTCAGAATTTCAGGGCGACTATTCAGTTTCATCTCTCTCTCTCTCTTTCTCTCTCTCTCTCTCTCTCTCTCTCTCTCTCTCTCTCTCTCTCTCTCTCTCTCTCTCTCTCTCTTTCTCTCTCTCTCTGTCTCTCTCTCTCTCTCATTTCCTATAAGATAGAAGCAGGGTTTATCACCATAAGATTTCAAGTTAACAGACTGAATGTCCCCAGACTATTTAGTATTACAAAATGCAAGAGTTCAAAGCAGAGTTATTTGCTAATATAATAAAAATTACAGTACAACCTAAATTAATTGACTTATTCAGTGCCAAAACAAACTACCAAATGATTGGTTATAAATATTGAAAAAATAATATCAAATCCATCTGGAGAAAAGAGATCAATAACCTCAAAGGAAATCATGAAAAAAATACAGTGGGAGGGCAGCAGTAACATCTCAAACTATGCTACAAAGCAGTAATCACCAAAATGATTTGGTACAAGTGAAATAACAAAGATTGAGCAAAGGAAAAGATCACATATACAACATACAGAAGCAAACTGACATTGTACCATAATGTTCAATAACCCCCAATCCCCAAATTTTGATCTTTCATGTCTACATTTGCTATGATTGTATTTATTTTCTTTACTTCTTTCGTATGTTATGCTTAGATTTACATAGCTCTGGGAAGGGAAATTTGAGGTATCCCATTAGTATAGTTTTACTATTTCCTCCTGTAATTCATTCGACTTTTCCTTTAAGAATTTGGAAGCTATGACATTTTGGTGCATTTATGTTTAGTATTAGTATTACTTCATTGTCCCTGCTTATCCCTTTTAATTAAGTCTATTTTTACTTTTGCTTTGTTTGAAATCATGATCACTTGCCTTTTTTTACCTCATCTGAAGCATAATAGTTTCTGTTCCAGGCCCTTATTTTAACTCTGTGTGCATCTCTCTGTTTTAAGTGTGTTCCTTATAAACAACACTTTTGGATTCTGGTTTTTGATTCATTTTGATATCTTTTCTTTTTCTTTTTCATGGATGAGATCACCCTATTCACTTTCACAGCTACTAACTGAGCATTTCACTCTATCCTGGTTTCTTCTGTCTATCCTTCTATCTTTTTTATTCTGTCCCCCCTCATTTTTTTAGTTTCTGACCACTGTCTTTTTTTATTTCACATTCCTTTTTTAAATTTTCCTTTTCTTCTATTATTTCCTTTTCCCCTTATTTCCTTCTCTTCCTACTTGCATGTTGGGTAAGTAAGATTTCTATTACCAATTGAGTGTGGTGGGTGTGTGTGTGTGTGTGTGTGTGTGTGTGTATGTGTGTGTATGTGCACCAATTTAAACCAATTTAGATGTGAGTGAGGTTTGAGTGTTGCTCAACCCACCCCACCCCCCATTGTCCTGTCCACTATAAAAGACCTTTCCTTTGTACTTATTTTATACGAATAATTTTCCCCATTTTTTTCCCTGCCCCCTTCTCCTAGGGCATTCCTCTTTCTTACCCATCCATTTTTTCTTTACATTATTCCAATATAATCACCTCGCCCTCAAATTCTTTCTATGTAGAATCCTTCTAATAATGATAAACACTTAGAAGTTGCATTTATCCTCTTCCCATATAGAAAGGTAAACAGTTTAATCTTACTGAAACTCTTATGATTTCTCTTTCAGGTTTACCTTTTTCTGCTTCTCTTGAGTTTTGTATTTTAAAGTCAAATTTTCTATTCTGCTCTGGTCTTATAATCAGGAATATTTGAAAGTCCTCTATTTCATTTTATATCCTTTTTTCCTCCTGAAAGATTATACTAAGTTTTACTTGATATGTTATTATTGCTTTTAATCCCAGTTCATTTGCCTTCTGGAATATCATATCCCAACCCTTTCACTTCTTTAAAGTGGTAGCTGCTAAATCTTATGTGATTCTGACTGTAGCTCCACAATATTTGAATGGTTGGCTACTTGAAGAATGTTTTCTTTGAGCTGGGAACTCTAGAATTTGTCTATAATATTACTGGGAATTTTCATTTTGGAATCTCTTTCAGGAAGTGATTGGTATATTATGTCCATTTATATTTTACCCTCTGGTTCTAGGATATAATGGCAGTTTTCCTTGATAATTTTATTTGTTTCAGGTAGTCCAACAATTCTTAAATTATCTCTCCTTTACCTATTTTCTTGGTGAGTTTTTTTTGAGATATTTCACATTTTCTTCTATGTTTTTCTTTCTTTGACCTTTGTTTTTTATTGTTTCTTGATGTCTTATAGAGTCATTAGCTTCCATTTGCCCAATTCTAATTTCTAAGGAAATATTTTTTTTAATGAGCATTTGTACATTTTTTTTTCTTTTTGATCAATTCTGCTTTTTAAGGTGTTATTTTCATTAGTCAATATCCTCATCTGTTTTCTGATACTTGTCCAGGAAGGCCACAATTGATACTAATCTTCAGAACTTCCTATTCCCTTGGGACTAAAAGTGATACTGTCACTCTGGGCTTTCACTCTCTCATGATTGAATATTTTTTCTCTGCACTTGAACCAAGACACAGAAGTGGCTATAAGTAATATAATTGCCAAACTGCATCTCATCCTGCATACAGTGCTAGCAAAGGGGTCCCTTGTAATCTCTTTTTGACAAGTTGCCAGGTCCCCTCATCATCTCTGGCTTGAAGACTCTCAAAGCTGCGGCTGTCCTTGTTCCTCTAATTTTACCTACCAGTTAATTTTAGCAGTGATGTAAAAGAAAATTTCCTAACAATTGAAGCTGTCCAAAGACAGAATGAGTTGCTATGATTGGTAGTGAATTTCCACTTACTAGAGATTTTCAAATATGTTGAGGATTTTGTATAAAACATGCTTGGTCAGGGAGAGGTTGGGGTAAGTCTCCAAGTTTCTTTCAAACTTTATGCTGTCTCTCCTATTAGATATTATTTGTTTTGTTGCTTTAAAAATACGTGTTAAGCAACAAAAAAATAAAAACAAATCTTCCCATCTTCAATTTAAGATGCAAAGTTCCTTTTAACAATAAAAAAGAAAAACTACCAATAATGTGACCAAATCTGACAATGTATATAGTGTTTCATCCACATGGACTTTAGATCAGCTTCTACCCCATCCCACAGATCTCTCTTTCCAATCTCTTACATTGTCTTGGGCTGGAAAAATGCCTCACTCTGACCTTTTGTTGGCTCCACCACTTCAGAATTTGATTTGAAGTTTTATTTTAAAGTTGTTTTGAGAGGAATGTTGGGAGAGCTCAGTTGAGTTCTTTCTCTACTCTGCCATCTTGGCTCCACCCCCAGTAATCTATGAGCTCGAAAATGACACAGTCGTTTTATGTATTAAAGGCCACACCATTGAAAAATTAGAAGAGCAAGAAATGTATATTTTTCACAATGGGGGAAAATACACAAATGTATAAAATATTTGTAGTAGGTCCATTCATAGTGGTGAAGTTTCCAGTAGAAACTAAGGGGGGGTTTAACCAATTAAGGAATGGCTGAGTAAATTATAATATAATATTTTAACGGAATATTATTGCATTTTAAGAAATAACGAAAGGGTTGGCTTCAAGGAAATATGACAATATTGTAGGAATTGATGCAAAATAAACTAAGCTGAACCAAAAGAATTTTTTTAATGAATGTATTACAAATAACAAAAAAATTTTTAACAAATTGCAATGAAATTAAGGTCTTTCAATGAACAATTACAATTATATGCATGAATGGTAAAAACATGCAAACCACCTCCTGGAGAAGAGGTAAGAGGTTCAAGCTTCAAAGTGAGACATACATTTACTTATGGTGAAAAGAGAGAAGGCCAGAAGGAACCATAAACAAGGAGCAAAGCTTTGAAAGTTATCAACTGATTTTATTACATACTTATAAGAAAAAAAAGCTATTCATAAGAGTTCATGGTTTCATGTACAATCTTTTTTCTGTTCTATTTTGTATATTAAAGCATTCGTTTTCTTTGGAGTTTGTTAAGTTCAAAATGAAAATAAAATTTAAAGGGCAGCCAATTTCACATTGAAAGGTAGAGGCCATATTCATACAACTACTATAATCCAGTTAAGTTTCTACTGCTTTTGGGACTTGGAGATTTTCATATAAGAAAAACAATGCTAAACATGAAAAGTAATAGGCCTTTATCAGCCACATTTTATCTTATACAAGGAAAGGCATTATGGCTTAGCTTGAGGAAACTTGGGGCACAAGGTACATTTGAATTGTAGTTAATCAAGAAAAAAAAAAGCATTACAGCCAGATCTCTAGAGGGGCATGATACATCATAGCTTAGCCTGTGGAGGAGTCCAGACCTTTGCTAGGATGATATTGAACTAAAGGAGGAAGAAAGGGACAGAGGACCATTTCATTGAGCTCTTCTTTATCTAAAACTCAGATTATTTCAACCTCTGAGTACATTATTCTTGAGTTCTCTCCAGTTCAGTGTGGGCATACATTTTCTCATACAAGAAAGCTATTCAGAGATGAAGAAGAATGCATATTTCATAGGAAAATATAGAGTCTGGTTCTGGCTTGATTGAATTTGAACTTCTAATGAGACAAGAAGACCTGTACTAAACTGATAGGAATCCAGAAGTTCCCAGCAAGGAAAAGAAGAGTTAAGACAAAAAATGTCCTTCAGGAGGCTAAAACTCTTTTTTCCATAATTCCCCTGCATAACTCTCATTTCTTTTCCCAATTTTTCTTCTACCTCTCTTACTTGATTTTTAAAATCTTTTTTGATCCCTTCCAAGAGGACTTTTTAGGCTTGAGATAAATTCATATTCCCCTTTGAGGCTGCATATGTAGGCATTTTGACATCATTGTCCTCCTCTGAGTTTGTGTTTTGATCTTTCCTGTAGCCATAGCAGCTTTCTAGGATCAGGGTTCTTTTGGGGGTTTTTTTGCTCATTTTTTTAAAGTTCAACTCCACTCCTGAGCACTGTCCCAAGTTTCTTGTGCTGGGAGCCAGGGGCCTGGTGACTGGCTTTCTGTGCCTAGATCTCTCAGGTGCTTATGGCTTAACCACGGTGCTAGGGTGTCCCACCCCAGTTGTGCCTATTGTTCGGTGGTTCTAGGGCTGGAAGTTTACCTTCTGAAGCAGGGCTGTAAGCCTCACAGCTCGCCTGCTTGCCACTAGCCTGTTGAGCCAGGACTGAAGGGCCTCAGGTGGTAATCTATGCTGTCACTAAGAGCCTCCTGCTGGCTTACCTGGACACCATCTGTGCTGAGCTACACTTCCCTTTTACCTAAGTGAGACAGACCTTTCCTGAAGTCCTTCTATGCTATCTTAAGCTGGAAAATTGTATCACTCTATCTTTTTGTGGGTTCTGTTGTTCAGAATCCACTAAGAGGCTTGATTTAATGCTGTTTCCAAGGGAAACTGGGGAGATCTCAGGCATCTTCATGGTTTCTCTCTTCTATCTTGGCTCTGCTTCTCAGTTTCTTCATTTGAAAACTGAAGGTTTGGACTAGATGGCATTTGAGATCTGTTGCAACTTTAGATCTATGAATCTACAATGATGTTATACAAATTGCAAGCCTTTGACCCATTCTTGCTGACACAATATTGTTATACCAAAAACCTACCAAGCACATGCCTATAGAAGTGGAGACTGAGATGAGGACTGTCTCAGAACACTAATTTAACTATACATTTTGTCTGCAAATATGAATTTAAGACTCATCACATATTCTGTCCCGTTCAGTAACTATGCCACAATTCTAGTAGAGCATAAGACATATAACCTAGAAACTGAGATGCCCAAAAGAAAGAGAAAGACACAACTCTAACTCCCATGACTGCCTTCCCTGAAAGGAGGGTATGCTAGCAGAGTACACAAATACAAAGAGTGAAAAGCATACCAGCCATCAAGATAAAATACCATTGGTTCCTACTACCTACAGTGACTCACCTGGGTCTGTCTTTTTCCCTTTCTTCTATAGCTTCACACCTGGAATGTCATAAAAGGCCAGGTCATAAATCCAGGGGAAGGATTGTATATCTTCTCCCATTTAAAGATACTAGCTGCTGGCAGCTACCCTGAGTCAGGAGAAGCACTGTCCCTTCCTTGTAGTAAACTGCCCCAGAGACTTCCTTCTTTCCTTCCTTTGTCCCTTCCTTCCTTCCTGCTTTCTTTCCTTCCATAGTTCATTTATTTTGCTTTTTGCTGTGCTAATAAATGGGAGAGAGGGTTCTGCCATATATTAGTAAACAGGATTAGAATAAGAAGGCCTTCAACATAACTGAACTTTATTGCTGCTAAAGCTACTCTGGGAAAAGCCTTGTCCCAGAAATTGCTGCTGCCTACAAAGATTGGATCTCAAAAGGAACAAAGCACTAAAGAAGTAAAAGGAAATGAAAACTAGCATTACCCTAGAGCATCCCATGGCACAGATGTGTAGAAAAGAATAACAGCCCTGTGAAATGAAAAGAACATTGGATTGAAACTCAAAAGACTTGGATTCAAACCATACCTATGTCACTTACAAACTGATCAAGTCACATAACCTCTCTCTGCCTCATTCTCCTTACTGATAAAACAAAGAAGCCAAAATAGATGGTTTCGAAGGTCCCCAGGTAGCTATGTGGCACATTGGCTAGAAGGTTGAACTTGACGTCAGGTAGACCTAAGTTCAAATGTGGCCTCAAATACTAGTGCTACAACCCTGGGCAAAATCACTTGACCACTCCTACCTGTTTCCTCATTTATAAAATGGTAATAATAAAAGCATATGCCTCCCAGGGTTATGGTGAAGATAAAAAAATGAGTTAATATTTCTAAAGTGTTTTACAAAAGGTAAAGTGTTTATATGAATGCACACTATTATTATGATTAGTTATTAGTATGTTGATAATTATGATTATTATTTCTATGATCTTGTATCTATCAGAAACTTTCCTGGCAACCCTCAAATGAGAGCAGAGGCACCTATTCATTCAATCCATTTCTAAGATTGGGACTATTCCAGAAATTTGGAACATGGGGAATCGAGTGGAGGACCGGAATGCAGGTTTGCCACTCACCTTCTGTCAGCTTCATTTCAGGCGTATTTGGGGAAGAAAGTGTTGTTTGTTTGTTTTTTAATGCCAGTATTTCCACAGTGCTATTTAGTGCAGTTAGAGAATATTAAGTGGCCTTGGGAAACAGAAAATTAGCCTTTACTCATGTAGAGATGCTTGGTTCAGTATGCGTCATAGTGAGACTTTGTTTAAAGACAGTGAACATAGTGTTCTTTGCAGAAAAGCAAGACTGGAAATGGTCAGAGTGCTTATTGTCTCTCTCTTCAAGGTCTTCTTGCTGTCTTAACAAATGGTCTCAAATCCCAATTGCCTGAGATTGAGGCTGTCCTCTATGAGCACCTTCTTCTATCCTCCATGTTTTAAATATCTCTCTATGCCCTCAATAATTCTCTCCTTCTTTTGTTCTAATCTCAGAGTATGAAGTGGCCATCTAAGACATTAATATTTATGTCATTGATTTCATCCCTTTGGAAATCTTCATAACCTTATTCCCTTTCCTATAATCTCAACTAGTTCTTTCTCTGATACCTCAAAATAGATTCAATTCTCCTGTAAATGTACCCCCAAAACATCACCGCCATTACTAATAATAATTACTACCACCACTACTACCATGACAACAATTTGAAAAAATTTGAAAAAAAAATTGCATTACCTTTCTACATATTTGGTCTCTCCTGATAGGTAGATAGAAATAGATATAGGTAGATACATCTATCTATACATATACATACTACACACACACACACACACATACACATACACACACATTGGTGTGGAACTGGTTTCTGGAACTAGTTTCTAGAAACATCTGGTTTAAGGGGCTACAAGACGTCAAGACGATTTTTGGAAAGGGGAAAGACCTGACAAACATCTTCTCCCCTCAGATATCATGCCCTTACCTGAGGGTGTCCTCCCCAATGGAAGGTAAATTTTGATGGTTGAAACCTACCTAGTTATCTTGGGGTATACTGCCTGTATTTCTGTCTTAAAGAGTGTGCCTTAAACCCAATTAACTTGGGCTCTCATTGATTGGACAATAATAGGTCCCTGCTCAAACACCACTAAATGATTAGTTTTTGGGCACAACTGGCTCAGAGCAAATGTAAATAGCAATTGTTTCTCTTTTGGCCAGCAACCCTGAGGGTCTTCCCTTCCCATTTTGATTTTTTTTATTAAAGGAGCCATTCCTTGACCTACTTCCTGAACAGTCGTATTCACTGAATGGGCATTGCCTCACTCAAAGTGAGACCAGGGAAAGACCGTGGCTTAAAAAGCCAAGGTCTCCTACTGCATCCTGGGACATCTCCTTTTGTCCTGATCTATATCTGGCCACTGGATCCAGATGGCTCTGGAGGAGAAAGTGAGGCTGGTGACTGCACAACCCTCTCTCAACTCAAATCCAATTCATTTGCAAATCATGTCATCATCTTCCTGATGTCATTGTCCTCTTAGAGAATAAAGGACAAACCACAAACTGTGAAGAATAACTATTACATACCTTGCAGTGTACTTTCTAGACTCTGAGGGAAACAAACTCCAACCCTACATCAAGGAACTTATATCCTAGAAGGAAGTAGGATAAGTACATCCATACCCTCAGGCTTTAGCTTTATAAAGTTCTATTTCAATAGCTGAGTTTTATAGGATACATAAAGAATGACAATTAAATTATTCATTTTGATGCCAAAAATACCATTCAACACTCATTCAAAATACATAAATATGGAAGTATGTATGTATATAAACAATATAAATAAATTAAAGTGTATAGTTTTAAATTTGATATTACACATGATATATCATATATAAATTATATATCATATATAAAACATGTATTACATAATATGATGTTTAATATGCATTCTTTATTCCAAAAGACCAATAATAAAACATGCTTTCAGTTACGTATAGATGACGGATTTAGGGTACAGAAGGATTATGTGTGTGTGTGTGTGTGTGTGTGTGTGTGTGTGTGTGGCGTGCATTTGAGGGACTGAGGGAATTTGTTTTGCTTGACTGCTGATAATTGCTCAAAGAAATGTGTTTCCTTTCCTTTTCCTATTTTTTCCCCCATGTGGTACAGGGTGAGATGGAAAGAAAATAAATTTCTGTTAATATTTTTTAAATTGACAGATGGAAATATTAAAGATGTGAAATATTCAATGCACTTTGAGATGAAGCTCTTGTATTATTAGTTTAACTTAACTATTTAAATCTGTTATAAAACACCTGTCATGAAATGGGTATAATCCGTAAATGTTTATAATATAAAAACAAAATATATTAATAAAGCTTTAAAAATATGTGGTGTATACACATATAATATATCCTATAAAATTATATATCTTGTATAATGCAATGTATATAATTATAATTATATATATATGTGTGTGTGTGTGTACATATATATATATGATAGATCAGAGGGGCAGCTAGATGGTGCAGCAGATCAAATGATGTGCCTGTAATCAGGAAGACACATCTTTCTGAGTTCAAAATTGGTCTCAGACTTTGGGCAAGTCTCTTAACCCTGTTTGCCTCAGTTACCCCATCTATAAAATGAGCTGGAGAAGGAAATGGCAAATCATTGCAATATCTTTCCCAAGAGAACACCAAATGAGGACA
This sequence comes from Trichosurus vulpecula, assembly GCF_011100635.1. NCBI lineage: Eukaryota > Metazoa > Chordata > Mammalia > Diprotodontia > Phalangeridae > Trichosurus > Trichosurus vulpecula. The sequence continues at coordinate 309,534,253 of NC_050576.1, read as the reverse complement.
CAAAAGGTTGGACGTAACTGAACAACAACAACAACAACAACAAACCTAGATCAGAGCTGTCAACTCTAAGACAGTAAGGTTCCTCAGACAAAACTCTGAACTATCGTCAGAACCAGACTAAAATGGAGTTGAGGAATGCTTAACAAAATGAATAAAAATACAATAAAACAGAGATAATGTTAATTGTGAGTTTTCTAAATCAGTTTCACACCACTGATGTAGATTACATGAACAGATTATAAAATAAATGTTATATAATATATATCATATACATAATTGTGTATAATATGTTTATATTATATCCATGCCCATACAGGTAATGTGTACATAGGTATATATGAATATATATATATATATATATATATATATATATATATATATATATAAATTGCATGTATTAGCATTGAATTGTCTAGATATAAACATCTATCTATCTATCTACCTATCTATCTATCGTCTATCTGTCTACCTGTCTACCTGCCTGTCAAACTCCTTCCTAAACTCCAGAAGGAAGCAGCATGTGTAACAACAGTGCTGCTTGCAGCTGCTGCTGAGGTGTAAGACCAGCAACAAGAGCTGCCAGCACAGGTTCTTTGATCTGTTTTTCTAAGGAAAGCAACTTTAAGGGGTTAACAATCTCACTTTAATCAAACATACATATATCATTAACTTAGTTCAAGGGGAAAAGCCAGCACTTTGAATTTCAGAGCAAATACAAACAGAAGAGACAATATAAACAGAGCAAATAGCACAATTCAACAGACAGACTTTGTCTAATCAAGCCATCATATACATAGTTACCAAAAAGAGAACCACCAATCCAGTGGCTACTCAGAGTCTCCACATCAACACTCTTCCAGTGAGTGAGAGTCCCAAACAAAACACTAACCTCTGAGTTTATATACCCTTCCTAGGGCCAGAAGGCTTCACACCTATCAGCAAAAGGGTGTGGGCCCAGGGCTTTTTACCTAGTAAGACTTAATCAAAGGCACTTGATTACTTTAACATTCTAAAAGAGAAAACAGTAAAAAAAACCAAAAAACAAAAAAATCCCCACCCTAATTACCAATACAGCGTGTTATAATAGAAATTTATTTACCTTGGAGTCATCAAATCCTAGACTCCACTATTGGGTCTGCCACTTATGTGCCAGCTTTGTGCTTTTGGTTGAATCAATCAGGTTCTCAAACTCCCAGTATGCTTTTCTGTAGCACGTATATTAATACAGTACTTTTTAGTAATTACATTAATTATATTACAATACAACAATTACATTAAAGTACACTAATATAATATCTAATACAGTATATTAATCTATGAATTCAATACGCTGATGGCAAACATTGGTTAAGTTGTTATGATTGTATTTTAAACTACTTTCTATTTAAGAGATAGAGAAATATTAGATTTTTTGCTCAGGAGATAATATGTTTGAGAAAAATAAGAGTAGTTATTAACAGGGATTACCATTTTGGTAAATAAAACTGACTTAGTGGCTCCTCTTTGTTAAAGATTACTTTGATTTACCTGTTGGCCTATTAGGGAAAATACCACTATTTTTAAGAAAAGCTAAACCTCCAAAAGACTCATGATGGAGAAAGCTATCCACACTTGAGAAAGAGTTACAGAATCTAAATGCAGTTTGAAATAAACTATTTGCTCTCTTTTTTTTCCTCTTCTTTTTTGTTTTGTTTCTTCTCTCTCATGGTTCATTCCATTAGTTATAATTCATCTTTACAACTTGACTATTGTGTAAATAAGTTTCATGTGAAGGTATATGTAAAACCTATATCAGATTACATGCCTTCTTGAGGGGAAGGGGAGAAGAGAGGAAGGGGCAGAAAATTTGGAACTCAAAAACTTGTGGAACTGAGTGTTGTAAAGTGAAAATAAAAAATTAGATTTATTTAAAAAAAAAAGAAAAGCTAAACATTTCCCTACTCTATTTTCTGTTTCTACATCACACTCTATGAAGATCATGGTTTAGTACTGATGACCACAATAGTAGTAGGGTATCAAGCAAAATATTTAGAAGACCCCAGAAGGCAAAAGCTCATTATGCTTGTGCTACGCAAGCACACAAAATTTCTGAGAGAAAGAGAGAAATCACAAAAATGATGCACAGACAATAACGATTCAGATTTTCAAAAGAAATATTATCTTTTTGTCTTTAAATACAGACTTAAAGTCTCATTTTAGGATATATTCTCGAAGACATCAAATTTTTGCTTGTGCTTTTACAGTAGTATGCTAACTATTCTCTTAATTCTAATGTTTCCTCTTTCTAATACATTCTATACATTGTTACCAGACTAATCTTGTAGTAATAATACTTATATCACGCTTAATATTGGCAATGGCTTCACCTTTGTTATTTTATTTGATCTTCATAACAACCCTCTAAATTAGGTGATATTAGCATCTGCTTATCATTTAATAGATGAAGAAACTGAGGCTGAAAAATTAACTCTTTTTATAATCTTGCTTCCCAAGAAAGTCCAGATTTGGTACTTTAGCATTCAAGGGACTGTCCTTTCTCATTTTTCTGACTATAACACTAAGTACTCCCATACATAGAATTATAGATTTAGAGGTATTAGGGACCTTTGAGATTATTGAGTCCAAATCTTTCATTTCACAAATGAGGAAATTGAGGCCTAGACAGTTTAAGTGATTTGCCCAGGGCCATATAACTAGTGTCAGAAGACACTTATATGTATTCTCTCCTCCCACACACTGCTATACTCTGACCTAACTGTACTGTGCCTATTTTGGTGTATTCTTCTCTCTAGATAGATATTCTTTCTAGAATATCCTAATGCTGACTTCTCTAAAGTTCAGTTTAGTTAAATGGATAATCCCCATGACAGTCAATATGACAGAGTGAATAGAAAACTAGAATTAGAATTAGGAAAACCTGATCCAAAATAAGTCATTTAACCTTTCTAACCTCCATTCCTCCTGCTGTAATGTAAGTATAATAATACCTGTATTACCTACCTCACAAAGCTCCTTTAAGACTCTAGGGAAGTAATAGAGAAGGGTTAGGAGGAAAGATAATGGGTTCCATTTTTGAAAAAAAAAAGTGAGTTTAAGTCGACTACTGGAAATCCAGTTCGAGATGTCTGAAAGACAGTGCCTATAAATTATGAAATGGTTAAAACACCAATGGGCATAATTTTGTAATATTGTATATTGTAAATTCAGAGAAACATAAGATTGTATATTTACACAGAATGAAAAATCTGAATTAAATAAACATTATGCTACATATTTTAAAAAGATCACTAAAAATGAGTTGTCCTCTGAAGAATAGAAAACTCAATTATAATCCTGGAGAATAGGTAGTAAAATATAAATAAATAGAAAGAGAGAGAGAGAGAGATATTGAGAGAGAGAGAGAGAGAGAGAGAGAGAAAGGAAGGAAGGAAGGAAAGAAGGAAGGAAGGAAGGAAGGAAGGAAGGAAGGAAGGAAGGAAGGAAGGAAGGAAGGAAGGAAGGAAGAAAAATATATTTTCTGCCTCAGGTCAGTGAGACGGGAAAGTACTATTTCAGAGTGCTATATACATTGTCAGATTTGATCACAGTATCAGTAGTTTTATTTCTTAGTTTTTTCATTGTTAAAAGAATCTTTGCATCTTAAATTGAAGATTTTTTAAATTTTGTTTGTTGCTTACCATGTTTAAATATAATGACAAAAGACATTAATAAGATGTATTTTTAAAGGAATAAAACAGGTGAGATAGAAAAAAAAAGTTTGAAATGAAATGAGGAGACTTACTCCAACCTCTCCCTGACCAAGCATGTTTCATACCAAATCCTCAACATGTGGTCATCCAAATCCGTGTGAAAATCTCTAGTAAGTGGAAATTCACTACAAATCATAGCAGCTCATTTTGCTTTTGGACAGCTTCGATTGCTAGGAAATTTTCTCCTACATCACTGCTAAAATTAACTGGTAGGTAAAATAAGAGTGACAAGAAAAGCATTAGAGAATATTCCAATGTTCTGCTTTACATTCTGAATTTATTTATGCTGCCCTTTAGAATTATTGCTTTCATTATGAGGGTTCCTATATTGTTGGTCCAAGAATGTTTTTGGAGAGGCTGTGCTATAGTGAAAACCTCTGAGATAACCATTTGCAGCTGTTTTCAATCAAATAGGTGATAAAAGATAAAGCAGTTTTTCTGCCTAGAAACCATTTGAACTTGGATCCATGAAAAGACCAAATAAAAGAACTTTGAGATCTACTTAGTTCAAAAGTTCTAGGATTAAAGGTTCCCCTTGCAACTTGTCCCTGTCTCCCCACCACCACTACTTCCTAATATTTTCTCCCTCCATAAATTGACTTGTATTTCCTTTTCTGTGTAAATATGTCTCCCTCAAAATTTGAAGTTCCTAGAAGATGAGGACCAATTTATTTTCTTGCATCACAATCTAGTGCAATTCCTTAACCAGAATAGGTCCCAGATAAGTGTTTGCTGAATTGAATTGAAATATGTTTCATCATAACTTCCAACCATAACTCCTAGTGCAGCCCTTTATGCCCAAGCAGAACGAGTCTAATTAATACCTATTTACCACAACAGCCTTACAAATACTTCTATTAAGACAGCATTTTTTATAACCTCCCTTAAGTCTTCTCTTAAGGGTAAATGTTCCAGGTTCCTTCAACTGATCCTTATTCAGAATGGTTTCTTAGTTAGCCCACTCTAGATATAAACCATTTTGTCAAAGTCCTTCCTGAAAAGGGGGTGGCCAGAATTGAACACAACTATAGATGCCATCTATATTTGCATTAAAATTCTTGCCCTAAGATATAACATCATTATTGACATCCAATAAAAATCTTAGATCTTTGCTGTCCTACCTCCCATAGAGGCTATCGATTAGCCACGATACCCACTTGCTTTACCTATGAGGTTGATTTTTATCAACCCAAATGAGAGACTATAATTATTCCTACAAAATTTCATCTTACTTGATTCAAATCTCTTTTTCTAGCCTCTTTTAATATTTTTGGATCCTGACTGTCAACCAACATGTTAGCATTGATATAACCTTTGTGTTATTTCCAAAGTTCATAAGCATAGAATTCACGTTATTAAGCAAGGCATTGATGAAAATGTTAAACTGCATAGGTCCAAGGTCCAATCCTTATAACACTACACTAGAGGCCTCTCTCCAGGTCACGACCACTCCATGAATGATTACTCTTTTTGTTTCATCATTAAAATAGCTTCAAATCTATTTCATTATATACTTTCATCTAGCTCACATTTCTCCATCTTACACACAAGGAAATCATAACAATCTCAAATATTTAGGCATACTGTGGCTACAAGTAGTGTAGCAATCCTTTCAAAAATGGAAATCAGTTTACTTTGTTTATTGCTTCCCTTTCTAAATACTTGCAAACCATCCTTTAAAAATATGTTCTAGGATTTATGCAGACATCTAAGACAAATTCACCAGCAAAAAAAAAATTGGGGACTTAGCCTCCTTCTCTCTTCTGTTAATCATGACAAAATTTTCACAACTCCCTTCTACCAGCCTCTCTCCTATCCTTCACAATCTCTTCAAGACAATTGTTTCAGCAATTGTATGTACCAGTTCTATCAGTGGAAATGTAGGTTGCTGGAGCCTGGTGATTTGCTCTCATGGAGGGCAGCCAAATACTCTCTTATCATCTCCTTACTTATCTTTGTTGTCAACAATGCATTTATGATTTTTGTTCTTTCTTTCCAAATACATAGGAAAGATTATTTTTCTTACCAGAAAAAAAGTTTTCTCTCCCTTGTCTTTCTTCGTTTTTCCATGAACAAAAGTGGTCCCTGTCACTCTCCTATTCCTTCTTTAGTCCACAAAATTACTGTTATTTTTGTTCTCTCAGAGCTCTCTTTGTGGTCATTTGTAGTCATCACCAACCTCAGCTCCATGGGAGATTTAGTGCTCCTGACATTGTCCCCACACAACTTTACAGGCCTCTTTGAATCAACTCCAACAGGTGCCTGCTAAGCTGGTCTGTTTTGCAAGAAATTATCATTGAAAAGGTCTACTATATGTCACTGTGGCTTTCCTTATAATTTGGAGTGACATAATTAGAAATAAATGATTTAAACATTTTGTAAATGTCAATTTTTTAATAAAGGAAAGATAACAAATAATGATAAGAACTTACCCAACTGATTTGAGTCAGTTTCAACCAATATAATGTAATATGGATGTTTTTCTCTTTCTAGTAATTTCTTCAGTCCAATATGGATTCTATAGGGTGCTGCCCTAAGTTATATTAGACATGGGTCAAAATCCAACTGATTGACTTCTTTGTAAAATCTCCTGCTTTTTCCTCTCTGGAAGCAATGTCAAAAGCAAATTTTAAATGATATATGAGATGAAATGCCCCGTTGAAGAAAGAATGCTCAAAGATTTGCAGCTACTCTTTTTTAAGACTATGCCCTGACAGTTCTCACCTTTAAATAATAGACAACTCCAACCATGAGAAAAAAATGTTCTAGTTCCTTTCGTGTTTTACCTGTCTTATCTCTAGAGTTCACTGAACAGGAATATCATAAGTCAACCTATAGTCAATATTTCAAATAAAATGTTGGATGAAGGCATCATTTAGTTTCCATTGCTTTTAAACTATCCCACTCTTGGGAGGCAAAATAACGATAGCTTTGCAAAGCCAACTTTATACAACTTTTTAAATGCAGAGTTGAGTCAATCTTTATCTGCATTGAGTATGGGAATGAACACTTTTCGCATGCTTTTGTATACTGTACAGTTGAAGCACCACAATACAAATATCCTCTTACCTCTTTTCATTTTCGATAAAATGTACTTAGCAACCCTTTATTATATGCATACTCCACACTAAACAAAGTCGGTAAAACATTCATGACTGCTCTTGAAAAGTTTGCAATCTAAGGTGATAATATATTGCATTTGTATAGTGCTTCGCATTTAATAAAGTACTTTCGAATCCATTATTTCATTTAATTCTCACAACAACCCAGTGAGGTAGGCAAAACTGGAACATTTATCTCCATCATAAAAAGGGAAATTGAAGTTTTAAAAATGTACTAATATTCCTCTTATAACATTCTGTAGTGCATCAAGCTGGAACTAAAACCATGGTCCTGACCCTCAGCCCAATATTCTTTTAACTAGTCCATATACCATCTCTCCAATATTGCTCTCCCATAAATTGTTATAATATGTTTTTTCAACCACTGTAATGCCCCTATTGCATTCTAGTTTGGATTAGAAGTACTTTTATTCATTTCATATGAAGGATGGAAGGTCTTCTTTGTTGAGAGAAAGAGACAAGGACAAAGAGACAGAGACTCAAAGACAGAGAGAAAGAAAGAGACACAGAGAGGCAAAGACAGACAGCAACAGAGAGAGCTTCAGTTAAATCTAGTGCTGTTTGTCCAGAAATAAGCTTTTCTCCCTTCCCCATACCTTTATAACAAACACTTAAAAAGCAATAAAAATCAGCTTGTCTTTATTTGAAGACAACTTCATCATAAAAGTATATGCAGCAAACAATTAAATGATGCCTTTTCACCAGGCTTTGGTAAGGAGATGAAGGGGTGAGACTGGATAAATTCCAAATGTAGCATCAAATTCTATTCTAGTTGGTCACCCCTTAAGTACATCAGAACCAAACACAGCTCCTACTAAACATTATTATATTCAGTTCAGGATAGCAACTGTCTTCCTTTGAAATAAGTAACAACTAGTGAAGTATCATATACCCCATCAATATGAGCAGGGGTTTGATGGAACCAGTTTCTAAAAGTCAACTGTTCAATTTTCGGTGTGAACATTTATATCTCAGAACTGGGCAAACACTGCAAATCGAGTATTATTGTTTTATTGATGCTTTATTAACTTAAGAAAATGATGGAGAAAATGTTAATAATGAAAATTAAACTTAAAATGTATCATGCATACTTTTTTTCAGAGCCAGGGTTATTTACCAGCACACCACTGATATCCTTTCCCTGGAATTAAAAAGTCCCTGTTTCCTTTGGGATGCCACTGTCTGTAATCCTTCAGTCCCTCCTTCCAGCTGAAAACAAACTATTCTTTCCATCAAGTTCCTTGGAGATAAGGGGCTATATTTATTTCCCTATTCAATTTACAAAGACCGGAAGCAGACACTAGAATATAATCTTCCCTTGAGTACTCATTAAGGAGGGGTTTTGCCCCCAATAGGTATATTTGAAGAACAGTGAAGTCTTTAATTAGATAAATAAGCCAAATGGTACAGAAACAGTAGAGTGAACCACAAGTAGAAATACTGGGCTTGAACAGGACACTACAGTACTTCCATTCAAGAATTTCTTGGCCTGGGATCCGTAGACCCATAAATGATCAGTGGATAGATTTCAGGGAGTCCATGAACTTGGATAAGAAAAAAGAAATACATAACATAATCTATTTTCATTGTGATCACATGCATTTTATGTTATGCATTTAAAACATGATTCTTAGAAGGAGTCCATGACACAAAAAAGAGGCTAAGAATCCCTGTTCTTAGCCAGGCTGTACTTGACCAAGAATCCTTTCTACAACAGCCCTGAAAAGTAATCTTTTTACTTCCTCTTGAAGATAATTGTAAGAGGAAAATGAAGACACCTTGATCTAGTTTCTTCAAATTTGGAATGGTTCTTTTTTTTGGGGTGGCAGTTAACTATACCTATAATTTAATCAGTGTAGGGAAGTCCTAGTTAGGAAATACCCTTTACTAATAGATATCAACTACTTCTCTGAAATTTACACCCTTACAGAGGCGCCAGTGGGACTGACAGTTTATGTCTTGCCAAAGGCCACAGAGCCAATATAAATCAGAGGCAGGTCTTAAACCAAGGCTTTTGCACTCTATCAAACCACATTACTTTAATAATAAGGGTTTTTCCCCATTTCATATTGAGATATTGAGTTTCTCTGCAATTTCTATCCAATGTTCCTATTCCCCCCCCCCACCACTGAAACAAAATAGAACAAGTCATCCATCTTCTGCATGAAACTCATTAAAATACTTAAAAATCCTTATCATGTTACACTGAAGTCTTTCTTCTAGAGACTAAACTTCCCCATTTCCTTAAATTGGTCCTCAAGTGTTGTCTAGACCTCTCACTATCCTGGTTACCCTCTGGACCCTCTTAATCTTAACAATATCTTTATTCAATTATGATACCAAAAGTTCAACACAATATTCCAGGTATGGTCAGACTAAGGTGGAGTACAAAGTAAATTCACTATCATTTTTATTCTGGCTTCTCTTTATGTCACTTAGGTTAAGAATAGCCTTTTTTCTACCTCTTGACTCATTCTGAGTTTGTTGGGCACTAAAATTCTATGATAATATTCACAGGTATTGTTAAATAACTATGATACTTATATCCTATAATTGTGAAATTGATTTTCTGGAACCCAAATGTAAGTCATTTTTCAGTTCTTTTAAAGGTTAAATTTAGGCCATCGCTGTAGCCCATCAAAATCTTTGGATCCTTACTTTATCATCTATTTCTGACCTATCCCTTTTCATTTTCAAGTCATCTGAAAATTTGACACCCCTGCCTTGAGAGGGTGATTGTGTAGCTCAGTGGAAGGAACAATGATCCAGGCTCAAATCCCACTTCTGTCACTACTGTGTAATATTGTTCAAGTCACTCACCTCTCTGGGCCTAAGCTTCCTTAATTATAAGTTGAAAGGGTAGCCTAGATGTCCATTAAGCTCCCCTCCAGATCACTGTCTATTGTATTAGACCTTTATCTACATCATTGATAAATGTTTTGAACAGAAAGGGTCAATAAGACATCCCTGGGACATTCCTCTAAAGACCTTCTTTTAAGTTAAAATTGAAAACACTGATCTTTAAGCTTGATAATTCATTATTTATCATACACTATAAACATCCCATCTTATCCACAAGGATACATTAAATTAATTTGACATATATTAACTTCCATGCCTGCACCATTTTCCTAATCTACCATTCTATCTACATGTTTTGCCCAAAAGAAAATAACAAAGTCATGGTCCTTTGGTGATAATTATTCTCTTTTCTAAACACTTCTCAAAAGTCATAATATATATGGATGGATGGATATACATAGGTACATACGTACATGCACACATATAATATGTACGTGTGTATATATATATATATATATATATATATATATATATATATATATATATATATATATATATATATATATATACATATTTGTGTATATATCATCCCCCAGAAGTGCTGAGGCAACAGATGCACTGGAATAAACATTGGTTTAGGAATCGAAATATCTGGGTCCAAAACCTGACTCAAACACAGTTTTGGAGATGTTTGGCAAGCCATTAAACCTCCTCAGGTCTCGATTTCATTTTTTGCAAACTGCAGGCATATTGGATTAAATTATCTCTAAGGTCATTTCTGTTCATGTCTATGAACCAACATAGACAAACTCATTGAACTATCATTTTCAAACTGTACCTTTTTTCCATTTTTGATAGAAATTTAATAGACATTTGCTTTTATCTGTTATTGTGACAACTCATTTATTCTTTGAATTTTTGCAAAGATTCATAATAGAGGACAAGAAATCATATCCTCTGGTTCTTTCACTATTGAAATATGGTTTATCCCCACCTGATGACTTGAAGTAATTGAGGGCAGCTAGATTCTAACCTACGAAATTCTTGCTTATCTTCATTTTCAACACTCCATTAAATATTTTTGGTTTTTATCCTTTTTAGTCCAAAGATAATGTTCTTTGGAATAGAATATCAAAGCAAAACTAAGATCTGATTAATTAAACCTTTGTCCTTTATGATTATTCTATTTATCTCAAGCAGTAATCCTATCTCTCAATTGTCCTCTTGTTCCAAAAAAGTTTGTTTGCTTGTTTATTTATTTATTTATTTCTTTATCTATTTATTTATTTATTTATTTATTTGTTCATTTATTTATTTATTTATTCATTCATTTATTTATTTATTTATTTGTTGCAGCAGGTAGGAGAAGGCAGGGCAATTGGGGTTTAGCGACTTGCCCAAGGTCACACAGCTAGTAAATGTGTCAAGTGTCTGAGGCCGGATTTGAATTCAGGTACTCCTGACTCCAGGGCCAGTGCTCTACTCACTGTGCCACCTAGCTGCCCCACCAATAAAGTTTATTTAAAAAAAAGAATAAAAAGATCACTTGTATTGAGGGGTAAAGAGATTTCATCTTTCTCGAAAGGAATTTTTGTATTGTTCTAACTCTTTGTTCCTTCTTTTCCATGATTTTGAAGTATTTTTAGGTTTTAAACACTGAAGTACAAGCTCTGTGAGGGCAATGTATTACATATACAAATATACGTGTACATATATATATACACATATACATACATATATGTGTATTATGTATTATATATGTATAATGTGTGTGTGTGTGTGTAGATATACAACTTCACATTTTCCTCAGGACTCAAAGTAGTAACTTTCATGGAATTAAGTTCTCAATAAATATTTGTTGAAAGTTGAATTAATGAATGAATAATATAGATAACATTCATTTACACAACTATAGGAGAGTTTATAAATTTCATTAAATAATAAATTCTAAGGAAAATGGGATGTATATAGTTTTGCACAACTGTGTTCCTGAAAATTTGAGTAATTTTTGAAATTTTTATGGATCAGACAATATTTTAATTTCTTAGGTAAACTCATTACATAAAGGATAAACTGGGTTAAATCCTCTTATACAAATAATAATTCTCAAATTGGTGGAGCAGGGCAAAGCAACATTTTGCAGTGGGAAATCTTGGGAAGACTAAACAGTAAGTCCAACCATTCCCCAGTTGCTACTATTTCTCCCATCAACAGTTACCTTGTAGTTGATTTTTTTAGATGGCTAGATGGATAAATAGATGATAAGAGATATACAAATTTTCTACCTTGTTTGAATGTAAGCTCATGCAATAAATGTAATTGAATGTAAAGAGTACCTGTTTCATTTTTGTCTTTGAATCCCTAGTGCCTCAGACAAATGACTCATTGGCCTATAGTATTTTCTTTTTTCTTTTTTTTTTTTTTTTTGGCAGGGCAGTTTGGGTTAAGTGACTTGCCCCATGGTCACACAGCTAGTATATGTGTCAAGTATCTGAGGCTGTATTTGAACTCAGGTCCTCCTGACTCTGGGGCCGGTGTTCTACTCACTGCGCCACCTACGTGCCCCTATTTTCCTAATAAATGCTTTCTGATAGCTTGACCAATTGATTAAGGGAAGCCTATGGGAACTAAGAACTAAGTACCTGGTTAATGGTGTGGAATAGTGTAGACAAGTGGGAGACAGAAACAATGGTCCTCCTTTCTACTTCTACCTGCACTGTCAGGATTCCTTCACAGCTATCTTCCCGGGATTGGGGATAGGGGGCAGAGATGAAAACAGGTAATCTAATTACAATACAGCTTTCAGATGTCATGATTACATAAACACACCAAAGATGATGAAGTTCTCTTTTGCCTAGATTCTGTCTTATCTTCAGATTTTATATAAAATCTCTTCTCTTTCAAGAACTTTAACAAGAACAGAGCTCTCTATGTTGCCACCAACTGGACAATAGAGTAATGAAACCATCTGGGCTAGCCTATACATGAAAACTGATATCATTCATTTGTAGTTATACCTTGCATGTTCCCAAAGATTCTGGGAAAATTTTAAAGTGTTTAAATGTGACTAGAATTTTCTCCCTTGAAGCTGACATATCTTGTGAAAAGCATTAGAGAGAAAGAGAGAAATTCGCAGATGACTAGAATGAAAAGAGTTCCCTTAGTTGGAAGATACTTTGAAAGAACCCCTCGGTTCTTTCAAGGATATACTTCTTATGCCTGTCATCTGTAAGTTTTTTGACCTAGTTAGACTTCTTGAGACTAGCACTTTTGGGTCTTTTACTCAGATAAAACATATGTTACCCACTAGAAAGAAGACCGACATCTGTGTTGTCCAGCTAGGCCAGTTGGCTACCCCACAGAAAACTGACAAACTCCATCAGTGAGTCTGATTGATAGGCCAATAAATAGTTTGTTACTGATAGTCAATTTGACTCATCTGATTGTGTGTGTGTGTGTGTGTGTGTGTGTGTGTGTGATGCATTAAAAATTTGCTACTTGCCTATTTACTTATTATTTGGTCAGTAGCCCAATTTTCATTTTAGTTTGTTTATTTTTTAAACACTAAAAAGAACAAAGACACAGGAGTTTCACTATCACCTTCACACTTGATGACATTTTGAGTAGCTTGTAAATTGATAATATTCACGTGGGGCATTTCATACTGTCCAACGTTTTCAACTGAGAATTAATAATGCAGTATAGCATTTCAAAAGCAAGTCTCTCTTCCCAAACACTCAGTGAGATTTAGCTGAGTGAGCCTGAGAAAGACTCCTTGATGTTGATTTCCGTCTTCCCTACTTCAGTGGTCAGAGATAAAGACTTCATTGAGAATGCATATGACCAGAAAAGGACGTAAGCTGGTCAAGTAGCCTCAATAGTGAACAATAAAGAGGAAGGCTGCATGCTCTACTGACAACCAAGAAATGTGCAGATGTAATATGTGTGTGTGTGTGTGTATTTAACATAGTTTTTCAAGCTCTCTGAAAAAAATGTCTATATGAACATCTTTCCATCACCTCATTAAGTCTAGACAATCAACAAAATAATAAATTAAACCCTAATTTGAGGCACTTGTTGATTATCAAGGGGCAGATTCGCACAGTGAAAATTTAACAATCAGCTCTTGAGATTTAGCCAAAACTGGCTACAGTTTACTCCCGCACATACATACACATGCATATGTACACACATACACACATGTGTATATATATATGCATAAAACAAGCTTATACATATAAATATACAGATATATACATATGCATATATATTTATGCATACACATACATGTACACATGCACCTGCACACATAGAATATATACATGTACTTATGCTTTCCAAAGGAAGGTCTGAAACAAATTGCATGAATGTTCTGCGGAGAATTTAAAGATATGAAAAAAGGATGAGAAAGCTTGAATGGTTTACAACTTGCATGGGTGAAGAGAAATCAATTGTTGATAAAATACTAGATCTTTTAAAGTACTGAAAGAATAGTCAGTGTCTCATTAACAAAAAATTCAGCTCAGAGAAACCATTTTACTCTTTGTGTGGAGACTGAAGTAAGCACTAGTCTGCACATCATCTTTGTAGGCAACAGAGATGAGAAAAGAAAGAAAGGGGAAACTTTGTCTAAGAAGGTCATTTGCAGAGTTCCAGGATTCACTGGTATTTTCTAAAAACTCAAAAAAACTTCTCTGGAAACCTATTCCTTTCTTTTTATCATTAATGTTTCCTCGAAGCATTCCTTCTGCTTTGTTGTTAGAATTAGAAGATGGGAAGGGTTACAAGTAAAGGAAAATCCTATTTAATAGGACTATAGAGTCATTCAATAGATAGATAGATTGATAGATCGATGATAGATATATGCATCTATATATATATACTTATATATGCACATATAATATGATAATTATGGAATGGAATACTGTTGATGTAGAGAAATAATAGGATTTATTACACCAGGTAAATCAATTCCCAATTAACAGGAAGTCCTTGAGAAGGCGTTTAAGACAAACTGGTTCATTTTGAAATACTGTACAAGTTCATTAGGCGAATACCAGCTCTCATACTCCTCAATTGTGGCTTTTAAAAAATCTTCTATGGTACCTATTTTTTTTAGAGAAAAAACATTAAATTGGTTATAAACCAAAATATTAGAGGCCAAAATGTTTAACTTACAGCAAGGACAATGGAAGTACTAATTAAAGTGTCCATTTTATGCATACTTCAAGCAAGGCTTATGTAATGAAAACTATTAATTCTTATATAAAAGTCTAATTTTGCTATCTATGAATGGATTTATTATGGAGTGTACTTCAGTGAGACCCAGTAACTTCAGAAGCAAAAAGAGGCCAAAATATATTGGAAATTAAAAATATGGTGTTTCATTCAGGAATTCTCATGTTAAAACTCCAAAGAATTGCTCTTAGCATTTAGCCTTTATTTTTTTTTAATTTGGTTAAGAAACACCATGTCAGAATGTGTGACCTAATCACTGACACATAATGGGTTATATAACTTCATTAATCACTTGACCTTTCAGTGCTCCAGGTAACTCTCAATGGATAATTTCTATATTAGTTACCTACATGTGATCTGTATAGGGTTGACCATATTGATAAAGAAGTGGATCCAGACAAAAGGATGATATTGGTGACTATGATGATTATTCAACAAAGTCCTACTCTGATATTTTGTCATTATTTGGAATTTACTTGAAGGCTGTGAAAATGAAGCATTAAGCTTTCCAAATTTTACAATGCTAGAACATTGCATAGTGGATTAAAGTGCTGGGCCTAGTGTCAGGAAATCCTGAATCCAAATCCAGCCACAAATACTACAAGCTATGTAACCCTTGGATAATAATAACACTTCATTCCCAGAATTTTTGTGCGGATAAAATGAGATAATATTTTAAAGTATTTTGCTAACATTAAAGCACTATAAAAATGCTACCTATTATTATTACAGCTATTTTTAGAATACTGAGAAGACTTTGAATGTAATTCCAGCAAAAGACTGCATCACATTTCTGAGGAACAGGCAAGCAACATATGGCAAGGATCATCCCCATCAGGTTGGCCAATTTATAATTATCCATTCAGTCATGCCAACCCATAGAAAAAAAAACCATCAATTTCTACAGCAACTATGAAAGTAGCAGAAAAAGGGGAGGAGAGTAGGGATAATCATATGGTATTAAGACTGCCTATAAATGTTAACTTGGCTATTGGTACCCTAAATGTAAAATCTTTGTCAACTTACCAATGACCTAGCATAATATCAAAGGAGGTGAATCATATCTATATTTGGGGGAGGAAGAATACAAAGAGGAGGAGGAGAAGGAGGAGGAGGAAGAGGAGAGAGAAAAGGAGAGAAAGAAAGATGGATGGATAAAGGAATTAAGGAAGGAAGGAAGGAAGATATGGCAAAGAAGGAACTGAAAAAGTTCATCTTATCATGCATACAAAGGGAACAATAAACATCATTTCATGGAATATATTTGGTCACTTCATATTGCCATACTCATGAAACTTACAAAGGTATCATTATTAAAATAACTGCAGCTGACACTTGATAATTTGAATGCAAATGTAGGAATAAATGTAGGTGATAATACATATATAGGAAAGCCTGTTCAGGAAGAAGGAAAAAATAGGCTGAAGCTTTATAGACTTCACAGAAACCTCATACATTGACATCATGAATAGTTTCTTCAGGAAAAGAATTGGAGGTCAGTGGTCATGGTGAGTAGCAAAGAACAAAATAAAAAAAAATAGAAATTAAACCTATTTTAATGGTCAAGGAAATATTCATTATTGGTGTGTCATCACTGATCTATGCCTCTTTCCACCAAATCATCACAATATTCAGAACAATTCAGAATTAGTATAAAGCTAATAGAAAGTATAACAAGAAAATGGCATGATCTGAAATTGAAATAACTCAATATTGACCCAAGTAAATAAGTGATTGCTGATTAAAAATTATAGTAAATACTAGAAGTGAAATAAATACCAATTAAAATAATTTTCTATAGTTTAAATCATATAAATAAGTTTGCCATAACAAGGAGATGAAAACAGCCACAAAACAAATGAGTCAGCAAATACTTGACTTCCTCATGAAGCAGAGAGAAGATTGACAAAGGTAGGAGCAGTTTAAAATATAAAATCGCTGGTAATGTATCATAAAGAAAGAAGACAGAAGATTATGAGGAGTATCATTTCATAAAACAGAGAGAAACAGAGTAATCTAAAATCCATTTGAGGAAAGCTGAGTGAGAAATCCAAAAGAGTTAAATCATACTGATGGACGTTGAGAATGAAAATGAAAAGGCAACAAACTAGAGAAAGCTGAAAAAGTCCTGGTTGTCCCCATTTTCCTGTTGGTGACAGCAGAATAACCATACTTGGACTACTGATTTGATGTGATGTTGAAATCACAGCATGAAAATTCCAGATGTACATGTAGAGATTTTTAAAACTGTTAATAAAAGGAACAAAGATGTGGGAAGTATCAGATTAGATCAAGTGCATAAAGTAGGGATTAGTTCTCAAATGACACAATTGTGAAAGTGTTGAGGTACTGATAAAAAAGGGGGCATGGAAAAAGTCTTGGTCCTTATTAATACAAATTAAAAAAAAAAAAAGAAATCAAGGATCAGAATCAAAGTCAATAAACATTTGTTAAGCACTTACTAAGTTCCAGAAACTGTAGTAAGTGCTGAGAATACACAGAAATTCATAAGATAGCATGCACACTCAAGCAGTTCACAATCTAACGGGAAAGATAGCACATTAAATATAAGATAAAAAGGGATGGGAGAAAGTACCCAGTTCTGCAGCATGATAATGTTCTGCAGCTAGAGTGAAAAATAAACTGAGGAGGTGTCAGTTACAGAATGTATTTCATCTTGAAGGATGATGAGTTTTTGGAGATCATGAAACTGAAAGAGCAGCAGGGTGGGAACTGATGAGGTGTAACCAGAATGGCCTTTGTTTTCTTTGAATGACTCAGCTTACCTCATTGAGCCTCTGGATGCTGTGGCTTGCTCTTCCGGGGCAGGAAGCCTAGAGAGCATGTCAGGAAGGAGAAAACTTCCTGTGTGATGAGTCATGGGGCTGGCTGAGGGGAGGTGTTAATGTCTACGCTAGGGGGAGGGGCCGAGTCAAGAACCAATCGGCCCTGGTCATTCAGGCGGTGCTTGATGATGTCAAAAACCCTATAAGAGGGGAGAGGACAGCTTGAAGCTCTCTCTTTCCTTTTCCGGTTGGTGTTGGAGCAGCAGCAAGCAAGTGTGACTCTGGGTCAGCCCTTGCTCTCGGGTGAGCCCAGATGTTGGTAACTATGAATTGTATTGGGTCTGTCTGTTGATATTTGTAACTTGTTTGTATTTTGGTTTTGAGGTTCGGGGTGCTGGTTTGTTTTTCCCCCGAACTATATGAATGTTTTGAACCTCAGGGTGCTGGTTTTTCCCCTGAAGTAACTCAATGAATCTGTATTTGGTCTGTCTCTTGATGCTTGTCTGTATGCTCCCCTGAACTAACTGAATGCTAACTGAATGCTGGTGTTTTTTCCTCTGAACTAAATGAATGTTGTCTGTATGCTAACTGAATGCTGTATTAAAGTAAGCTGGTCAACCCCTTCACTGTGCTTTCCTTGTTTAAGCAGATAAAAAGAACCTGTGCTTTCCCGGCGTCCCAGCAGCCTCCTGGGTCCCGGCAGCCCCCTGGGTGCCGGCTGTGGGGGAGTGATCTTACGCCCCCACTGAAGCTGCTAGCTGGGTTGTTAAAACATGAGGTAAATGTCCTGAGCACCCTTCTTAAGGAGTAGAAAATCTTGGAGCGGTGCTCCAACGACCACCCTCCCCTTCTCCAACCATAAAGAAGAAGGAGCTCCAAGCTAAGGAGGTATGAATTTAAGAGTTGGTTTCATCTTGCAGAATGATGGATTTTTAGAGATTATGAGGTCCATGAGAATAACCAAGGGAGAAATGATGGAAGTGAAATGAGAATGAAAGTGAATTTTAAACAAACAACATTTATTGATGACACACAATATTTTTTTTAAAAGAGAATCATTGATATCACATCAGGGTCAACACTGAAAAGAGTTTTAGAAAGGAATAAAGGACCATTACTCGAAAGATATAACCATATTTAGCAACTTAGTTAGTAGTCCTCTGATCATAAATACCAGGTGATAAAAAAACAGAGAGAAGCATACTTATGAAAGGTTATCTATGAATATAAACATTTTGTATATTAAAAGGATAATTGCCCTCTAGGTACTATTTTTTTCACAATCAATAAAAGTTGAAAATTATAATATCTAAAATTCTCATCAAGATTTTCATAAAAAATATTATGTATATAGGAAAGTAGGCACATAAGTCAGTAATTTGTAGTATTAATAATTGCATGACTCAATAGAACATAAATTCTTTGTTGGCTGAAACCTTTTTTTTTTCTTTTTTGTCTTTCTATGCTTTACCCAGTACCTGGCACAGAGTAAGCAATTAATATATCCTTGTTGATTGATTGATCGATGATGATGATGATGATAACTATCATACAAATACTCAAATAGATCTACATTCTCATTATTTTGGATATTCCAATCAATATTCATGATCAGAGCATTGTTAAACAAATTGATTGATATTGTTCTATATTTCAAATAATCTTTTATGATATTGACAAATATGTAGGATTTTTTCAGAAAATTACCAAGTTTATTTTATTGTTTCCCTTGGCACCATTGTCAAGCATTGTCAACTAAAGTTTTTATTGTTGTTGTTATTGCTTTTTATGTCATTGTACTGATAGAGAGACATTCAGAAATACCTCTGCAGTAGAGAAATGCTTCACCTGTAAAGAGATATGACTCAAAGCAAACTTTATCTTCTTTTGCTTTTGTTCTGTTCACATTTTCCCAAAGCTAATCTGCTCCTCATTTAGTTCGCAGCTGACCCTGTGGATAGCCAATGGTTTGGTTTGATCCCAAATCCCTGACTTTTTGTATTTTTCTTTTTTTAAATTTTCTCCCTCTCCTCTTCTTCCTCACCTTCCCCTCCCTCTCCCCTTATCCCTCCCCCTCCTCCTCCTTGTTCTTCTTGTTTTCCTTCTCCTCCTCCTCCTTCTTCTTCTACTCCTCATTCTTCTCCTTCTCCTTCTCTTTCTTCTTCTTCTTCCCTTCAGCTCAGCTGTTCTGCTGCTACTTCCAGCATTTGGAAATAACTGGCCCCCTTATTTTAGTGCATATTGATTTCAGCAAACATTATAAGTACAATTGTTGCTTGTTATGAATCCCTCTTCT
This sequence comes from Trichosurus vulpecula, assembly GCF_011100635.1. NCBI lineage: Eukaryota > Metazoa > Chordata > Mammalia > Diprotodontia > Phalangeridae > Trichosurus > Trichosurus vulpecula. The sequence goes on along the minus strand of NC_050576.1, from coordinate 309,514,260 downwards.
TTCACAGTGAGTGGGACTGGCAAAGTGCCAACTGCCTTTTACCTTCTACAGCTGGAAAACCAACTTCACAATGCCCATTTATTGTTTTGCAGTTGTTGAAAATAATTAGTGTATAAAATGGTGTGACTATAATGCTTTCTTTCTTTTTAGCTGGACTATTATAGATTATACACATAACTAACTTAATGGATGTGTTCCTTTATCTAATTTCAAGTCATCTTATTAAAAAAAAGATGATTATACAAACACTGTAATACTGCTAGGTCCACAGCACAGGGAATTTATGTAAAGAGCCAATATTGTACAACAGTGAACTGAAATAGACAAGGCCTTGCAAAGAATGAAGACAAAATGATCATGCTGTATTACATAAAAGATAATTTAAAGTATGCTAGATTTGACATCAGAATGCCAAGGTTGGAATCCCATCTCTTCTGTTTGCTACTTGAGTGACTTCAGACAAGATAAATCATTTAACCTTCTCAGGTATGAGTTACTTCCTGCAAAATGGAGAAGGATGAGCTATTCTAACTCCTTTCCCATTGTTAGGTATGACACTGTAGCAACAATTTAGATTTGAAGATCTTTCCCACCTATTAATAGGCCATGTGACCTGCTTATGTCACAGGAAGCCTAAGTCACATGTGAAGGGAGGAGCTTCCTGACAGGAAAGGAAGTCATGTCACAGGAAATGCTGAGAAGGAAGAGGAGAGAGAGAGGGAAAGAGAGAGAGAGAGAGCGTGTGTGTCTGTGTGTGTGTGTGTGTGTGTTAATAGCCGGTCATGATAGCTTGAACAGACTGACTCAGCAGCACTGTGAGTTTGTTCTTGGGAAGACCCCAGCAGGTGGTCAGAGAGGTCTGGGGATGGTGAGGCTCCATGTTGTGATATTATGTACTGAATGCTTTACTGCTCTGATAAATTGGGGCTTATGGGATATGGTTCTCTGGTATCTGAATAAATGGTACTTCTACCTTCTATGCGGAGAGTCTCACATACTTTCCAATACAGAACCACATAGGCATTTTGACAGTTATCATCTACTTTATTCTTATTGCCTTACTGATACACTGTTTGCTGTCATGAACAGGATCATGAGGTACAAGATCTCTGTTTACAGATAGAAGTGCTTTAGAGGAAGAAATGGTAATCCCAGGATGAGTGGGTGTAACTTATTCCTCCCTAGCAAGGGAATGGTCTAAAGGCACTGGTGTGTGTGAGGACTGGAAACAGAAGCTACAGAGAGGAGGACCTAGGGATTTGGAACAATGTCTGAGAGAAGTTAGTGTTGAGTCAAGAAAGAAATATTATATATGAAAGCAGAGACAGATTATTACGAGAGAGAACCCAGACAGTTAATGAAATGTCTGCTAACTCAAATGAGAATACTTCTCCTATACCACAGCAAGATAGGGAATCTCAATTGGTAGAACAAGAGGAATCTACTAACTTCGCTGTAAATTCAGCTAAAAGGCAGAGGGAAGAGGCAGAGCCAAGATGGTGGCTGGAAAGCAGGGACTTGCGCTCTGCCCCAGGTCCCTCCAAACACATATAAAAATGGCTCTGAACAAATTCTAGAGCTGCAGAATCCACGAAACAACAGAGGGAAGCAGGGCCCCAGCCCAGGAAAGCCTGGATGGTCGAAGGGAAGGGTCTATCACACGGAGCTGGGAGCAGAGTGGAGCACAGCCCAGCCTGGGCTGCGCCAGGATGAACCAGACCAAGAGCCAGGCAGAAGAGGCCACAGGGCCCTGAATCATTGAGCTGTGGTAGTTACCAGATTTGTCAATCCACAAACACCAAAGACAACAGAGGTGAGTGGGTTGAACTGCTATAACTGAGTGAAAGGAGTGCGCGGTGTGGTGCAGCTTTGGGGCTGCTTCCAGCTGCACTTGCTTCTGGCCCCAGGCTCACCTGGTGGGAGGAATTAAGCTGCGTATCAGAGTGGGAGTACAGAGCCTGCTTGGATCTGAGTCACACTCCAGGTTGGCGGTTCTGGGGTAAGGAGGAGTGCTGGTGTGGCTGAGCTTGCTGTGTAGAAATAGGTCTGAAAGCAGCAGCACAAAGCCCCTAAATTTTGGAACAAAGTACCCTCTACTCTACAAGCAGTCATACCTTTACAAAAGTTCAAGGGTCAGGTAGTTGGCTGGGAACATGAACAGGCAGCGAAAATGGACCCAGATGAAGAATCAGACTTTGGAATCTTTTTTTGGTGACAAAGAAGACATAAAGCCAGAAGAAGTCAACAAAGTCAAAGAGCCTACATCAAAAGCCTCCAAGAAAAAATATGAATTGGTCTCAGGCTATGGAAGAGCTCAAAAAGGATTTGGAAAAGCAAGTAAGAGAAGTAGAGGAAAAATTGGGAAGAGAAATGAGAGTGATGCAAGAAAATCATGAAAAACAAGTCAATGACTTGCTAAAGGAGAACCAAAATAATAGTGAAGAAAATAACACCTTACAAAATAGACTAACTCAAATGGCAAAAGAGCTCCAAAAAGCCAATGAGGAGAAGAATACCTTGAAAGGCAGAATTAGCCAAATGGAAAAGGAGGTCCAAAAGACCACTGAAGAAAATACTACCTTAAAAATTAGATTGGAGCAAGTGGAAGCTAGTGCCTTTTTTGAGAAATCAAAATATTATAAAACAGAGCCAAAGGAATGAAAAAAATGGAAGACAATGTGAAATATCTAATTAGGAAAGCCACTGACCTGGAAAATAGATCCAGGAGAGATAATTTAAAAATTATTTGACTACCTGAAAGCCATGATCAAAAAAAGAGCCTAGATATCATCTTTCAAGAAATTACCAAGGAGAACTTCCCTGATAATCTAGAGCCAGGGGGTAAAATAGAAATTGAAAGAATCCACAAATCATCTCTTGACAAAGACCCCAAAAAGAAAACTCCTAGGAATATTGTTGCCAAATTCCAGAGCTCTCAGATCAAGGAGAAAATACTGCAAGCAGCCAGAAAGAAACAATTGGAGTATTGTGGAAACACAATCAGGATAGCACAAGATCTAGCAGCTTCTACACTAAGGGATCGAAGGGCTTGGAATATGATATTCTGGAGGTCAATGGAGCTAGGATTAAAACCAAGAATCACCTACCAGCAAAACTGGGTATAATGCTTCAAGGCAAAATCTGGATTTTAAATAAAAAAGAGGACTTTCAAGTTTTCTCAGTGAAAAGACCAGAGCTGAATAGAAAATTTGACTTTCAAACACAAGAATCAAAAGAAGCATGAAAAGGTAAACAAGAAAGAGAAATCATAAGGGACTTAATAAGAAAGTTGAACTGTTTTGCTTACATTCCTACATGGAAAGATGATGTGTGTAATTCATGAGACCTCAGTATTAGGGTAGCTGAAGGAAATATATATACATACACATATACATATACATATACATATACATATACATATACATATACATATACATATACATATACATATACATATATATTTATGTATGTATGTATGTTTAGAAAGAGGGCACAGGATGAGTTGAATATGAAGGGATGATATCTAAAAAAAATAGAATCAAATTAAGGGATGAGAGAGGAATATATTGAGAGAGGGAGAAAGAGATAGAATGGGGTAAATTATCTCACATAAAAGTGACAAAAAAAGCAGTTCTGTAGGAAGGGAACAGGGGGCAGGTAAGGGGGAAAGAGTGAATCTTGCTCTCATTAGATTTGACTTGAGGAGGGAATACCATACTCACTCAATTGGATATCTTACCCCATATGAAAGTAGGGGGAAGGGGATAAATAACGGGGACAATAGAAGGGAGGGCAGATAGGGGAAAGAAGCAATCAAATGCAAATACTTTTGAAAAGGGACAGGGTCAACAGAGAAAATTGAATAGAGGGGGACAGGATAGGAGGGAGGGAAATATAGTTAGTCTTTCACGACATGACTATTTATGGGAGTGTTTTGCATAATGATACATGTGTGGCCTGTGTTGAATTGCTTGCCTTCTTAGGCAGAGTGGGTGGGGAGGGAGAAAGGCAGAGAATTTGGAACTCCAAGATTTAAAAGCAGATGCTCAAAAAAAGGTTGTTTCTGAGTGAAATGGGAATATAAGATATACAGTCAATGGGGCATAGAAATCTATATTGCCCTACAAGATAGTAGGGGGAAAAGAGCCGGGGGGGGGAAGGGAAGGGAGGTGATAGAAGGGAGGGCTGACTGGGGAACGGGGCAATCAGAATATATGCTATCTTAGATTGGGGGAGGGTAGAAATGGGAAGAAAATTTTTAACTCAAAATCTTGTGGAAATTAATGCTGAAAACTAAAAAATATCAAATAAAAATATATTAAGATTTTTGTCTGCTAAAACCCCAAGATCTTTTTCAAACAAATGGCTGTCTAGTGATTGCTCTCCCATCTTATATGTGTGAAGTTGATTTTTTGTGATTGTTGAATTTCATGTTCAATTAATGAAGTATTTATTAAGAGCCAAAAAAGAAATGGCAATAATTAGGGAAAAAAGAAGGCAGAGGGAGCCAAGGAGGTCAAGAGTGCACCTCAGTTCAGCCCAGGTCAGTCTAGCAGCCAGTCTGGTTACCATGGTAATGGGGGAGTGAATCTAGACAGTAGCATACATCAGAAGCTGAGGCATGAGATGATACATTCTATGATGCTCCTGAGCCACAAGAATGTTATTGTATCATAGCAGACTTCTCAGCCAGCATTATGCCCCATACAGGGACAGAGGCAAGAAACACAGGATCATAGTACTGTGTTCAGGGAGGTTTGGAAAGATTTTACACAGAAGGAAATCACAGAAATCTTGAGTAGGTTCACCCAGAGAATGGGAGAATTATTAATATCTTGGATGGTGAGAATCAGTGATGAAGGGGACGCAGGAGGATCTGTAGATACTGTGGATTGTATGAGATTCATAAGTATTAGAATCCATTTGCACAGCAATTTTTTAAGGATTATAATTTTCAAGGACGTAACCAAAATTCATAAGTATTAGAATCCATTTGCACAGCAATTTTTTAAGGATTATAATTTTCAAGGACGTAACCAAACAACCAGTTTGTTGGCTTTGGCTTCAGCAGACTGTAAAAGACAATATCTTGCTGATACTATGAGGCCTACTGCAGATAGACCCTGGTATTCAATTACGGACTGTAGGAGAAAGTTAAAGGAGGAGGTAACAAAGAGTTTTATTGTAATAGGGAATGCCAAAGTTTATTATTGTACTTCCTTGGGAGTCTCTCGTAGGAAATTGATAGTTAAAACAGTACCCACGCACACACTTATAAACATGTAATTCTGACTTTGCTGATTGTAGAAGTCAGGAACCCTCTTTCAGAGGTGCTGAATATGATTTCATAGTTAAATGACTTAGGAGACTGGGGAAAAGATAAATTTCCTCGAGAGAGAAGGGTAAATATCCAGTGGATTCAAAGTCAGAATACAGTGACAAGGAAAGAAATGTTCATTGCTCTATTGAAAGCAGGGGTAGACTTTAGAAGAGTAGATGGTATTCCAACTGATGAGCTATAAAAAATCTACCAAGGTAAGGGGCTTAATAGCAAATGGAATAGAGAAGTAATAACTGCCCCTACAAATCCTACAGATCTTGAACCCTTGTATCCAAGTGAGTCACACCTTCAAGGAGACTAGGAAATAGGCTGAGCCCCAGCCCAGGTTATAGAAACACACAGATGGGATTAAAGACCCCATACTGATCTCACTATATACTGGAAAAAAATGGATCAAATACTTTAACTAGGGCATTGATCGACACTGGGGCAGAGGCCACCTTGATTTATGGAAACCCAGATAAATTTAAGCATGGAACTCCTATTAGCACCACAGGACTAGGAGCAGCTGAAATATCAGCCAAACAAGTCAAACTGATAATGAAAATTGCAAAATTGCCTAAAAAGGATATACCGCGCTCATTTTACCCTTTCCTGAATACATCATTGGAACAGATATATTGAAAGGTATGACTCTGGATTTGCCTGAGGGGAGATATCAATTTGCAGAAAGGAAGATAGGAATTAGTACTGTTTTAGTGGGGAGAATAAAGATGTACCTCATCACTTTACCTGAACCTTCTAAAGTAATTACTTTGAAGCAGTTTTGTGTGCCAGGTGGGCAAGATGAAATTGCCAATACTATAAAGAATAATGTTGAAGCAGGAATCTTAGTCACTACAAGCACTGGATGGAATAATCCTGCATGGCCAGCACAAAAGTTAGATGGAATGTGGAGAATGACAGTGGATTATAGACAACTGAATAAAGTGACTCCTGTCTTGTAGGCTGCTGTTCCAGATACCTTAATAGAAAGGATCCAGAAATATGATAGGACTTGATAGGCAGTTATTGATTTGGCCAATGCTTTATGATCCCAATAGACTCCAAACAATGGGACTAGTTTGCTTTCTCATAGCAGGGCCAACAATATACTTTTACACACTTGCCACAGGGATATCTGCATAGTACAACTATTTGTCATAGGATTATGGGTAAACATTTGGATGAATTGAAGTTACCTGGTATACAGCTTACCCACTACATAGATGATGTTGATACCGGGAGAAAATGTAAAGGAAGTGGAGAAGAGTTGGATACTTTTAATTGAGCGTATGAAAATCAAAGGATGGGAAATTAACCCTGCAAATATTCAAGGACCAGCTCAAACTGTAAAGTTGTTAAGTATACAATGGAATAAAGGACTGAGAGAAATTCTCCCACAAACTTGACAGAAGATTCAAGATTTTCCTATCTCCACCAATAAGAAGGAAGCCCAAAAGTTTGTAGGATTGTTTTGTTATTAGAGGCACCACATTCCACATCTTGGGCAGATTTTGAAACCCTTACATAAAGTTACCAGGGAAAAATATGAATTTTATTGGGGACTTGAACAAAGCTTTTGAAGAAGCCAAAGCTGCTATATAATTGGCTCTGGATTTATGGCCTATGCAAAATGGATCATTGGAATTACAAGTGACTGTACAAGATGACTATGTATATTGGAGTTTGTGGCAGAAACAAAAAAGCAGAAATGTACCCTTAGGATTTTGGTCAAGGAAATGACCTTCATCTGGATTACAATATATACCTTTTGAAAAGCAGTTGTTAGCTGTATCTTAGGCTTTGGTAGAGACTGAACAACTGACTCTGGGCCATGAAGTGATATTAAGTCCTGGAATTCCAATTATGACTTGGGCAATGAGTACCCCATCATCTCATAGAATTGGACATGTGCAAGAGGCTAGCATATTAAAATGGAAATGGTATATTTGGAATATATCAAAAACAGGCAAAAGCAGAATTTCTGCTCTATATGAATCCATCAAACATATAGATACTGATGGAAATAACAAACCCTCTGAACCAAGGCAACAGTTTGTACCATCCTTTGTAAAATGGAATGATGGATGTGATGGATTGACTGAAGAACAGAAGAAACATGCATGGTTTACTGATGGGACAGCAAAATATTTGGGCCATAAAATACATTGGAAAGCAGTAGCCTATAACCTATGTACCAAGAGAACTTTGGAAAGTACTGGGATAGGTGGAAGTAGTCAATATGCTGAACTTATGGCAATACATCAAGCTATTATAACAGAAAGGAGAATGGTGTCATATGTTCACTGATTTGTGGGCAATAACTAATGGGTTAGCTACATGGATGCCAATGTAGAAAAATCAAAATTGGGAAATTCATGGTAAACAAGTTTGGGGCAAAGAACTGTGGGAAGATACATGGGACATGTCTTTGGTTACTAATTTGTCAGTTTTTCATGAAGACGCTCACACGCCCCTCACCACGCCAGAACATGAGTACAATGGACATGCTATTCGACTAGCAAAGATTGCCACTGAACATATTGTCCCTACTCTGACACCACCTGATGATCTGGTACTGGCAAAATGGGTCTATAAGGGTCCAGGTCACACACCAGTGGGCACAAGATTGATGTATTAGTATCTCTTATTCATTGTTGAAGCAAGTAGCAGAGGAATGTCATATATGTCAATTGGAAAAGGAATAAACTGTTCCTCAGGTAGTAACTGGGGAAATAGCAAGGGGAAAAGTTACAGCCCAGATTTGGCAGATAGATTATATTGGACCACTACCCCAAGATAAAGGACACAAATTTATATGTACTTGTGTTGATACCCATTCAGATGTACTAATGGCTTGTCCTTATAAGAATGCAACCCAGAAAAACACCTGTAAAACTCTAGATATTATAAGCCTATATTATGGAACCCCAATGCAGATTCAAAATGACAATGGGTCAAAGGTAATGAGATGAAGACGTACTCTGTATTGAACAATATAGATTAGATATACCATATTCCATATTATCCACAAGCATCTGGGTTGATAAAAAGAATGAATGGATTGTTGAAAGAACAGTTAAGAAAGTTAAGTTCTTATAATTCATATCAACATTGGAAGGATGATTTGTTTACTGCTTTATGTAATGTGAATAATAGACCATTAGGAAGAAGTACACCTTTAGCCAGAATGATGACAACAAACTGCAAATTAGAAAACAGCGAACACATAAGATCCAAAATATTGTGTATTGGACTGTGAGGGAAGACGTCCCACCACTGTATCCAAGAATACCAAGTTCAGCAGTATATCATTTACATTGTTTAGAGAACTTTTAATTGGATAGAAAAGAGATAAGAAAAATCTCTACTGGGATATATATGAGAATCTCTAAGCATCATTTTGGACAGATATTACCTAAATTAGGATTAGCAGCTCAGGAATTACATGTATTGGCTGGAGTGATAGATTCTACTTATCAAAGAGAAATTATTGTGACATTTCAGAATTTAGGTGAAGAACCTATACAAATGATGTAAAAATGAGAGAATAGTTCAACTGATTATTATTCCTTTTGAAACAATAACCCCTTGTGAAAACTGACGCTCCTTCCAAAATAACTATCAGAGGAAAGGAAGGATTTGGTTCTACTGATAGAATAAAATTGGGAGCTAAAGTACGGGTAAAGTGGAAGCTGGACGATGTTCCAAAGGCTGCAGAAATTACAACACATGGGAAAGACAATGCTGTAACAGTAGTTCACCCAGGAGAAAATAATTATGAAATTGTACCCTTGACTCATGTATTCTATCATGAATGAGGCTATGATAGTCTCTTTGTTTCTTTTTGGACTTTTGTTTATTAAACATGTTTGTGAGATTTGTTTCCTGCAGGCTTAGGACCATCCACCTGCAGATCGCTTAAACCAAATGTCACCCTGTGATGTGTTCAGATGTCACCCCAGGACCTGTCCACGACTGTGATATGTCATCCCTGGATCTGATGTCAACTGAGTTCCAGATGCCAGCTTGCTAAAGAACTGACCTCTCAAATAGGACTCTTAATCTCTTGGGGCAGAGCCAGCTCTATCATTTCAGCAGGAAGAAGCTATGAAGGATGAGACCTTTGCCCCTTACCCCAAGATTTTAAGCCCCATTCCTTCAAGGGGGGAATGATGACATTGTTTTATAGGCTTATCTTGTGTTATCCCTGTTATATTGTTGTGTAAAGTTCTGTTGACACCAGTTATCCCAAAATTCCCCTATATAATGGATATGAAAGATCTTGGGGTCCAAATGTAGTAGCAATTTAGATATGAAGATCTTTCCCACCCATTAATAAGCCATATGACCTGCTTAGGTCACAGGAAGCCTAAGTCACATGTGGTGGGAGGGATTTCCTGACAGGAAAAGGAAGTTATGTCACAGGAAATGCTAAGAGAGCAAAAGAGAACAGTTATGGCTGCTAATGGCTGCTAATGGCTGTCGTGATAGCTAGAGCTGAACAGACTGTGACTTAGCTGTACTGCAAATTTGTTTTTGGGAAGACCCCTGCAGGGGGCTGGAGAGGTTTGGGGATGTTGAGGCTCCATGTTGTGATATTATGTATTGAATGCTTTACTGCTCTAATAGATTGGGTAGAAGGCTTATAGGATACGCTTCTCTGGTGTCTGAATAAATGGTTTACTTTTACCTTCTATGTGGAGAGTGTCATATATTTTGCAATACAGAACCACATAGGCATTTTGACAATTATCATCTACATTGTTATTATTGCCTTACTGATACAGACATGATATCCCAAGAGCCTGGAAAAGAACCAGAAGAATTAGTCAGGTGAGCACCAGCAGTACAATCCTGTTGTATTCACTGGTTGGTCTTTTCAGTTCTTCCGAGGCACAGGAGTTATTGCAACTTACTTGGAGAAACTCAACTTAGAATCTGAAGGTAAATAGCAGATATGCATTCACAAAACCAGCAAACATCATAGCATATCAAAGCTTCTTAGATGATGAAAATAAATGACCAGGTTATGATTTCCTGAAAACTAGTCGTCCATTTGCTTCTGGGAATTATAAGTAAGAAAAATTAATGTATGCAACAGGGGATAAGGATGAACAAATGTATGCATCAAAAACCTGTTTATATCTCTTTTATGAAAGATAACTATGAAAGATAATTTTGTTCTGATGGCTTGGTGATATCTCTGAGTATATGAAAGTACAAATTAATCCTACAGTAGGTTCTCATTGTGGAGTACAAGATGTAGAAATTAAAACATACTTTTTTGTACTCAAAGACACAAATGATAATATCTTTATAAAATCTTAAATAGTATGATAGACACTCACAAACATGCTATTAACATCTGCCTTTGCTCCTCTTTAATATTTTTTCATTTGATCTGAACCTATTGCCAAAGAAAAACTATAAAGAATGAAAATTAATTTTCAAAGGAATTCTATCATTCTCAATGAGAGTTCAAAAACATTTCCACAGAATCACTAAAGGGGTTATGGGGTGGATAGCAAAGTTAAATAAATAGATAGCTCAATATAAACAGTCAGAACAAAGAATACACAAACTGGTGACTGAAATGAGATTAATTTGATCACATAGAAAGTGGCTTGCACTTGTGATAGTTCCCAGCAAGGAAAGAAGATTGTGTTTTGTTTTGTTTCATTGTTGTTTTTAAGCAAGCTTAATGGTTAGGTCCCTTAAATCCAATAAAAGGTAGGAGGCTTAAGTCAATGAGTCTTGACAACCCCTGCAATTGATTCATCCTTTTCAGTATGAAGCTATCTGGTATAGTCAATGTGTCAGTGAACTAGTGCCTTCCACTTGAAATTACCTACTCTATTTACATCTTGTATGAACATAGTTCATTGCATGTTTTTTTTGTTCTTTCCTCTTATAATGTAAGCTCCTTGAGGGCAGGAACTGTGCTTTTGTTCTTCTTTGTATTCTAAACATTTAGCACAATGCCTGGCAGTTAGTATTTAATAAAAGCTCGCAGATTGACTAACTAGTTGAATCCAAGACCAGAGGAGTCTTATTTTTGTCCTGCCTTGACATATGTTGGTTCTTTGACCTTGGGCAGATCATTAAATTTTTCATGGCCCATATAAACCTGGTAAGACTTTAATTTGCAGAGAAATATCTAAATGGCTCAATAAAATGAGTGCCCTCTGCCAATGAAATGATAGGTCTAATCCCTATTCTTTTAAATATGAACAAGCCCATTTTCTGAAAATCAAAAGGAAAAATTTTGTTTTATACCTTATGTATAATTTAAAACATGTAGATACAAATCCAAATGGTTGTCAAATATAATGGTAGAGAGGGGAAGAGTCCTGGTTCCACCCCTGTTTTGCTATTATAACATGTGGGACTTTGGACAAAACAGGGAATATCTCTGAGGAACGACTCATTTCTTTATCTCTGAAATTTAGAGTGTAGACTACATAGCTTCTAAGGTCTACACCTATTAGCCTAAGATACTATGATTTTGAACCAATCAGTTAATTCTTTTGGTCCTTACTTTCTAAATCTATAGAAAGAGAGACATGCTAAGTGAACACTATGGTGCCTTAAAGCTCTAATAGTATATAAGCTTCCATATTTATATCTCAAAGACATGCTCTTAGGCGTATATACTAAGAAAGCTAGTGTATAAAAGAAAGGATACATAATATTTTATCAGTACTTTTTATAATAACAAACAACTAGAAACAAAATAGATGCCCATCAATTGGAGAATGGAAAAAATGACTAAAATTGTATTTAATGAATATAATGGAATAATACTTGCTATAAAAACAATGTGTATAATTAATACAGAGAAGCATGAGAGCATTGATATAAACCGATACAAAATAAATCAAGCAGAACTAGGAAACCAATGTATTCAAAATCTATAGCAGTGTAAAAGAGAACAGGCAACAAAACAAATAATAGATAAATAAACAAATAGATAAGTGAACAACAGAATACTATATAATTACAATGATCAAGTTTGTCCCCAACAACAACAAAATAATGCACTTCCCTCTCTTTTGTGCAGAGGATATAGCTGTGGGTCACTACATATAATGAATGACTTATTAGTGTTAGTTACTTCTGACAAGATTTATTTTTTTCCACATATTTTTTCTTTATTATATAGGATGTCTCTTTGCTGTGAGAAGTTAGGAAGAATACATTGACAAATGAAAGTGATGTAAAAATGAAAAATCAATACAAATTTTAAAAATTAATTAAGAGAATTAGACTAGATAACCTCTGAGGTCCATTGGAGCTTCAAATGAAATGTTGAAAAAATAAAACAAAATTAAAAAGAATTTCCAATTTATGCATCTAACAGAGAAGCTAACCTGCTTTCATGATTTCCTTTATAGAGAGAATAACCCAACGACACATTAATAAGAGCCTTTCTGAACTTTAACCCCAAAGTGCCCTTGATAAAAGAGAAATTATTATTTTCTGCTTTATAAAAGTACCAGCTCTCAAGTTTTGTGATATTGACTCTATTAATGCATTGCAAGGAAAATTCAAGCATATCTAGGTAAAACCCTTATGAAATGATACACACAAGGGTAGCTTACTTAAAGAAAAAAACACAGTTTTCTAATGATGAATTTCAACTTCAGTCCTTTGATGGATTTATGTGTGATACTACTTATGGAAATACTCCATCTGCCTATAGAAATCCAAATTCGTTCACTTGTCTTCTCATCCTGAGGCCCATTTCTCCATGTCCTTCCATAAATATTCCCTAGAATCTATTCACTTCTATGAAATTCCACTCTGTCATTTGATATATTATTGATATCACTGGAACACCAAGGCTATCAATAGGGAACACCTTTATGATGGCCCCTCCTGCTGTTCTGTCCTTGATGTCTTCACCACCTTTCAGGCACTAATAATTATGGGTAATATCCCAAAGTCTCCTTAACAACAACTATAATTCTGATGCCATTTAGACTGCAAGCAATTTTGATCCTTTCAAGATTGTAGTCTTCTACAATGTACAACTATATAGTATGGCTGAGAAATTGAGTAGTTTGAAGGGTAGGGTGTGCTTTGTAATCAGGAAGAAGCTTTAGCCTTAAAGTGGTGGAAATTTGTTGTGTCACTACACTTAGCTTGGCTTGTAAGCACTTCCTAGGAGTCAGAAACCATTTTGATCTCTTCCCTATAATCTCTACTTTGCAACCTGATATAGCGTCTCTTCTTCTCCAATTGTACTCCAGGGGTCTAGTCGATCCATTTAGCATCACAGATTGTAATGGAATCCAACTCCTTCTGACCTAAGACAGAAAGAGAGAGGGACAGTCCCTTTTTAGGAAAGGGTAACTCCAGTTTGGTGGTCTTTCTTGCATTATATGGTCATGTGACATGGCTCTCTCTTGAAGATCAAGCAGTCTAACCACTCTTTTCAAAGAGACCCCTTAATATGGCACTTGACGACAACATGCAACTTTGTCATTTAGGCACTTCTCAGTGCTCTGATTCCATTCCCCTAAGGCTGGAGTTCCACATGGAAATCAGAGAAATGTGACAGTTCAAACTAGCTAGGAAGGTGTCCAGTATAAATGCCTCCTATACACTCATGTGTCTGTCAATCTGTATTAGACATGTGTCTTCGTGTGTATGTATAATTTATTTGTATTTGTACATGTTGCTTTCCCTCCATAAAATGTGCCTTCCCTAAAGGCAGGGAGTGGTATTTAGAAGGATTATGATTACCTTGTGGTGAGCAGCTTCTTTCTTTAGAGGAAATAAACAGATCTTTTCAAGGCTGCCAAGCATTAATGGAATTTAAAATCTTGTACTGAGTACAGTATTTTAGAATTTCTGAAAATAATTTTGACTCAGTCTGAGTTGCATAGGAAATATGTTCAATCCTGGTAGGATCTCTTCTTCTTTCAGCCCTGTTTGCCATAGTCGTGTCTTTTATAGCTACAGATGAGGAACAACATAGGAAGTGTGTAAGATTTCTGTCCAAATCATAATCCATAATGGATGTGTTCCTAATTCAGTAGAACTAGCCCAGCATCTTGGCTTTCTGAAATTGACTTAAATACCTTAAGATAAACAGAATTTGCAAAGGATTGGCATACCCTGAGGATAGACAATATGGTTAATTCTAAGTTCTAAAAAGTGAATCAGCATCATAACCATCAAATTAGTGTCCTCCACAAAGTAGAGGACTCCAGAGGAGAGAGCAAGGCTCATGATGTTGCACAGCTCTGCTTCAGATCCAATTCAGGCAAAAGTCAACGCATCATCCTCATGATGTCATTGGTCCTCTTAAAGAATGAAGGATGAACAACAACACAAAGTAGATAAGCAGTGTTTGAAGAAGTGAAATCATTTAAATACTACTGTATTTATATTAAATGGTGACCTGCTTTCATGCATTAAACAGTATGAAAATTAAATGGATCGAGATCCTTTCCTCAAGGAATTAAGAGAGAATATGATTTTATTTGCTATTTAGATTAAGATTTTCAAAGAGTCATTCTATTTTTCCCTGACAGAAATAGGAAATCTCCTAGGCATCCCTTTACTGCACTATTTATGGTCCAGTTAAACTGGCATTCTCTTTGCTACTCATAATATCTATCCATCCTCCATCTTACTACCTTTGTATTGGCTGTCTCCCAATCCTGGAATGCATACCTTGCTCACTTCCACCACAAAGAAATCTTCATTTTCTACAAGGGAGCAATACCTTCTGTACCAGACATGTCAAACACGTGGCCTTATGTGGTCCACAGCACTCCTGAGTGAAGTTTTAATCAGATTAAAATGCCTTGCCTATCTGATTTTAATTAGTTACTGCATTAATAATTTTTAAAAGATATACATAAACATATATAGTTTTAACTTAAGTCTATATGTGGCCCACAGGGATATGTATATACAATTTGATGCCTACTATTTCTATTTGAGTTTGATAGCACGTTTCTACATCAAACCTTTCTGGATATGCCCAAATGTTACTGCTTCCCACCACCAAGTAACTACTCTGTATTATATTTCTTTCAATTTCATTTTTAGTTTTTTCTCCATATAATCATATATGCGTATATTATGTTCACTGATAGAAGGTAAATGTTCTGGAGAAAAGGAGGGATCATTTCTTTTTTTGGAGGGAGGGTGGCTTTGAATCTATAGTAACTGTCATAGAATCTAGCACATGAAAGATAATTATTAAATGATTATGGATAAATTAGTTGACCTCAAAGTCACCATGTTCATGAAGGAACTAACACTATTTCACTTCAAACCAACCACTCTTTCAAATTTCACTATTTCTGTTTAAATAGTCCTTCTAATAATGTGTTCACAACCATAGAATCATTCTCTATCTACCTTTTTCTATCTACCCTTTTCCCATCTCTTCCTCAACTACAATATCCAATCAATTGCCATCTTATTGATTCCATATTCTACAAAATCTCTCATGTAAGGCAGATAATTAATTGATAAGAATTAAGTGGCTACTATGTGCCTGGAACATTGCAAGATGCTATGAATATAAAGATAGAAATAAAACAATCCCTGTCTTAAAGGGTTCATATTCTATAGGGAAAGATAGTATATATACACATGTGTATATACACATGCACACACAAATTGTATAGAATATACACAGCTATACATATGGTACATAATATGTAGATATATGCACAAGATGTACTACAGACATATATATATTTATGTGCACATAAATATACATCTCCAATCATATATACAAGGAGTTTGGGGTAGAAGTCACTATCATCTGGGTGCTTTTCAGCATAGTGCTTTTGTAGAAGGTGACACTTAACCTGAGACTTGAAGGATACTAAGGATTTCAAGAGGTAGAGATGAAGAAAATATATATTCCAGTCATGGGCATAGGCAATGCAAAGGTATTAAGATGGGAAATGGAGTGCTGTATATGAGAAACAATAAAGGGACCAATTTGGACCATAGGCAGTATAAAGGAGAATAATCTGTAAAAAGGCTAGAAAAGTAGGTTGGAGCCAGGTTGTGAAGGGTTTTTAATGCCAACAGGGCAGTTTATATTTTATTTGAGAGGCAAAAGGGTGCTACTTGAATTTATTGAGTAGAGGGGCATGGCATGATCAGAATTACATTTTAGGAAGCTTATTTTTTGAGCTGTTTGGTGCATGGATTGAAATGAGAAGAGGTTTGATACTGAGAGGTCAATAAATATCATTTGAAATAGTCCAGTAAGAGATGGTGAGGCCCTAAACTAAGATAATGGCTCTCTGTGTGTTACAAGAAGAGAATATAAGAAATAAATATTACAGAAGTAGAAACAAAATTTAACAAATAATTGGATATATTGTTTGAGTGAGAATGAGGACTTAAGGATGACTTTGCTAAATTATTTATTTAGTGTTTTTTTTTAATTTTACCCCAGTTACATGTACAAACAATTTTCAATATTCATTTTAGAAATTTTAAGTTCCAAATTATTTCCCTTCCTGTACATCCCCCCTATTGTGAAGGCAAGCAATTGAATATGTTCATATATATATATATATATATATATATATATATATATATATATATATATATATATATATATATATATATATATATATGTATATAGTCATGCAAAACATATTACTATATTAGTCATGTTGTAAAAGAAAAACACAGACCAAAAAAAAAACCTAAAAGAAAAATAAAGTTAAAAAGTGTGCTTTCAATCTGTATTCAGACTCCATCAGTTCTTTCTCTTGGGATGCATAGCAATTTTCATCATAAGTTCTTCAGAGTTGTCTTGTAGTATTGCTGTTACTGAATACAACATTCTCCTGGTTCTGCTCACTTCACTTTGCATCAGTTCCTGTAAGTCCTTCCAGATTTTTCTGAAATTATCCAGTCCATCATTCCTTAAAGCACAATAGTATTCCATCTAGATAGTATACTTTAACTTGTTCAGTCATTCCCCAATTGATGGGTATCCCCTCAATTTCCAGTTCTCTGCCACCACAAAAAGAGCTGCTATAAATATATTTGTACATAGAGTTCTGTTTTCTTTTTCTTTTTTATCTCCTTGGGTACAGATCTAGTGGTGGTATTGGTAGGTCAAAGGGTATGCATGGTTTTATTGGCCTTTGGACATAATTCCAAATCGATCTACGTAATAATTGAATCAGTTCACAACTACACTTACAGTACATTAACATTTGAGGTTGACCTTGGACCCGAATGATTAGAAGGATCCAAAAATCACATCACTAGAGTTCAAAGAGACCTGAGATGCCATTTAGAATAATACCCTCACCTTAGAAGTGAGAAAAAAGGCCCAGAAATCATGGTGCCCTTAATAAACATAAGGGAGTTTGGAGGAAGGGTACATTTTAGTGGAATGATAATGAATTTCTTTTTGACCATGTTAAATTTGAGATGCCTATAGCACATTCAGTTTTTGATTTCCAAAACGAAGTTGTTTATGTGGATCTAGGGCTCAGGAGAGAGACTAGGGATAAATATGATACTGATAGTCATTTGACCAGAGAAGATAAAGTCATGGGTGAAAATGGGTACCAACTAAAAATGTAGAGACAGAAGGACTATCAACCTGGAGTGTGTGACAAAAAAATGGATGACTAGACATATGTTCTAGCTCCCATTAGCTTCCAAAATGATGGAGAGATGGAGTATGCACCAGGGACAGAACAATTACAGATGTCTTTTCATTTCCCACATGGCCGTATTTGTTTGGACTTCTTTGAACATATAAAGTGCATCGTGCCCCAGGAAACTCATCATTGGGAAATCTCATCATCCTATAATATCCAATAAGCCCATGTATCCTATGTCTCTGTGATTGGAGAGTAGTCATGAATTCAAAGCCTCCATTTAAGAAGGGAGCACAAGCCAAATACCTCTCCATTTCTCTCCTGACTGTACTCTTTTGGACTCTGCTATCATACCTATCATAAAAAGTTCTCATCAACCTTACTTTTTAGCTTCTTTTTGTGTGTTGTCTTCCTTTATTATATTGTAAGCTCTTTGGGAGCAGGGACTGTTCTTTGGATTTGTATCTATATCCCCAATGTCTGGTACACAGTGGGCACTTAATAAGTGTTTATTGACTGACTCCATAGTCGAAAAAAAAACCAAAGAAGTCTCATAAGGTAATGGCTATATGAATGGATACAATGCAGAATATCAGTCTCCAGAAGTTGGCACTCATCTGATCAGTCTTCACATGCCAGCTAAGCATGCTACCCAACCCATCAACTTTTGCATTGGGTGCTAACAATTTCCATGCTACTGCTGCATTGTCTGCCCCTGCCTACACCCTAGCATTCTTCTGCCAAAAAAAAAACCACCAGCATACCCTAACTCTACCAGCATTGGTGGGTAGCAGGGAGGTATAGGATAGCAGGACTGGGTTCTGCCTGTGGAAGCTTCCCTCAGCTAGAAAAATAAGGAATAAAAGGAAAATGGAAGATCACCAGTATGTGGAGTGGCGCACGTGGAGCTTCCCCTGAAGAAAGGGGGACAGATAATTGAGCTATAGTCAGTCCATCCCTTACCCCTAACTCGGAAGTTCCTTGGTACAAGAACAGGGGATAGAGAAAAGTTGATTCTCCAACATTAAAGGAGTATAAGAAGCTTTGAGATATAGCTAGTAAAACCAAATGAGTGATAGGACAATAAGGGGGGAAAAGACTAAAACTATTAAAGATCTCAAGAGAAGGAAAATTCAGTCAACAACCCAAGGCTCAAGCAGATAGTTCAATAGGGAAAATACTAAAATAAAAGGGAAGATGACTATAAAGACATCTAAAGTATGTCAAATATTTCTAAATCAATATTGTACAAATGAACTAATATCTGATAAAACACAGAGCACTGTGCATTCCCAAAAGAACATGATGGAACTGCAGCAGGATATTCCAGAATGTTTCAAGAGACAAATCAAAACCCTGAGAGAGGATTTCAATGAAAATAGCAAAATTTTATCACCTGAAAAACCAAAATAATTAGCAGAATAGAAATAATTGAATTCACAGCAGTGAGTTCCTCCCAAAAAAAGTGAAAGAAAAACAAATTGAGAGTACACATATACTAAACTGAAAGACAATCTGGAAGAAAAGGACAAAGTAATAACATTTTTTAAAATGTTATCTGTACAAGTAAAACACATTGATCTCGAAGACAGGATACATAACAACTTAAGGATCATAGACATCCCAGAAGAACATGACAAGTCAAACTATATAAACACCCAAATGCAAGAAATAATACCAAAAAAATTGTCCAGAACTTCTGAACAAAGCAAACAAAGCATAAACTTAATCCACAGAGAGCCTCTAATGGGGAGGGGGGCAAGGCAACACTATGCTTTATATTCCAAAACATATAGTAATTAAATGAAATACCCAATATGCCCAAACAACAGAAACACAGGAAAAATAAATGAACATAAATGCCAGAGAAAGCAAAAATAAGAAAATAAATAAAATCCATCTCTAGAGACTATTTTTAAGAAGATAAAGGTGAGAGGCAGAGTCAAGATCGCAGAGTATAGACAACAACCCAGCTGAACTATTACTATTCTCTTACAAACAAACTTAAAATAACTTCTCAAATCAAATTTTGCAGTGGTAGAGCCAACAAAATGTTAGAGTGTGAGATTTTTCCAGCCCAAAGCAACTTAGGAGGTTAGCAGGATGAGGTCCGTGACACTGGGGTGGATGCCAGCACTAAGCATGGCAGGAGCATCAGTAGTGGGCCTTGCATATGGCTGCAACAGTGGTAGCAGTTGCAGCTACAAAAACTCTCAGCTCAGAAAAAGTAAGGGGGTTGGACAACTGGTCAGAAAGAAATTATAGGCATCCTTTGCTGGCACTGGGTACAACTGGTGCTGATTGGCAACTTTACTGCCCATAAGCAGCTCTGGGCCACAGTTCCAGGGCAAAGAAGAGTGCTTGTGATTGGTCACGTGGGAGCAAGGGCCCTGGCCTTAATTCCAAGACAGAGAGTAGAACTATCACTTGTGGCTATAGGAGTTCAGGGGCATTTCCTGAGTAAAGATCAAAGCACAGACCAGGAGAGCAGTGACCATAACACTCCTAGGACAATATCACCTAGAAAGTAAAGAAAACCTACAGATCCGCATACCTAGGCCTGAAAAAAACAGCATGACAAAGCCAAAAGCCTGAGACAGATCCTCCCATCCTACATTGAGTAGAGCCCAACTTTAACAAAAAGTTCAAAGATAAGAAATAGCCTTGATAAATGAGTAAACAAGAAGAGAGAGAGTGAGAGAGAAAGAGAGTGCATAAAAAGCTACTACGATGGCAAGAAGACCAAAACACAAACACAAAAGAAGACAACAATGTGAAAAAAGCTACAAAGCCGCAAAGAAAATTTCTAATCGGAATCAAGCCAAACAAGAATGCCTAGAACACTTAAAGAAAGACATAATCGCTGTAGGAAAAAAAAAAAAAAACAGGAAAAGAAATGCGAATGATGCAAGAAACTTGTGAAAAGATAATTAATAGCTCGGTAAAAGAGAAAAAAAACTGAACAAAATAATAGCAAAAAACAGAATAGACCAAATGTCAAAAAAAGGCCCAAGAATTCACTGAAGAAAAGAATTCCTTAAAAAGTAGAATAATCCATCAAATAGGAAAAAGGGTACAAAAGCTCACTGAAAGAAATAATTTCTTAAAAATTGGAATTTGGCAAGTAGAAGGTAGTGACCCCATAAGACATCAAGAAACAATAAAACAAAGTCAAAAGAATGAATAAAAAAACAAAGAACTGTGAAATATCTCATCAGAAAAAAAATTGACCTGGGTAATAGATCAAGGATAAATAATGTAAAAAGCAAATTATTGGACTACCTGAGAGCCATCATAAAAAAGATATTTTTTCAAGGAATTATCAAGGAAAACTTCTCTCATATTCTAGAACCAGAGAATAAAACATAAATTGAAATAATCCACAGATCACCTCCTGAAAGAGATTCCAAAATGAAAACTTCCAGGAATATTATAGCCAAATACCAGAACTCCCATATCAAGGAGAAAATATTGCTACCAAACAGAAAGAAACAATTTTAAAATTGTGAAGACAAAGTAAGGATTATACAAGATTTAGTAGTTTCCATGTTAAGGGAGTAGAGGGCCTGGAATATGATATTTGGGAAGGCAAAGGAACTAGGATTACAACCAAATATCAATTAATTAAATCAATCAAAATAGCGCTTCAGAAGAAAAAATGAGTATTTAATGAAATAGAGAACTTCCAAGCATTCCTGATTGGGGAAAAAAAAACAAAACTGAATAGAAAATTTGATATTCAAACACAAGACTCAAGAGAAACATAAAAAGGTGAGCATTAAAAGATAATGGCAAGATACTCAATAAAGTTAATGTATATATTTTATTTAATATTTTAATTTTCAACATTGATTTCCACAAGATTTTAAGTTACAAATTTTCTCCCCATTTCGACCCTCCACCCCATTCCAAGATGGCATATATTCTGATAGCCTCATTCCCCAGTCAGCCGTCTTTGACCCCATTCCCCCACATCCCCTTTCCCCTTACTTTCTTGTAGGGCAGGATAGATTTCTATGCCCAATTCCTTATATATCTTGTTTCCCAGCTGCATGAAAAAAAAATTTTAACTTTTTTAAGCATCTGCTTTTAAAACTTTGAGTTTCAAATTCTCTCCCCTCTTCCCTTCCCACCCACCCTCCCTAGGAAGGCAAGGAATTCAACATAGATCACACATGTATCATTGTGCAAAACACTTCCACAATGCTCATGTTGTGAGAGGCCAACTATATTTCCTTCCATCCTATCCTGTCCCCCTTTATTCAATGTTCTTCCTTGACCCTGTCCCTTTTCAAATGTGCTTGCTTTTCATTACCTCCTCCCCTTATCTGCCCTCCGTTCTGTCATCCCACTTTTTTTATTCTCTTCCCCTTACTTTCCTGTAGTGCAAGATACCCACTTGAGTGTGTATATTATTCCCTCCTCAAATTGAATCCAAAGACAGTAAGTTTCTCTCATTCCCCCTCACCTTCCCCCTCTTCCCTTCCAACAGAACTGCTTTTTCTTGCCACTTTTATGTGAGATAATTTACCCCATTCTATCTCTCCCTTTTTCCCTCTCTCAATATATTCCTCTCTCACCCCTTAATTTTATTTCATTTTTTTAGATATCATCCCTTCATTTTCAAATTGTCCTATGCCCTCTGTCTATATTCCCTTCAACTCCCCTGATACTGAGAAAGGTCTCCTGAATTACACACATCATCTTTCCATGTAGGAATGTAAACATAATAGTTCAACTTTAGTAAGTCCCGTATGAATTCTCTTTCTTGTTTACCTTTTCATGCTTCTCTTGATTCTCGTGCTTGGAAGTCAAATTTTCTATTCAGCTCTGGTCTTTTCATTGAGAAATCTTGAAATTCCTCTATTTTATTGAAAATCCATACTTTGCCTTGGGGCATTATAGTCAGCTTTGCTGGATAGGTGATTCTTGGTTTTCATCCTAGCTCCTTTGACCTCCAGAATATCATATTCCAAGCCCTTCGCTCCCTTAACGTAGAAGCTGCTAGATCTTGTATTATTCTGATTGTGTTTCCACAATATTGAAATTGTTTCTTTCCTGCTGCTTGCATATTTTTCCTTGACCTGAAAACTCTGGAATTTTGCGACAATATTCCTAGGAGTTTTCTTTTGGGGATCTTTTTCAGGAGGCGATCGATGGATTCTTTCAAGTTCTATTTTACCCTCTGGCTCTAGAATATCAGGGCAGTTCGCCCTGTTAATTTCTTGAAAGATGATGTCTAGGCTCTTTCTATGATTATGGCTTTCAGATAGCCCAATAATTTTTAAATTTTCTCTCCTGGATCTATTCTCCAGGTCAGTGGTTTTTCCAATGAGATATTTCACATTGTCTTCCATTTTTTCATTCCTTTGATTCTGTCTTATAATATCTTGATTTCTCATCAAGTCACTAGCTTCCACTTGCTCCAATTTAATTTTTAAGGTAGTATTTTCTTCAGTGGTCTTTTGGACCTCCTTTTCCATTTGGCTAATTCTGCCTTTCAAGGTATTCTTCTTCTCATTGGCTTTTTTGGAGCTCTTTTGACATTTGGGTCAGTCTATTCCTTCAGGTGTTATTTTCTTCAGCATTCTTTTGGGTCTCCTTTAGCAAGTCATTGACTTGTTTTTCATGGTTTTCTTACATCACTCTCAATTCTCTTCCTGATTTTTCCTCTACTTCTCTTACTTGCTTTTCCAAATGCTTTTTGAGCTCTTCCATGGCCTGAGCCCAATTCATATCTTTCTTGGAGGCTTTTGATGTAGGCTCTTTGACTTTGTTGACTTTTTATGACCATAGGTTTTGTCACCAAAAAAAGATTCCAAAGTCTGAGTCTGAATCTGGGAGAATTTTCACTGCCTCTTCATGTTCCCAGCCAACTTCTTGACCCTTGAGCTTTTTATCAGGATATGACTGTAGAGTAGAGAGTACTTTGTCCCAAGCTTTGGGGTCCAAGCTCTGCTGTTTTCAGAGCTACTTCTACTCCACCATCACCCCAGGCTCTGTCACAGCAGTGCTCCTCCTCCTCCAAGAACTGCCAACCAGGACCACAATTCAAATCCAAGCAGGGCACAGCAAGAGAATCTGCCTTTGTGCCCATAAAGCACTCCTTGCATTCCCGCTATTATCTGCTGCTAGATTCCTCCTACCATGTGAGCCAGGGACTGTGGAAGCCACTGACACTGGTACTCTGGAGGCAGCCTCAAGAGCTTCCTGCTGCTGCCACTGCCAACAGCACCACCTCCTCCACCCCCAGAGCTGGCAGCCAGACCACTCTGAACTCAATCCTGCAGTTTCCCCCTAACCTGCTCTTTGGCGTTTGTGGGTTGAGAAGTCTGGTAACTGCCACAGCTCACTGTTTCATGGCCCCAAGGCCTCTTCCAGTTGGCTGATTCTGGGTCTGGTCTGTCCCAGTGTGGCCCTCACTAGGCTGCCCTCCGCTCTCAGCACCATGTGATAGACACTTCCCAGCGACCATCCAGGTTCTCCTGGGCTGGAGATCTGTTTCCCTCTGCTATTTTGTGGGTTCCACAGGTCTAGGATTTGTTCAGAGCCATTTTTACAGGTGTTTGGAGGGATTTGGGGGCAAGCTTAAGCAAATTCCTGCTTTCCTGCCACCATCTTGGCTCCATCCCCCCTCAATAAAGTTAATGAACCGGAAAAAAAACTACAAGAGTTGAGTGGCAGGGGACAAATTGGTTCCAATGAAATTATAAGAGTATTTTATCAAACTTTTAAAGAATAATTGTGAATAATTGTAACCAAATTATTCTCCAAAATTGAGAAACAATGTCCTCTACCAAACTCTTTTTGAGGTACAAATATAGATGTTATATTAAACCAGGATAGGCAAAAAGTACAGCAGGAGAACTCTAGGACGATATGATTTAAAATACAGATTTTGTTTTCCAAATTTAGATAAAATCCTGTCAATTTGATTCCATCATTTTTTTCCAGGAAATCATTCATTATGACCTTGTTGGGTTTATAACAAGGAATAAAGGTCTATACAAGAATATGAAAAAAAAATCAACATAATCAATACTGTTATAAACAAAACATTCCAAACATGCTTATCCCAATGGACAAAGAAAAATATTTTCTCAAAATTCCACAACCATTTATGCCAAAATTCAAACCAATTGTAGACACAGAGAGATCTGTGGGGTTTTTTTTTAATATCATAAAGTGAATTCACCTAAAACCAATGATTATTTTTGCTTCTATGAAAAAAAAACTTTTCAAGCTTTCTTTTAAAGTTTTCATAATCTAGTTTCCCTTTATTTATTTAGTTTTATCTCAACAAGGTATACCCCACATCTTAAATTCTTCTGGTAAATGTCCTAAATTTTAATACTCCAATCAATCTGTGAACTTATTAATGTTGGTACCACCTCCAAAATTACAGGTTACTAGAAATGCAAAACTTCTCATTTGCCTCATTTCATGTCCATGGACATGCATAAATTCTTATTCAGCCTTCCATTTTTTTCCTTAGAATCTTTCTGTGTTCTTAATGCAAAGATACTAACATACAAGCTAACTACTTAGTTAACTACTATCTCTCATTCTTTCTGGCCTGCAACCATTTTTGGTTATACATGTTTTTGATTATATATTTTACTTTACATCTACTGTTTAATTTTCATTAGTAATATATTTCAGTCTACTGCTGATAATAAGCTTCCCCATTATTCATAGGGCTTTCAGAACAAAGCATCTGAATTCCCTATTTCAATTCTTTTCTGATGTGAGTAATTGCTTCAGGAATTAAAATTAATTTAATTCAGTAATCATCATTTAGAGATCCACTGTATTCAAGGCACTGTTCTGAGCACTGGGCATACAAAGAATAAAAAATAAAAAGGGAAGTGATGGGAACAAATTTATGATTTGTGAGGGAGGAGTTATTGAAGGAAGAAGGTAGACATGGGGAAAAGCTAAGTATAAAAATGCAAGCTAATGATGAGAGTCTGTGGTAAGGTAGTAGTGATGATGATGAAGATGCAAGGGACATAGTAGAATCTAAAGGAGATGATAATTTATTGGCATTGGGAAAGATAACACAGAATTTCTGGTAATGGTTTATAGATATGGAGTGAGAAGGTGACATAGAGATCATGAATTCTAGTACTCTCATTATGAAGACAAGAAGAGGCATGGAAAAAGTTTATTGACTTTCCCAAAATTACATAGGCATTAAGTTGCAGAGATGGTATTTGAATCCAACATGCCTCATTTTGGCCCTCTTCTCCACTCCATTATGATATTTCTCTAATGGAAAATACTCTGAATAAAGAGTTGGTGTTGGAGGAGAAAAAAAATAATATATTCTGTATTCTCCATAGTATTTAACTTAGGGGTCATAGATTTGTTGTTGTTCAGTCGTTTCTAAGTCATGTCTGATTCTTTGTGACCCCATTTGTTTTTTTGTTTGGTTGGTTTTTTTTTTTTTTCACAAAGACTGTAGTGGTTTGCCATTTCCTTCTCCTGCTCATTTTACAGACAAGGAAATGGAGGGGAATAGAGTTAAGTGACTTGCCAAAGGTTACACAACTAGGAAGTTTCTGAGGCCAGATTCGAACTCATAAAGATATGAGTCTTCCTAATTCCAAACCCAGTGCCATCTCCAATCATCCTAATCTATATCTTGCCCAGATGGCTCTGGAGGAGAATGTGAGACTGGTGACTTTGCACAGCCCTCCTTCACTTAAATCCAATTCACTTGCAAGTCATGGCATCATCTTCCTAATGTCATGGTCCTCCTTCAGAACAAAGGACAAACAACAACAGCCACAGTGCCACCTAACTGCCCTGGTCATAGATTAGGGGCAGTCACTAAATGCTATTGATTGATTGAGTGGGAGGAAACCTTTCAATAGTTCACCTTGAAATTTCAAGATGAAAACACTGGGATGAAAAACATATCTTTCTTTAAAAAAAATTACTGAAATTGCCCAGTTAATTGTGTCATTCTGCAGCCACGGCCAAGATTAAATTTTATGGTTTTTTTGTTATTCCCTATAGCAATATCTTATTATGTTTATTTTAGTAACAGGTTCATTTTAAGGGTTTTTAATGGTATCTCATGTTTCTTTACCAATACTTTTTCCCTATAAGTTAAAGTTTAAGATGGACTAATTTCCAAAAAAAAACACTATAGATTTTATGAGAAAATCCCCATGATTTGGCATGACAGATGCTTCATTATGCAAATGAATATAAAGCATTACAAATTTTAAAGAATAAAATCCTTCAAAAAACCACAGTATTCAGTGCATACTTCTATCAAATTTGAATCAAACAGGGCATCTTCTAAAGATAATTATCTGAATTATAGATGGAAAGTTCAATTCTTGAGTCCTCGTGAATTTCCAATAAAACAATGAAGTTACACCTCTCTTTTAAAAAGGTGGCTTCAGGACATCACAAAAAGAATGTAGATGAGATATTTTACACTCCACCATTAAGCTACTTAAAAACATAGATTATTGCCCCTTAATAAAAACTTTAATAGGTAGAATTTATGATAAAGTATATACATATATATATATATATCTGTATGTGTGTGTGTGTGTGTGTGTGTGTGTGTTCCTCATGCTTTATGAGGGAAAATATAACTAAAAGAGAGACTATCACAAATGGTTAGTCTACCTGTCACTAAGAATTAATTTGGATGCAATAGCTATTGCTATTGCTATGAATATGCCAGCATGGTTCTGAACCACAAAATATAACAGACTCTCCATATAGAATACAGAAGTAGAAAATGTATTCAGACCCCAGAAAGCCAAATCCCCAGACCAGTAAACCAAATCCATCATAGCAAGAAAGAAGTTAATACACATTATCACAGCAGGGAGCAAGTCCATCCCAAAGCCTTCCCACAAACAAACACTCACAGCAAGCTGCCTGCCTTCTCTCTCTCCCTCAGCTCTAACTGCTCTGACCTCACCTCCTTCCTGCTCCACCCTTTCCTGTTCCATGAATTCAGCAAGCTCCTTCCACCACAGGGTTCATATGACTTAGGCTTCCATGTGACTCAGGCAGGTCATGTGGGCCTATTAATGAATGGGAAGATCTTCAAATTAAGCAAAAATACATTAACAATGCAACGTGTTCAATTTATTGCTAATATACTGATCATAACAAAAAACTACTTAGCTGGAACTAAAAAAGTTTTTTTTTTTCCCTTTATGATATATGAAGGATTAATGGCAGCCTCTGTTGTTTTTGTTTTGTTTTCTTTTAGATTTTAAGAAACTTGAACACATAATGTATATACCTTAAACAAATCACTTAAGCTTCCTAGGCCTTAGTCCCCTTCCTATGTAAAATGAAGAGATTAGGCTAGATAGCCTCTGAGGCTATCTAGTGTAGATTTAAAATCAAATTAAGGAATCAAATGTGTATTTATAAGTACACTCATGAAATCTACAGCCATGCAGAAGGCATGTAAAGGACTCAGCAATAAAAAGGTGAAGGAAGAAATTAGGTCAGGCCAGAACCACAAAGGGCCAGAAAAGTATTGAATATATCAGAACAAGCAGGAATGGTAATGAATAGCTGTTATGATGTTGGGTACTATGATGCTAGAAGTCATTAGGGATGATAATAAATCAGATTTCTCTAAAATCAATCTTTAATCCCAGGAAAAGAATACAGATGTTATGAAATAAACTTTATTACAGGTATAAATCTCAGTTATTAAACATTGTTGGCAGGAATGGGTATACTGAATAGTCAGATATTCTTCAGTTTAATAGAAATATATGTGAGTATGAGCTGCATGACATGTGCTTTTAACATAAAGTGATTTATTTCATGTATGAAATCACAAATCACATATGTTTTCCAACACAAGGATGACTCATTTATTTTGGAGGTCTGCCTCAGTCTCTTTCTTCTGACATATTCAGTCAGTTGTCACATCTTTTCCTTCCTACCTATGCATTACTTATCTTTATTTTTTTTAATCCCACATAACTATTTTCATTCAGACCCTTGTTACCTCTTACCTAAATTACAAAAGAGAGCAGGTAGGTGGCTCAGTAGATAGAGTACAGAGCCTGAAGTCAGGAAGACTCATCTTCCTGAGTTCAGATCTGGCCTCAGACACTAGCTGTGTGACCCTGGGCAAGCTATTTCACCATTTTTGCCTCGGTGTCCTCATCTTACCTTAGAATACCTCAAAGGACCAAGATGCATCAATTAACACAATGTATTTTTCCATAGAGCAAATAGAAATAGGTGAAAATTTTGTTTCAAAGTAAAATTATATGATATGTTTGCAATCATATATATTTAAAGTACATTTGTATAGATAGGAGAAATTAAGGTAAATTACATTAATATTATAAAAAACCATTCTGTTTCAACTAATGTGCCTAGTCCCTCTAGTGTTATAGTAGCAGAGGTTCTTTTCTAGTCCAAAGTATATTGGAAAGAAGAGAAATCAAAGGAGAGAAAATCATCATCGTATAGTTGAAAGAACACTGGTTTTTATGTTCAAATCTTATTTCTACTTTTTACTAGCTATATATTTTGGAAGAAGTAGGAACTCCCTTCGCCTCAGTTTTGCCTTCTGTAAAATGAGAAGATTAGACAAGATCATCCTTAAGTTTCCTCCAAAGCCTAGGATACTTTGAGTAGTGAGGAAGAGATAACTAAAGCAGGCACATGGAAAGAAACAAAAAAACCCTCAAAAATTTGCATGTAAGGGAGGATATTGGGGGACAACATTAAAAAACCAGATTCAGGTTCCAAAAAAAATGAAGCAATATAGAGGCATTCAGTTTCTAGTTTAATGACCTACACAACTGTTTGTCCTAATGAATGAATTTAGTTCAAAAGCTAGAAGTCCTATAGACCCTCTCAGATCATTGCCACACAATGTAACAACTCGTAAAGCTGACCTTGCATTTTCAAGAAAAAGTTAAATTGTGTTAATGGCATCCTGGAATTAAAAAAATATATATGTCCTAGATTTTAGGAAGAATGTGATATATAGATAAATACAGATTAGATATAGATATAGATGCGGGTATGGATATAGACATTGCATACATATACATATACATATTATCTATCCATATATATGCACATGTATACACACATACATATACATACATACACATGCACACACACATATAAAAATGCATATAAAATGCATACAACACATAAACATAATATACATATGTGTTCATATTTACATGTGTGTGTATATATATTTATACATACATACATACACACATACATACATATATAGTTTATATATTCACTACGAGTTTAGGCCAGTTAAATCTTTTACAAATATTATCTACCAGAAAAGTAAGGTATTACCATATACAGAAACTGTTTAACTACTTGTGCTATATTTGCTATGTGTGCATGTATGTGTGTATGTGTACACACGTGTTTTATATGTAGTATATGTTTTTATAAATATAGATATATAGATCTATCTATATGTTTTAAATGATAGGTGTAATCCCATAGACAAAGTATATAAAGGGGGAAACATCCAAGAGAGACAGAAGCTTTTCTCTAAGGAAATTAGAATAAGACAGTATAGTTCAATACAGAACAATGCAGTAATTAATAATCCACTGAGGAAAAAATGTAGAAAGAGCAAAGAAAGGAATGTGACTACACAAGTTACTCTCTGCTGGGCTGTGGTTTGTTAAAAGTATGTAAAAATATGGAAAGAGCAATGGGACAAAACAAGAATGAACACAAAAGAGAACAGACATAGCTATTTAAAAAAAGCAAGTTAGGATACATATTATTAATAAAACATCATTCAAGGAGTCTCTGGTGACCAGGTTCTGTCATAAAATACATGTATAGTTAAAAGGCAGTTTGTGAAAGAAGATAGTCAAGCAAATTAGCAAATGATTTAGCAACAAGTAAGAGAGAGACACAGAGACAGAGGGTCACAGAGACAGATTGATCTTAGGTTTGCCAAGTATGGACTGGTCATACCTGATGACCACTACCCAATTTTTGTGATTCGTGTGGATATGTGTGATACCAGCAGAAGGAGTCTAGAAACTATTGGTAGGGAATTTAACATTCTGGACCAGAAATTTTCAAATTTAGACAGGTGGTCTTTTTATGACTGCTGCCATTTGAAAGTAGGGGATTCAAAAGAGGAATGTGAATTGGGGGATAATGAACAGCTGGTTAAGAAGATGGTATTTAAAAAGGGGATTTGGATTTCTGGATCACAGCTCAAAATATAGTTATGATGGACTCTTGGCCAAGAAATAAATAGGCTTAATTAGGGCCGCTAAAGAGTATACTGGCCCAGACACTGGAGAAACTGTTCAAGAAGACTTTAAACTGAACATTTTATATATATGTACATGTACATATATATGTACATGTACATATATGTACATATACATATATATATGTACATGTACATATATATGTACATGTACATATATGTATGTATAATACATATATGTGTATATATGTACACATACATACATACATACATGCCTATGTGTGTGGAGGGGAAGAACAGTAAAACCGACAGCTTCAGCATAGCAAAAAAAAAACAACAAAAAAAAAACACAGTAGCAGCAAAAAGCCCAGCAATTGACAAGAGTAAAAATAAAAGGAAGGAGCCAAAAATATAAGCTATAGCCTCAGGTATCTATATATGAATGCCAAAATTTTGGATAATAAACAGGTAAAACCAGGGTTCTCTAGGCACTGCGGCAAATTTTACTTCATTGATATTATTGAAACTGATAGATGGGGATATGGGACTTACAACCGGAATACAACCACAGAAAAACATGCACTTTTCAAAACACATCGAAAAGGTGGTATCATATTATTAAGAAGATACACCCATATGAAGAAATTCAGGAAAATATAAGCATAGTATACAGTACTTGGGCAAAGATAAATGGAATGAGAAATGAAATGATATTATATCGGACTATATCACAGACTACCTACAAAGGAGGAAATAAATGAGTTCAGGGAAACATACAACCTTGGCACAGAAATATGGCATGGTTGTGATGGGTGACTTTAATTATATAGTTCCATTGCAGGGTTCTCAGATTAAAATAATGAACCTGTTAAATTCTAGCTTGCCTTAATTCAAACTTCATTTCTCAAAGGATGAGGAAAGTAAATAACAGAATCGCTCTGCTAAACTTCCATTTGACCAATGAGAAATAACTAGTTGCTGAAGTAGGATTTTGGAGAAACTGACTGCAGAGAGTAGAGAAGGAAATGACCACTGCATCTTAGAACTCACCAAAAAGGTGAAGAAAACCCACGTTTCCAATTGTCTCAGTTTCCAAGTCTAACGACCTTTTCTTAACCTTCATTCTTCTTGATCTCTCTGCAACATTTGCCACGATAATTGACTACCTTCTCCTTCTGGATACTCTCTCCTCTCTAGGTTTCCAAGACTTTGTTCTCTTCCTCTTTGGCCTCTCCTCAATCTTTTTTTTTTGTTGTATCTTTATTGCTATCATGCCTACTAATGGTTGTAGCATCCAAGGCTTTGTCATGGTCTTTCTTCTTGTCACTCTCTATACTCTTCCCCTTGGTGATCTCATCAACTCCCATGTGTTTAATTATCTCCTCTCTAAAGATAGTTTGTAGTTCTATTCATGCCGATATAAGGTCTTTCTGAAGGACAGGGTCCACATGACCAACTGTCCATTGAATATATCAAATTGGAAGCTCTGTACGTATCTCAAACTCAATATGTCCCAAAAGTCCTTATTACATTCCTCTCCCATCCAAACTCAGATTCCTTTTCCAAACTTCCCTATACTTTTTGTTTAAACTATACCACTATGCATCCAGGTGTTCAAATCCTTGTTGTTATCTTCAATTGCCCGATATTGCACACTCCACATATCCAATCAGTTTTTGCATGGTTTACGTTTTTCTTTCTACAAGATCTCTTACATATCTCCCCTTTTCTCCACTCATAAAGTCACTACCCTATTTTAAACTCTTATCACTCCTCACTTGAGTTGTGATATAATATATGTATATACATATATATATATACACATATATACTTAATAAAATTAACTTTTCTCTTCAGAATCTCTGACAAAAAGGAAAAGAGAAAGTTAAAAATTTTATAATCAATATACAAAGCAAAAGAAGTTTCAAAACACTTATTCCTTCTCTGATTGATTCATTCATGTATCTAACAATACAATGGGCCACTCTGAAAAGTAGAATTACTGGATATGATCAAGCAAAGGCTAGCTGACTATCTTTGGTATAGTATAGAAAAGATTTCTGCATGGGGAGAAAATTTATACTAAAGGATATCAAAGATATCTTCAAATTCTAATAATCTGTCATTCTATCCTGTTGAAAAAAAATTTGAAATATTTCCATGGAAAGACAGGTTGTTGCTTTAATTTCATTTCCTAGATAGATTTTACTTATTTGAGCAATTCTCTTCCAACTTCTTCCTCAAAACAGTGTTGTGATATTTAAATTGCAATGGCATATAGATCACATCATTCCTAGTTAACTTTGTGGCCGATACAAGGACAAAATTGTAACCCCTATCTAATAGTATGGCACGCTCAGGGTAATAAATTCATATGTTACATATTTTCTAGCTCTCAGTTTTACATGTTTGAGGAAAATGTATCACTTATTAAGGTATTGCTTTCTACATAAAAAAATGTGAAATTTTAATCATTAAGAAGGCACTTCCTCCCTTATCTTACCATTTCCCACTTGCTACTTCTTCCCTTCCTTCTGACCACCCCCCTCCCTTTTCCCCCCCTTCCCCTCCTACTTCCCATAGGACAAGTTAGATTTCTAAACTTATCAGGGTATGCTATTCCCTTCTTGAACCAGATCAGATGACAGTGATGCTCAAAAACTGCTCTTCTCCCTCCCTTCTTTCCCTCTACTACAATATGTTTTTGTGCCTCTTCATTTGGTGTAATTTACCCTTTTCTACTACCTCCTTACCTCTTCTCTCATAGCCCTCCCTTTACATCTCTTACTTACGTTTTTTAAGTTTACATCAGTTAATTTATACAGGCATTCACAATCTATGTGTATCCCTTTCAATTGTCATAATAACTGTACCATTCTCAAGACTGACATATATATATATATATATATATGTATATATATAAAACATACATAAGATGATATAATCCCACATAAAGATGCAAACAACCTGCCCTTATTGTTTAATAAGGTTTGTGGGGTTTTTCCCCCGGTTACCTTTTTATGTCTCTCTTGAGTTTTGTATTTGGAGATCAAATTTTCCATTGAGTTCTGGCCTTTTCATCAGGAAGGTCTGGAATTCCCTTATTTCATTGAATGTCCATCTCCTTGCCTGAAAAATTATGCTTAGTTTTGCTGGGTAGTTGATCCTCGGTTGTAGTCCCAGCTCCTTTGCCCTTCAGAATATCATATTCCAATTTCTCCTGTCTTTAAATGTGGAAGCTGAGAGATCCTGCGTGATCCTGACTGTAGTTCCATGATATGTGAATTTCTTCTTTTTGGCTGCTTGCAGTATTTTCTCCTTGAGTTTATAGTTCTGAAATTTGGCTATAGTATTTCTTGGTGTTTTTGGTTTGGGATCTCTTTTAGGGTGTGATCAGTGAATTCTTTCAATGACTATTTTGCCCTCTGGTTCTAGGACCTCTGGGCAGTTGTCTTTGGTAATTTCTTTGAAGATACTGTCAAGGCTCCTTTTTTCATCGTGGATTTCTGGTAGACCAATAACTCTTAAATTGTCTCTCCTGGATCTATTTTCCCAGTCAGTTGTTTTCCCAATCAGATATTTCACATTTTTTCTATTTTTTCTTTCTTAACGTTTTGCTGTACTACTTCTTGGTGCCTTGTAGATTCATTAGCTTCTACTTGCTCAACCCTAATTTTTAATGAGTTAGTATTTTCATTTGGCTTTTGTGACTCCTTTTCCAATTGGTTGATTTTGCCTCTCAGGGTGTCATTTTCTCTCTCTAGATTCTGAATCTCTGTAGCCATTTCACCAATCTTTTTTTCGATATTTTCTTTTAGCTCCCTAATTTGGTTTTTAAAATCCTCCTTTAGCTCTTCTGGCAATGCTTTTTGGGCTGAAGACCAGTTCACATTATCTTTTGAGGTATCCAATGTACCTATAGTGTCATTGCTGTCCATTTTTTTCCTGCCTGTCTCCATAAAAGGAATCTATTGTCCTCAGTTTTTTTGTGTTCTTCTTCATGTTTGTTGGTTTGCCTTTTCCTGCCTTTACAACAAATTTCTTCCTTTGGGGCTCAGGGCTCTCTGTCCCAACTTTCTTATTCTGGGGGTTGTGAGTCTAGAATTATACCCTTCAGTTTCCTGAGGTGTGGGGGAGGGGTCTGGCTCCCTGACTTCTCACTCCCTATGGGTGCTCTACAGCACTGTTGCTTTTCAGCAATGGTCTCAGCTGTTTGTTGTTTGAGCTGATGTCTGGCACTTCCCCTGGGGGAGCAAGACTACGTCTGGGCTCCTGGCATTGACCCCTGCCAACTCTGTCCCTCTGGGACTAATGAACTTCTACTATTTGACCACTGAAGCCCCACTACTTTCTCCTCTGTTTCAGCGTTCTTTTTTTTTTTCCCGAGGAATTCTCTGGGTGAGGGGGGTAGGGATTAGAGGCGCTGACCTGGCCATTATGTCTCCTGGAATCCGTGTTTCATTCCTTCGGGCTGCAAGCCTCAGGAGTAGGTGTTTTCATGGCCGGTGGCAGTTGTGCTGCCTCTCCTTGCTTCCACAGACTGCCGTCCTGTGTTGGGAGGCCTGGGGATCTCCACCGGTTTCAGTTGCCCAGCTTTCTCCCAGCCTGTCTCGCACGTGGATTCCCAGCCAACTGCTTCCACTTTGGTCTGTAGCCAATCCCCACACCAAGCCCTCTCCGAGTCTATAGATTCGTGCCTTCAGCCTTTCAGACTCTCCCAGCTCGGAAATTTGCCACATGCAGACTGCTCACGGTTTCTGACTCTCTCAAATCTGCTCAAATTCACTTTTTTGTAGGAATCTGACAGACCTTGTGAGAGAGCTCCAGTAAGATGCTGCCTTCATGCAGCCATCTTAGCATAATTGACCATATCAACAACAAAACTAGCAGAAACCATATGATCATCTCAATAGATGCAGAAAAAGCCTTTGACAAAATACAACACCCATTCCTATTAAAAACACTAGAAAGCATAGGAATAAATGGAACCTTCCTTAAAATTAAAAATAGCATCTACCTAAAACCATCAACAAGCATTATTTGTAACGGGGATAAGCTAGATGCATTCCCAATAAGATCAGGGGTGAAACAAGGATGTCCATTATCACCCCTACTATTCAATTTGGTACTAGAAACGTTAGCTGTAGCAATAAGAGAAGAAAAAGAAATTGAAGGAATTAGAATAGGAAAAGAAGAAGCTAAATTATCACTTTTTGCAGATGACATGATGATTTATTTGGAGAATCCTAGAGAATCAAGTAAAAAACTACTTGAAATAATAAACAACTTTAGCAAAGTTGCAGGATATTAAATAAACCCACATAAATCCTCAGCATTCCTATAAATTACTTACAAAGCCCAACAGCAAGAGATAGAAAGAGAAATTCCATTCAAAGTTACTGTAGACACTGTAAAATATTTGGGAGTCTATTTGCCAAGACAAACCCAGGGCCTATATGAACATAACTATGAAACACTTTTCAAGCTAATAAAGTCAGATGGAGATAAATGGAAAAATATAAGTTGCTCATGGTTAGGCCGAGCTAATATAATAAAAATGACAATTTTACCTAAATTAATCTATCTATTCAGTGCCATACCAATCGAACTAACAAAAAATTATTTTACTGAGCTGGACAAAATTATAACAAAATTCATCTGGAAAAACAAGAGGTCTAGAATATCTAGGGTATTAATGAAAAGAAATGCTAGAGAAGGTGGCCTAGCCATACCAGATATTAAACTGTACTACAGAGCAGCAGTCATCAAAACTGGTACTGGCTAAGAAACAGAGGTGTGGATCAGTGGAATAGGATAGGAACACAAGATGGAGAAGTCAACAACTATAGCAATCTACTCTTTGATGAACCCAAAGAGGCCAGCTTCTGGGCTAATAATTCACTATTTCACAAAAACTGTTGGGAAAATTGGAAAATGGTAGGGCTAAAACTGGGCATAGACCAATATCTTACACCATATACCAGAATAAAGTCAAAATGGGTTCATGATTTAGGAGTAAAAGCTGATATTATAAGTAATTTGGGAGAGCAAGGAATCGTTTAATTATCAGATTTATGGAAAAGAAAAGAATTCATGACCCAACAAGAGATAGAGAGCATTACAAAATGCAAAATGGATAATTTTGATTATGTCAAATTGAAATCTTTTTGTACAAAAAAGCCAATACAACAAAAATTAGGAAGGAAGCAGAAAATTGGGAGAAAATCTTTACAACTAGTATCTCTGATAAAGGCCTCATTTCTAAAATATACAGGGAACTGAGCCAAATATATAGGAATACAAGCCATTCCCCAATTAAGAAATGGTCAAAGGATATGAACAGGCAGTTTTCAGAGGAAGAAATTAAAGCTATCTATAGGCATATGAAAAAATGCTCTGGATCACTACTGATTAGAGAAATGCAAATCAAAACAACTCTTAGATACCACATCTCTCCTGTCAGATTGGCTAAAATAAAGCATGAGGATGATAAATGCTGGAGAGGATGTGGGAAAATTGGAACATTGTTACATTGCTGGTGGAGTTGTGAGATGATCCAGCCATTTTGGAGAGTAATTTGGAACTACGCCCAAAGGGTCATAGGAATGTTCATACCCTTTGACCCAGCAATACCACTTCTAGGATTGTATCCCAAAGAAATCACACAAGAGGGAAAGGGACCCATATGTACAAAGATATTTATAGCAGCTCTTTTTGTGGTAGCCAAGAATTGGAAATCAAAGGGATGCCCATCAATTGGGGAATGGCTGAACAAGCTGTGGTATATGAAGGTAATGGAATACTATTGTGCCATAAGAAATGGGGATGATACGGACTTCGTAACAATCTGGAAAAACCTACACGACATAATGCTGAGTGAGTGGAGCAGAGCCAGGAGAACATTGTACACAACCACAGATACATGGATTCCGTGAGGACCAACCCTGACAGACTTCGCTCTTCTCAGCAACACAAGGTGCAAGGACAACTCCAAGGGACTCACAATGGAGAATGCTATCTACATCCAGAGAAAGAACTATGAAGTTTGAATGCAGGTTGAGGCACACTTTATGCTGACCTTTTTTTTCTTCTCTTGTTTTTGTTTTTGGGGTTTTTTTTGTTCTGTTTCTCCTTTCTCATGATTCATTCCATTGGTCATAATTCTCCACAACTTGACTAGTGTATAAATTAATTCAATGCGAAGTTATACATGGTAGTTATATGAGATTCCATGCCATTTTGGGGAGGGAGCGGGGAGGGAGGGGAGAAAATCTGGAACTCAAAATTAAGTAGAGCTGTGTGTTGTAAACTAAAAATAAAAAAAAATAAAGTAAAAAAAAAGAAGGCACTTCCTAATCTTGTAGTACTTCAGGGTCATCATTAGCTTTCATCCTACTATATATGGCTATTAATGGAGAATTTTGGTGAGAAGAATGCTGGATTTGCTTAAGCTTAGAGGAATTAATAAGCGAATGAACAAATGAATGAATATATTATATAGCTCTAGGTATTAGGAACATACGTATAGAAGTGCAACAATCCTTGTCTTCAAAGAGCTCGAATTGTATTAGGAGAAAACATACATAGAAGAGTGTTGACTAGGGAAAGGTGTCTAAGTTGATTCATTTTTTGCTTTAATAATGTAAGATTTCTACGCTATTAAAATATTTACACTCATTGATGAAGTTACACTAAGGCTGTACTTCATTGGTGTATAAACTATATTGTAGAGATATTTTCCATGGCACATTTATTTTCTGGATATCAGGGGTCTATTTTTTCTACAGTCAGGATAAAATGAGTTTGGCAGTTTGTGTATGGGAAATGTAGGCTATGACAGCTTTTATCAAACCTCCCTTCCTCTGCTTATAACTTCAGCAGAAGGCAGACTCCTGCCTGTTTCCTTGTCTCATCTGATCAACTTAGTTAACTCGTCTATGGGGTGCTAAGTTGACTTTAAGCTGGGCCCTGTTGGTTCCTAAAAGTGCTTATCATAAAAGGTATTACAGTGTCATTATTAACTGTGAGGAATTTGGCTGTTTAAGCTTGTCCTGGCAGAATATGGATTCCTAGAGCCTGGAATCACACATTCATGAGACCATTCTGTGATATAGCTGGGACTAGGCATTTCTCTAGTCTACTTCTTAAAGAAGAGTTAATTCACCTTAAAAGTATGCCCTGGTTGATCACAATTCATCCTTAGACTAAAAAGAAAAAAAAATGAAAATGTGGATCCATTTCCCCTGATTTCTTGGCTTGGTGGATTGTTAATGTTTAAATAAAAATGGAAAGGAAGGGGGAGGACAAGCTATATGTTTAATATCTTGTAGTACCATTTCTACATTCCACATCATGTATATGCTAAAATGTTGCTACAAACTTGTCACTAGTGATAAATTTCAGTATCACACGCAATGGTGAATCTTTCAATAATTAGGTTTTAAACTCTCATCAGTGGTAACATATCCCACTCCTCTTATTCCCAACTCACTTCACTCCCCATACCCACAAAAACTGAGGGAACAAGTAAGCAACAGAAAGTTGATTTTCCATTTATACTCATATTCATGACTGATTCATTTCCGCTCATGTTTCTCTTGTCACCGAATTGCCCTGTTTTCCTTTTCATTCAGGTGAGCACCAAATATGCAAATGCATTCCCAGCACATTAAAAAAGCACATATATTAAGCATGTTAAACATTCACTATACATCAAAAAATTGCTCTGGAGTTGCTCCCAACAGAGGGTCCCCATCTCAAGCTAATGAGTTTTAATGTATGATTTTCTTGTACCTTGTCTTTCTTTACACATCAATCTGTTCATGGCATCTGTCATGCAAGCAGTAACAGGGAAACCGCTGGGGCTGTCAATGAAATGACACCTTTCTCCTTTACTAGAGCTGGAAAATGATGCCCAGATTTCTCTGAAATTCTCCAGGCAAAGTGTGTCTTTCTTTTAAAACCAACACCATCTGCCCAGGCAGACGTTTGTGAGCCAATTGTCACATAAAAGATTTCAGCTGATCTCTGATGTTCAGGCTTGTTACATTAGGTTATCAAGCTTTCACTTAACTAGATGACTTACCTTGCACATCGCAAATTGAAGATGGATGCAACATAAAGCAATGACACAGGTTAATTTTAACTGGAATCCGGGACGATATCACAGGGGACACTGATTTATAATCAACAACACAGCCCCCTGACATTTCTTGCAACTATGGAAATTATAGTCAGAGATTCATTCTTAAAATTTAAACATTTTTTTAAAAAAAGAAAACTCCTTAGAAGAAAAATGAAACTAGTCCCTCAAAGCATTCATTAGAAAAAATATACTGTGGTAAAGTATAGAAATTTACATTTTACATCATTTTCTGTATCACACCTATGAGCTGAAAAAAGCAAAGAAGTAGGCTCAATCAATTTAATGTTACCAGTACCTCAATAGTCATCTATGACAAAGATATTTCCTTTGTCACCATCAATGATTAGAAAGTTGTTTGTTTTTAGGCAGATGGGTTTTTCAACCTTAGAAATGTCCTTCTTTTCTTCCTTTTAACATTCAAATCACAGCGTTATGATTTCATGCTGTTTTCATAAGAATTCGCCTTTCAATGAGAAAGAGTTATTGTACTATGAAAAGAGAAGTTATTCAAATATTAGTTTTCATTTTTTCTGAAAGTAACCAGTAGCAGGATACCAAAAAGGATAGTCTTTCGCTCACATGACACATACACACCTACATATGAATATACAGAAATAGGTATAAATATGAACATATCTATATTTACAGCCATGAAACCTTGCCCTCACTTCTTTCAGTTTTTCTTGGTGTTCCTTGGATTCTATTGCATAATGCAGCTAACATGACTTTCTATCTTTCTCTTTACACACAACATTTCATTTGTCATCTCAATCTTTTCATTTCCCAGAATGCTTCTCTTCCTAAAAAGACTCAGATCAATCTACATGATGCTTTTCTTAATCCTGCCCCCCTTAGCTGCAAATGTCTTCCCTCCCTAACTACTTTGTATTAATTATAAATATGAGGCAACTAGGCAGGGCAGTGAATAAAGTGCTAGATCCACAGTCAGGAAGTCCTGTGGTCAGATTTGGCTACAGACTGTTCCTAATCTGTGTGATCCTGGGCAAATCCCTTAAATTCTATCTCTCTCCATTTCCTCTTCTGCAAATAGGAGAAGAAAATAGCACCACCTTCCCACGGTTGCTGTGAGGGTAAAGGAATATTTTTAAAGTGTTTTGCACACATCTAAGTGATATGTAAATGCTATATATTTGAATAGTTATATATTGTCTCCTCCATTGGAATGCAAACTCCCTGAGAGCAAATTTTGATATTTTTTTGTATTTATAATCCAGAAACTAGCACAATGCTAAATGAAGCAACATTAGAGGACTCAGTGAGTTCCATAAAAAAAAATGCTATGTGTTCTAAGTAACATGGTGATGGTGAGCCACAATGGCATTTAAAATAGTTAACCATACTGGGGAATATTAGCTTAATCTTATCAATTCTGAGCATCTGATATCTGATATTGGGTTAATGGCCAAACAACATTATAGCATAGTTTTGTGACATTACAGTGATACATACACAATACACATATAAGCCATATGTATGTATGTCTACTCACATATATACTTAAGATATGTGTATTGTGTATAAAACATATACACATGTGTATATGTAGGTACATTCATACATTTATTTTTTGTTGTTCAGTTGTATTTCAGTCTTGTCTGACTCTTCATGACCCCATTTGATGTTTTCTTGGCAAAGATACTGAAGTGGTTTGCCATTTCCTTCTCTAGCTCATTTTTGCAGATGAGGAACTGAGGTAAACAAGGTTAAGTGACTTGCCCAGGGTCCCATAGCTAGTAAGTGCCTGAGGCCAAATTTTAACTCACAAAGATGAATCTTCGTGACCCCAGGCCTGGCACTCTATCCACTATTCCACCAAGCTGCCATACATACATGTATCTATATATGTATATATTCATGTAGTTATTATGAAATGACCTTCACTGAACCAGTGTTGTGTGGGATAAGCCTATAAAAGATAAGCACATCTACTCGGTACTAAATCAGACAATACTGGTTTATAAACAGTACTTTTCATGATAGGCCTTAATATATCATTATTAGCAATGAGAAACTCAGCTTTGGTGTTAAAAAAATCACCATACCAGTATAGATATCTTGAATCTAGAGTCAAACATTCACAAAGTTAATCTGTTAATTTTCAGAAAATCATTTTTCAAGACCACTTAATACAAAAATAAAATAACTCATTTTGAAATTACGTCTTAGCCAATTAAAATTCCTATTTTCTAAAAAAAAAGATTAATTCAAATTTCAATCAGTTTTCCAGGATCATCTTCACTTGTTGGGGCTGTACCTACCTATCTTATTTACCCTTTACCCTCTTCTTCCCACACATCTGGCTTTATTCTGTTTCACTGCTTTCCCCTTCCAAACTCCATCATTTGAATAGTCTCCTTGCATATGCTTCATGTAATATCCAAATTATATCTGGTCCCTTCTAAGTAGAACAATAGGCAGAGTGCTAGCCCAAGGTCAAGAACATCTGAGCTCAAATTCTGCTTCAGACAGTTACTAGCCAGGTGACCATGAGTAAATCATTTAACCTGCGTCTACTTCAGTTTCCTCATCTCTAAAATGGGCATAAAAATAGCATCTCCTTTCCCACATTGTTGTATGAAGATAAATGAGAGAATATTTGTAAAGCACATTACAATCCTTCAGACGCTATAGAAATGCTACTTAGTATTATGGTTGCTACCTCTCTTGGTTTTCCAATGAATTCTTTTTTTTTAAATTTGCTTCTCTATACAAATCCCTCTACTTACTCACACCTGCTTAACTCCTATTTCCCTTTCTTTTATCATATTTTCCATTGCAGAATATGACCCTAAAATCCCAGAATCTGCACAGAATTTGTCATTCTCAGTTCTTCACTTTCTCATCCCAAGTCTTGTGATTCTGCTTTCTAAGTATCTTTCAGATAAGCACTGTTGACTCCACTCACATAGCAGCCACCCTGCTTTAAGTCCCCATCACATCTGACCTGGACTACTGCCATAATCTTTTGGTTGGCCTCCGTGCCTCAATTCTCTCCTCACTCTGATCAATCCTTCCATAAGCTGCCAAAGTCATTTTCTTAAAGTGCAAGTTTGATCTTATAACCCTTCCCCCCTACTCAATAAAATTCCTTGGCCCTCTATTACCTCCCTGATCAGATATAAAATCCTCTGTTTGCTTTTATCATCTGGCTCCCTCTATCCTTTCTGATCTTACTCTTCACTCCCCTCTATATACGCCAGTCCAGCAACACTAGCCCGATTATGTCTTCTTGCACATGAAATTCTCTCTCACACACATTGTATTTTTTCACTGATTATCCCCTATCTTGGAAGGCCCTTCTCCTTTATTTCCATCTATTAAGATACCTGGCTTCCTTCCATACTCAAATCTTACCTCTGAAGGAGGGTCTTACTGATACTCCTTAATGCTAGTGTTTTATGTTTTGTATATCTTATTTGTGCAATTTTTAATGTTGTCTCCCCATTAGAATGTGAGCTCCTTAAGGAAGGGCCTATTTTTACCTTCCTTGTATCTCCAGAGCTTAGCACAGCCCCTGGCACTTGGTAAACACTTAATAAATGATTGTTCACAGACTGACTGACTAACTGAATCATAAGGCCTAAGAATGGTAAAAGATCTTAGAGGTTATCTGGTCCAACTTCCCACCCCATTCAAGAAATCCCTCTACAACCCACCTCAGAAGAATTATCTAGACTCTTAGGTTTCTACTCCTAAGAACATCATTATTTAGAATATATCACATAGCCATTCCGTATCTGGGCAGAATCATCTATCATTAGATCTTTCCCTAGATCTTGTGCCCCCTAACCCTATCTATCGATCTAATCATTATTTCTATTCCCCCCCATCCCTTAGTTATTTCCCAGGTTGTCACTTCTCTACTGCCCACACACTCTGTCCTTCTCTAATGTTAAACCTTTGGCAAACTAACTCATATCTACATTTTCTTCCACCGCTGACTCTTGTGCTCCTTTATCCTAGCACCGATCATGATTTAACTTGCTCCAACCCTCTATTAGGCCACACCAGGTACCTCCTTTGCTTCTGATATCATACTATTGAATAGGATCGGAGAAAATCAAGACACTGTACTGACTGGACTAACTATCTCCCCTCCTCAAATCTCTCCCCACTCTAATCCATCCTTCCCACGACTACAAAGTTTTCTGAAGTGTAAATCTGACATCGTTCCCACCTCCCTCATAACTTCACTCTCTGCCCCCTCCCAACTTAATAACTTCTGTTATCTAATTTCAAATGGGCCCTCACTGCAAAGAAACCAATATTCAATTCCTCCTCACTTGGCAAACTATCTACTCTTCATGATGGCCATTCTACTGTTCCAAATTTTCTTTTTTTCTCTTCAAACCTCCTACCACATGGTCTACCCCCACACTTTTATTCAAAGATCTTGCTTTATATTTCTTTTTATTTTATTTTTAATTTATGGAATAAAGCATTTCCATAAGATAGTACAATAAAAAATATGATTGTACATGAAACTGCAAATCTACTATGCACAACTTCTCATTCCTTTCAAATATAC
This sequence comes from Trichosurus vulpecula, assembly GCF_011100635.1. Lineage (NCBI taxonomy): Eukaryota > Metazoa > Chordata > Mammalia > Diprotodontia > Phalangeridae > Trichosurus > Trichosurus vulpecula. The sequence goes on along the minus strand of NC_050576.1, from coordinate 309,469,401 downwards.
AACAAAATTATCATGTAAATTTCTTTTTTTTCGTTTGTTCCCTTCCTTCCCAACAACCTCCATTATAGATAGAGATAGCTACCATTAGACAAAAATAAGTATGTATATATAAAATTATTTTTTAATGTGTGTGTTTTTTGGGGGGCAGGGCAATTGGGGTTAAATGACTTACCCAAGGTCACACAGCTAGTACATGTGTCAAGTGTCTGAGGTCAGATTTGAACTCGAGTCCTCCTGACTCCAGGGCTGGTGCCCTACTTGCTGCACCACCTAGCTGCCCCTGTAATGTGTGTGTTTTTAAGATGAAGGAACATATATGGTGAACTTTTCTTCCAGACTTAATTCTGACCAACAAATATTGGCCTGCTGATGGCCAAATTCATGGTAACTAAGGAAGTCAAACCCTATGCTAACCTTAAATCACTTCCCCTACTCACCTCCTCTGCTCCTGTTCATGCATGGTTAAAAAGAGATGGAAGAAGGGACACAACCAAGTTGACTGGGTTCACTATCAATTTATGTTATGTAATGGTAACTAACCCCTCACTGTAGTAAGGTAAACTTACATTCCTAGCTAAATAAGCCTCTGTCCCATACCCTATAGAGACTATTCCAAACTTTTTTTCTTTTTTCAAGTCTTCCATGCTTCCCTCTCACACCTACCAATCCTGTCTTTACTGCCATGTTGTTTTTGTTGAGTCATTTCAGTTGTGTTCAATTTTTTGTGACCCCATTTTGGGGTTTTCTTGGTAAAGATATTGGACTGGTTTGCCATTTCCTTCTCCAGCTCATTTTACGGATGCACTGAGGCAAACAATGTTAAGTGACTTGCCCAGGGTCACACAGCTAGTCAGTGTCTGAGGCCAAATTTGAACTCATGAGGATGAGTCTTTCCAACTCCAACCCAGTGCTCTATCCACTGCAGCATCTAGCTGCCCGACCTTTATGGTCATACTTAATGAAAAAAATAAAAGATAGTAAGAGACCGTTGTCTTCTCTACCCCTCCAAACCTCTTAACATCACACTTTCTTCACTCCATGCTTCCATAGGGAGGAGGCCTTTCTCATCAATAAGAACAACCCATGGCCTTTCCATTTGATACCTTACTCTTCCCTCTTCCCCAGCAGTTTTTCTCCTTAATCGTCCCTCCTCTATCTCTAATCTTTGCTCTCTATCTGTTGATTACTACCCTGTGCCTGCTAAAATACTCATGTCTCTCTCAGTCTTGAAATGGCAAACACTTCATTATACCCTACCATCCCCTCAAGTTACCATCTTGTATCTCTCTTCTACAAGCAAACTTCTTGGAAAAGCAAATTTCTACGAAAAAACAAAACAGAACTGTCTTTATTTGGTTATTTACTTTTCCTAAATAATCTTCACAGCCTTATATTTGGAAAGTTGATGTTACCCATGGATGAATTTGTGGTAAAATGACTTAGTTGTAAGAACTTTCTTTAATATTTAATTTTTAATTGTGTTTGTATAGTTAATTGATGCTCTATACAAATAGCTTGATCAGAATATTAAAAGTACCTCCTCCTTTTGTGGTCTTTTTTCCCCCAGGCAATCAGTGTTAATTGACTTGCCCAGGGTCACACAGTAAGTGTCTGAGGCACAAATTCTTGCAGATGTCATAAATCTGTCTAATTAAAAAAAAGTTTGAGTCTTAGTTTATTCAAGTATACAATTAAACCATAAAAGTGCTTGAGAACTTAATTATGATAATAACTAGCATTTACATGTCACTTTTAAGTTTTACAAAGCACTTTATATAATACATTATATCATTTGGTCCTCTCAATAACTTGGTGTGATAGCATTATGATCCCCACTTTACAGATGAGGAAACTTGAGGCTTAGCCTGAAGCAGTTGGGAAAAACTTAGTTCTTCCTAAATCTAAGAGCAGTGCTCTATCTCCTGCTTTTCCTATGTGTCTTGAGCAGGCATTTAGGGATTTATGCAGTATAGTATATATAGCATGTCTAATACAGGAGAATTTTTTCCATGTGCTAATCAAAAGTGCCATGAAGGCTTCATTTACTTTTTTTCATATGCGGACTTTAAGAATATATGAGAGAAAATTTACTTCATTCCCAGAAATTTGTTTTCATGACAACATTTGCTTCTACACATGCAAAAGTGGCTCCCTATAGCATTAATATGGCTTACTAATCTTCAAAGAAACTGTTTTTTATTCATTGTAACAGCCAAGATGGAGAGGAAAGCTTTCAAGTTTGTTGATTCTGAAGTTGTTCTGATTTTTCTCCACACCACAGTAAATGCCCTCTCTCTGATTTGACACTGGAAATAAGAAAGCAAATTCTGTCAGCATAAGTCATCTGAGGAACAACATCTGTGCTTGTCTTGCTCATAGTTTTCTAGTACCCCAGACGTGCGGAATAACTGAACTTACTGAACTTATACCAAGTTATCTATCTCTGATGGCTGGAATGCTATAAATTCATACAGAAAACTATTATATTCTCCTGAAATGCTGCAGCTCCCCAGATAAAATGGTAAATTTTCCACAGATTTTCCTGTCAACTTCAACCTGGAGGTAGAATTTAGGACAGTTACATTTCTCAGCCCACTGACAGTGAGAGATTTCTTCAGCATCCTTAGAGCACCTTTCTACCAGCTTAGTTTGAAAAAAAATATTTTGGTAATAAGATTTTGCTGTAACTGTTCCAGAAATGTTGTCTTCGGGCCCTTTCTTTGTCAAAAGAACTGATAAGTTGTCTTTTGGCATAGACTGAGTCGCAGTTTCTTGCTAAGTAGCCTTCCGGCCTAGTGTTGAGCAATTTGGCAGCTCTCTCCTCACAGGCTCATTAGCTTAGGCCGTCGAAGTCACTCATTTGCAGCTTGAAATTGAGTTTCTGAGGGAAAAAGTAAATCCACATTATACTTTAGAAAGGCCAACATCTTTTTGAACTAATAGAGCAAAGAACTTCAATAAATGAGGATCCCTTTTTTTTTAGCTGTCATAAGTCAAAAATAGGTGCTCAATAAAAAATAAAGTAAAATAAACATCAGAATAGCAAACCAGTGTAAATACTTGTTTATTGATTGATTGAAACAAGCAAGTTTTCTTTTGAGTATTAAGTTTGGGGCATGTTAAAGAAGAAAAAAGGATTTAAATCTAAGTACACTAGAGGTTTGCTAAGGCTTTTCTTCAGTTTACTTTGGCCCCTTCAATAATTAACCCTCTTTTAATGGTTCATGCCATATATCGTATTTAGCTCCAAATCTGGTAGTGAGTGAAATGAGAGAGGGGCAATGTATCTTGGAGGCTTGGGATTGATTCTTGCCTCTTTTATCTTACATTTGAAAACTATAGCATTCTATTGATCTGAATATGGATCCCATTGAAAAGAAAATATATAGATGGATACAAAGAAAGCTAGATAGTGAAAAATATGTAACCCAAATTACAATATAAAATATTTACTATGAAGACTAACCTATTGGCGCATTAATAGGGGGTAATAGGGAAAGCTACCAATCTAATAATATAAACATGTGTGTATATGTATTATGTGTGTGCACAAACATTCACGTAGGCACACATACATATAGGCTGTCCCCCACACAGAGACTGTTTTCCCTCCTTGACATTGCCTTGTCAGACTCCTAACTTTCTTCAAGGCTCAGTTCATTTGTTACCTCCTAGGTTAGATCTATCCTGTCTGCCCACTGCTAATACTATACACTAGAAAATAACTATTTTTTTCTTTTATACATATTTTGCATTTACTTAGCTCTATATGCATGTTGTTTTCCATCAATAAAAAATAAGTTTTTTTAGAAAAGTCTTTGCTTTTAAAAATAATCTGTGTATCCCCAGTGCCTAGCACATACTAGGCACATAATAGATATTTGTTGGATAATTAAATGCTTGAATGAAGCACGGGTGAAAATGATAAAAGTCAATCAGAGCACTGTAGGGTACATTAGCAGGTCAGATGGTAATACCCAGGGATCTGGAAGGTGGAGTGTTAGGGCAAATGATAAGGCCTGCTGGGACAGAGAACATAGTAGCAGCACAGATGGGAAGGCCTCATGGTGCCCCTCATAACTTGTGACCTGGACACTCAAGCCTGTGCTATTTTGTATGCCACTCTATATATGGTGGGGGAGGGGGATGGGTCCTAATTGATGTATAAAGTGCTGTGTGCCTTTATGAAAGGTAATGTTATTTTAAGGGAGCTTTTGGGAGGAGAAATATTCTTTGAGAGAGATACATGTATATGATTCTGCACATTCTTCAAGACTGACTGAAGTGGGTCAAGAGAAATGAAAAAGTATAGAAACTTCAGGCAGGTAATGGAAGATAGCTTCTCAACACATCCCCAATTTTCAGTTTGACTCTCAAAAATTTCAGACACAGAATTTTCCCCCAGGTGAGATTGAGTTCTCACCATCTTGGTTTGAGCCAAAAGCTTCTCTTGCTTCCATCAAAAAAGCTTATTCACTATTTTATATTTTTTGTATATTCTAATCTGTATAATTTCTTCAACTTCTTTTTGCTATTTTGCTTGGATAAAAGAGTTTACTAGATAGCCACTATTTATAACAGTCTTTTGTGTAACCAATGTTTGGTGAAAAGGGGCCAAGTCTGTGTATAGGGCTAGAAATCCAGGAGGGGGTTTTGTCTGAAACATTGTATTGTATACCTAGACAAGCAATATTTAGATAGGGCAGAATGACATAATTATAGTCCAGTACCCCTCTCAGTGACTGAAGAAAAGAAGACTGTGACCCCTTCACCAATCCCCTCATAGCAGGAACCACAATTTCCCTTAACAAGGGATGAGCAGATTCCAGTGATATCTAAGCATGCTGTCCCTCAGGCAATTTTTTTGTATATATTTAGACAACCCATCTGGAAATATATGTCTTGTATGAGCACAACTTCTCCTCTTAATATCTTGGGGATTTTTTTCTAATTACATGTAAAATAATTTTTGATATTTAAAAAAAAATTAGTTCCAAATGCTCTTCTTCCCCCTCACTCCTTCCCTGTCCCTAAGATAGCAAACAATTTGATATAGATTATGCATGTGTAGTCATGCAAAAATTATTTCCATATTAGTCATGTTTTGAAAGAAAATGCAGAGCCCCCCCCCCACCTCAGAGAGAGAAAGAGAGACAGAGACAGAGAGAGACAGAGACAGAGACAGACAGAGAGAGAGACAGAGAGACAGAGAAAGAGAGAGAGACAGAGACAGAGACAGAGACTCCATCAGTTCTTTCCCTGGAGGTAGATGTTGTTTTTCATCATGAGTCCTTTGGAATTGTCTTGGATCACTGTATTGCTGAGAAGAGCTCAGTCATTCACAGTTGATCATCATACAATATCGCTGTTACTGTGTATAATCTCCCCCGGTTCTGCTTACTTCACTTTGCACCAATTAGCCTAGGTCCAAGTTCTTCTGAAAGCAGCTTGCTCATCATTTCTTACAGCACAATAGCACTCCATCATAATTATAAACCACAACTTGTTTTTCAAGTCATTCTCCAACTTATGGCCATCCCCTGAATTTCCAATTCTTTTCAACCACAAAAAAGAGCTGCTATAAATATATTTGTGCATATAAATAATTATAAATCATTTATTCAGTGCCTTCTATGTGCTAAGTATTTTACAAATACTATTTCTTTTGTTTCTCACAACAACCCTAAAAGGCAGGTGTTATCACTACCCTCATTTTGCAGTTGATGAAACTGAGACAAACAGAGGTTAAGTGACTTGCTCAGAGTCATACATCTAGCAAGTATCTACATCAAATTGGAACCGAGGTCTTCTTGACTCCAGGCTCAGTGCTCTATCCACTGCTCTATCTAGATAGACAGGAATGTAGGAAAGAGTTGACTGTCACTCTACCAAAAACAAAAACAATGGGGAAAAATTGTGGGTATTTATAGAATATAAGTTTTGACAGTGCAAAGCAAAGGATTTAACCCTCCCTGTTGCTACTGCCTGGAGGTACACTTGTAAAAAATAAACAAAAAATAGTTTCCTAAGGTAAAGCTTAGAAGGAAAAATAAATAAATAAAGCACCATCTGCATCAAAAGAAAATCTGAGAAAGTCTGTGCTGTTAGACTTAAGAACTACCACAGACTTCCAGAATTACACGGCCACCTGTCACAACTGTGTTTGAGCTTCTCCTGAAACAGTAGGGGTCTGTCAGATAAATAGAACCTATAGCATTTAAATGATTGGAGGCCCTGAGGCCAGCTCTGATGAATGTGAATTTTTTTTTTAAATAGAAATGACAGAAAGTCATCTATTTGTTTTTCATTGCTCCTAATCATATTTAAATCAACCCCTTCAACTATGCTCCTACTTCCAGGTAAGCATATATCAAAATATTATGCAATTAAGAGTGACAACTTATGTTTATAGGGCATGTTGCAATTACAAAGCACTTTCCCAAACATAGTCAATAACTCTGTGAGATAGGTAATAATTTTGTTTTTGTTATTATCATTATTACTATCATTTCATATATAATGTATCGAGGAGAATTGGCATTTGGCACAGGTTTTCTGAGCATTGCATTAAATTTCATAAGTGACTTCAAGCATCTGATAAGTGAAAGTGATTGGTACTAATGAAAAGCCTTTTTTGTGTTTTGTTTGTGTATGTATATATATATAATATGTATATATACATACATATGCATATACAGATATGTATATATACATATTATATATTTGTTTGGTGGTTGGTTTCATTTTGTTTATTTCTGGGTTAACTTCTGGTATAGAAACTCCTTCAGTGCATGCACACTGGCAGTTGGTCTGTATTTTCAAGTTTTAGAAAGTTACACAGATCACTAAGGGGTCCATGAAATCATAGATTTGGGGCAAGAAAGGACCTTAGAGACCAGAGTCAACATTCTTCATCTTACAGACAATGAAAATGAAGACCAGAAAGGCTAATAATTTGCCTAAGGTCATAATACAATATATAAGTGGCAGAAGAAGGATTTGAACCCGGCCTTTCAGTCCACATACTGAATTGTTTTCATTGTATCACACCATGTAAAACTTATAGTTAATATGTGTTCGAGGTAGGTCTTAAACTTAGGTCTTTCTAACACCAAAGTCAGCTTTCGATCCTCTAAATTATGCTACTCCCCAATAGAGAGGGTAAAGATAATTATTTTCTATGTCTTCGAATTTTTTTTTAAATGATCATTTTACCCTTTCTGTGAACTAAAAAAAATAAAATAAAAGAATCACTTTACATGGCATTGAGCGTTTTAAGATTATTTTTTAGGGATAGACTTACTCATATGCTGAAGTGGGAGCTACCTCTCTGGGATGATTTTAAAGTTTTCAGGAAGGCCATCTTGACCTTAGCTATCCTCCATATGTGTGCTATACAAAATGAAGAAAGACTATCATAAAATTAGGCTAATAAACCTACTCAACTTAGAATAAGAGAACTATAAACTATTTCTTTTAGAGGAAAACTTTTTAGTCAGGCTTTTGGTGCCATTTATCATTCACAAGGTAATACTGTACAAGTATCTGGGGCAAAAAATGTCTTGCAAAAAACTAAATAACTTCCATAGAAAATAAAGTTCTCTCAGCAAATATAGCACTATCTCCAAACTCCATGCCTTCCCTGAAGTTGTCCTACAGGTCTCACACCCACATTTTTGTCACATGCATTATTTTTATTTTTACTTAAATTTCAACAGTTGTGAAACACAAAGAGCCATGGTGTAACAGGAAGGGAGAGACTGAAACAGTTTCTAAAATAAAGCTGGGACATGTTTTTAAGGGCTTGCATGGTATTTAAAAATATAAATACTCCAAGAAAATTTTTTCTGCACAGATCATTTTCATGGTTTTAGTGGCTTTCGGTATCTCAGAATGTTATCAATTACACATTAGAGCCCACTGAAACTGAATTATAGAACTTTCCATAGAAATAAAAAAGTAAAAAGAATACTTTTCCTGCTTTTTGAAGCCCCATCATCCTTTGATTGAGCTGCCACTTATTTTCCTCCTCCATTTTTCCTCCAAACTTCTTAGGAGATGGCATATGTCTTACTGCCTTCCTAGTGCATCGACTAATTGCAGAAATTCTTAGCAAAATATGTCACATTTCAAACTGATACCAGTGGTAGAAATGTACAGCTAGAGTATTAAAAATTGCATCAAATTGCCAGAGTCCTAGAATTTAGATTCTGGTTATTTTTCCTTCTGCTTCTCCTGATATTTTGGGGCTTCTTGCTCTTTTTATCTATCCTGTGAGCCACATGCCAAACACAAATTGAAATATTGTTTTGATGTATTGTCTGTACTGGGTTCAGTCCTCTCAAATATGTTGGTGACTGCTAACAATGCCTTGTCTTTTGTGTGAAAAAATAAGGAATCCTCTTAAGAGCTCCATTCACCATGTAGTGTACCAAAGTGAGAAACCTGAGTTTGAGGCAACATATGGTCTCTTCTGGCTCAATACCTTGTATTTCCCAGATTATTGCATTCCAACTGGTGTCCCTGTTTCCAGTCTCTCCTCTCTCCAATCCATCCTCCATAGAGCTACCAAAATCATGTTCATAAAGCATGGGTCTTATAATGCTTCTTCACTGCTTAAGAATCTTCAGAAGTTCCTAATTGCCTGTAAGGGGAAAAATGCAAATTCCTCCATGTCTCAGCTAAAGCAATCCACAATTTGACTCCAGCCTGTTTATCTAGGCTCATTTCATATTACTCCTCTTTTGCTCTCTATGTTATAACCAAACTGGCCTAATGATAATCTCAGAAACTGACATACTGTCTTCCATCTTCCTACTTTTGCACTACATCTAACATTTAAAAATCCTTAGGTTTCTTCAAGGCTATACTTTGATACTGCCTCCTAAGCAAGGTCTTCCTGACATACCTAGTGTTCTCTATCTCCTCACATTATTTTCTATTTGCATATCTGGGTTAATATCACTCTAATAGAATGTAAGGCCATGGAGAACAAGAACTTTTTTTCACTTTGTCTTTGCATTCCTATCCCAAAGCTAGGGGATTTTATTGAATTAAATTGAATTCTTTTCCCCCATGTCAATCTAGAGAAGACTTTCCTTTAGTGTATACAATAGCTTTCTACTATCCAACCCATATGTCAGAGATTTAGGTCACTAATTTCACATAATAACATACTTTAAATATTATTATTATTTACAGGTATTAATATAGATCTGTGGATTCTTCAATGTGTCTTCTTCAAAGGACTCACATTGAGGAAAATGGGATGTTGCCAACTTTCCATTGGTACAAGTGACTACCCATTCAGATCTTCTCCTACTATGTGACTCTTGCTTATTTCTCTCCCTAAGTCCTCTCCATGGACTACCCCAATATACCTAGGGCCTTCCAACAAATTTGGAAAGATTACAGTATCACCAGTGGAAGATACATTCTATTAACTTATTATCCTTAATTCTCAATATATGACTGGCACACAGTACATATATCTCTTCAATGATATATTTTATTCCATTTCACATATATCTATACCTACCAAGGTTGTCTCCATTGGTCTCTGAATGATTTATACCTTTAGTTTTTCAGAGATTGTGGGATTCCATAATTTAATTTTTAAATTTATTTTACTTTTAATTTATGAAATGAAACAAGCATTTCTATAATATAGTAGAATTCTTAAGAGGTAATTGCTCATGAAACTACAAATCAGTTATGTAAAACTTACTATCCCTTTTAAATATATAATAAAGTTATCATGTAAATTTCTTTTTTTTTCTTCCCTCCTGCCCATCCTAGAGATGGCTACCATTAGATACAAATATGTGTGCATACATATATGTGTGTGTGTATTTAAAGGCATTCTTTACATACTTCAATTTATCAGTTTTTTGGCTATATGCAGATAGCATCTTCCTTCATAACTCCTTTGTAATTAATTTGGGTATTTCAGAATAGTAAAAATGACTTAGTTGCTCAAAGTTGTTCTTAAAATAATGTTGCTTTTACTATACACAAAGTTCTCTTGGATCTGCTCATTTCTCTATTCTTTATTTCATGCAAGTCTACCCATGGTTTTTTCCCAAAAATCAATGAACTCATCATTTCTTATAGTAGAGTTGTATTCCATTACAATCATATACCACAACTTGTTCAGCCATTCCCAAATTGACAAGCATCCCTGCAATTTGCAGTTCTTTGTCACCCCAAAGAGAGCTGCTATAAATATTTTAGACCATATAAGTTCTTTTCCTTTTTCCCTAATCATCTTTGGGAATAGATCTAGTAGTAGTAATGCTGGGTCAAAGGGTATATAGGTAGTTTAATAGCTTTTTGGGGATAATTGCGGATTGCTCTCCAAAATGGTTGTTCCACCAACGGTAAATTAGTGAATTAGTGTCCCAATTTTTCCATATTCCTTCAACATTTGTTGCTTTCCCTTTTAATCGTTTTAGCTAATCTGATAAGTATAAAAGGGTATCTTAAGGTTGTTTTAAATTGCATTTCTCTAATAAATAATTATTTATGGCATTTTTTCACATTACTATAAATTGTTTGGATTTTTTTCATATGAAAACTGCCTGTTCATATCCTTTGCCAATTTATCAGTTGGTAAATGACTTTTATTTTAACAGATCTGACAAAGTTATTTATACATTTGAGACATGAGACCTTTATCTGATAAAATTATCTATAAAAATGTATACATAAATTTTATACATAATTTATACATAAATCATCAGCATTCCTATATATCACAAACAAAACCCTACAAGAAGAGATAGTAAGAGATATTCCATTTAAAATAACACTAGACAGAAGATGGTGGCTGGAAAGCAGGGACTAGCATGAGCTCCCCACCGAGTCCCTCCAAAAACCTATAAAAAATGGCTCTGAACCAATTCTAGAACTACAGAACCCACAAAATAGCAGAGGGAAGCAGGGCTCCAGCCCAGGACAGGCTGGATGGTCTCTGGGTGAGGTCTATCCCACACGGAGCTGGGAGTTGGGAGCTGGGAGCGGAGCAGAGCAGAGCCCAGCACAAGCGGCTCGGACCAACCAGACCAGGAGCTGGGCGGAGCAGGCCCTAGCGCCCTGAATCAGTGAACTGCGGCAGTTACCAGACTTCTCAACCCACAAACACCAAAGACAGCGGAGAAGGTTAGTGGGAAAAGCAGCAGGAGTGGAAGGAGTTCATGAGTGGAAGGAGTTCGTGGTTTGGCCACCACCCCCAAGGCAGTGGAGGTGGGGGCAGCTACAGCTGCTGTTGCTTCCGGGCCCAGGCCCACCTGGTGGGAGGAATTAAGTGGCAGATCAGAGCAGGAGTGCACAGCCTGCTGAAGATCTAAGCCCAGTCTGGGTTGGGGGTTCTTGGGGAAGGAGGAGTGCTGGTGTGGCAGAGCTGGCGCATCCCCCCCAAAAGTGGAACATAGAACTCTTTAGTCTACAAGTAGTCATACCCCGCTGAAAAACTCAAGGGTCAAGTTAGTTGGTTGGGAATATGGCCAGGCAGCAAAAACACACCCAAATTCAGTCTCAGACTTTGGATTCTTTCTTTGGTAACAAAGAAGACCAAAACATACAGCCTAAAGAAGTCAGCAAAGTACAAGAGCGTACACCAAAAGCCTCCATGAAAAGCATGAACTGGTCCCAGGCCATGGAAGAACTCAAAAAGGATTTGGAAAAACAAGTTACAGAAGTAAGGGAAAAATTGGGAAGAGAAATGAGAAGGATGTGAGAAAACCATGAAAAAAAATTCGATGACTTGCTAAAGGAGACCCAAAAAAATACTGAAAAATACACTGAAGAAAACAACACCTTAAAAAATAGACTAACTCAAATGGCAAAAGAGCTCCAAAAAGGCAATGAGGATAAGAATGCCTTGAAAGGCAGAATTAGCCAAACGGAAGAGGAGGCCCAATGGTCCTATTAGAAAATAAGATACACAGGCAATGGGGTGTAGAAATTTATCTTGCCCTACAAGAAAGGAAGGGAAAAGGGGATGGGAGGGGAGTGGGGTGACAGAAGGGAGGGCTGAATGGGGAACAGGGCAACCAGAATATACATCATCTTGGAGTGGGCAGGATGGTAGAAATGGGGAGAAAATTTGTAATTCAAACTCTTGTGAAAATCAATGCTGAAAACTAAATATGTTAAATAAATTTAAAAAAGTAAAAAAATTTAAAAATTAAAAATAAAATAACTCTAGACAGTATAAAATACCTGGGAGTATACCTAACAAAACAAACCCAGAACTATGAACAAAATTGTTTTAAAAAACCTTTTTATACAAATAAAATCAGATTTAAATATTAATTGCTCATGGATAGGCAGGGCCAATATAATGAAAATGACAATTTTACCTAAATTAGTTTCTATATGCCTTCCCAATTAAATCACTCAAAACTATATTATTGAATAAGAAAAAATATAACAAAATTCATTTGGAAGAACAAAAATTCAAGAATATCAAAGGAACTAATAAAAAATGTAAAGAAGGAGGCTTACCAGTACCAGATCTTAAATTATATTATAATTATCACTATCCCATCAATATCAAATATCAGTATAATTACAAGTATCAAAGTTTTCTGGTACCAGCTAAGAAATAGAAAGATAGATCAACAGAACAGAGTAGACATATAATTTACACCAGCAAAAAAATAAAGCAACTTTGTATTTGGCAAGTGTAAAGACTTAAGTTTTGGGGATAAGAATTCATTATTTAGTAAAAATTGTTGGGAAAACTATAAAGCAGTATGGCAGAAATCAGGCATAGACCAATATCTCACACCATTTACTAAGATAAGGTCAATATGGATGCATGACCTAGATGTAAAAAGAGATATTGCAAGAAAATTGAAGAACATGGAACACATTTATTATCAGACTTACAGATAAGTGAACAATTTATGAATCAACAAGAGATAGAGAGGAGAGTGAGGTGTAAAATGGATAATTTTGATTACATTAAATTAAAAAGTTTTTGTACAAATAAAACTAATATAGCCAAAATCAGGAGGAAAGCAGAAAATTAGGGAAAAATTTTTGTAGAGTTTGTGGGATCCCATAATTTTACATAGCTTTATCTGAAGAATGTTGGTATTAAAAAGAAGTATAGCAACTGAAAGCCATGTAACAGTCAGTACAATTTCGCAATCATAATGCACCTTGCCTTCTTCCTCATGATTAAGCCTAGGGAATAAATAATTCAATGCCATCTAATTCAATTCAATAAATAATTATTAAAGTTCTATTATATTCAAGGACTGTGTTACATAGAAGAGGGAAAAAAACTGAAATAGTAGCCCCTGGCTTGAAGAAACTTAATTTTTATGACAATAGCATTTATGTAGTGCCATTTGGTCAACAGAATATTTACATATACATTATCACCTTTCATACTCAGTATTACGTTATCCATATTTTATAGGTATAGAAATCAACAGAGAATTTAATGACTTATCAAAAGTGACACAGAAGAAGCAAAGAACTGTAAAATCTCAGATTTGCCAAGGTCATCAAGTCCAGGCTCTACCTGAAGGAGAATCTCTTCTGTAAGATTTCCTTCATGTGATCAACCAACCTTCGCTTTCAGGTCTCCAGTGAAGGGTGATATACTGCCTCATACATAAAAGAGGCCTTTTCATTTTTGGAGAACTTTAATTGTGAGGAAGTTTTTGTTCACTTGTTTCATCAATCCTAAATCTACTTCAACCCTTTATTAGTATTTCTGCTTTCAGGGGCCATGAAGAACAAATCCAATCACTCCTCCATTTGACAGCCCTTCACATACTTGAGATTGATTTAATGTCCCATAAAAGTGATCTCTTTTCCACATTAAATATTGCAAATACTTTCAGCTCATCTTCATGAGCATGAATTTCAAGCTCCTTGCCATGCCATCATGATATTTTTTTCTCTGCATTCTTGCCTCTTGATTATTGTACTTTCTAAAGTTTCTAAAGTTCAAAACTTAACAAACACTCTCCATATGGTCTGGCAGAACACAGCAGTACTCTTATCTATGAGAAAGCTAGAGAGCTCAATAGATAAAGTGTTAGGCCTGGATGAGGGAAAAAAAAAATGTCCTCTCCAAAATCCACAGCCTCTCCCCCTTCCCCATGGGCAGAATTCTCCTGGTCATTTCCTAGACCAATTATCATTTTTACTCCTAAGGTCCAATGTTTTTTTTTTTTTCTTTCTACTTTCTCAAGCAGTGTGGCCCTTCTTGTGGAAGTAAAAACATTTGCATGACTTACAAGTTCCTAATACTGATTGTGCAGGAGCAAGGATGATGGTTTTTCCCTTTGACTTAGATTTCTCTTTCTCCTTATCTTTTCCTTAATAACCGTATTAGGCAATGCTATTAAGTTCACTTATAGGCTTTTCATGTCATCCAAGGCAACTCTTATGAAAGTACCTTTGTATTTCTGACTGGGATTGACTGACAAAGGCCAAATATATAATTCTTGCATTTTATGGGTTTAGTGGATCTAGGCCCACATATCATTTAGACTTTTTTACGTAATCTGTCATAAAAATAGTTAAGTATTTAATTTTCTTCTTGAATTGTCTTTTTGAATTTTCTTGTAAGCTTTTCCAAGTGTTTTTTTTTTCTGAAATCAGCCTGCTTGTCATTTCTTATCACACAATGGTATTCTATTATAATCATATACGACAACTTGTTTAGCCATACCCCAATTAATGGGCATCCCCTCAATTTCCAGTTCTTTGCCACCACAAAAAAAAGAAAATAGCTGCTGTAAATATTTTTTTGTACAAATAGGTCCTTTTCCTTTTTGGGGGGTGGGGGTGAAGGGAGATCTCTTTGGCATATAGACCTAGTAGTGGTATTGCTAGATCAAAGTGCATGCACAGTTTTATAGCCCTTTGGGCATAGTTCCAAATTGCTCTCCAGAATGGTTAGATCAGTTCACAGCTCCACCAGAAGTACATTAGTGTGTCTCAATTTTCCCACATCTCCTCCAACATTTATCATTATCCCTTTTTGTCATATCAGCCAATCTGAAAAGTATAAAGTAGTACTTCAGAGTTGTTTTAATTTGCATTTCTTTAGTTGAGGGATTTAGAGCATTTTTTAAAAATATGACTATGGATCTGAAAACTTCCTGTTCATATCCTTTGACCATTTATCAATTGGGGAATGACCTTTATTCTTATAAAGTTGACTCAATTCTCTATATATTTGAAAAATTAGGCTTTTATCAGAGACACTTGCTATAAAATTTGTTTCCCAGATTTCTGCTTTCAAGGGCTTGTCTTTAAGCCAATACCTTTATGACCTCCTTCTGGTAGCACCCATTGTTGAAGCTTGTCAAGACTATAACTGTCACCTTCTTCTTCAACTCCATCAAAGGGGTCACAAAGTCTTTAAACCAAAAGTTCAGTGGTGTCTCCCATAAATAAGAGTATCTTGGTTTCATTTTACCTGCTGGTACCTGCTCTGTTTCTCTTAAGCTATGTAGGCCTTACAAAAGCTGTCTGTTCCCTATGAACAACAATCAACTGAACACTGTCCTCAGAGCAGCCAGATATTGTTGACAGTGGATCACATTCTTTGGTAAGAACAAGGAGGGGCCTGTGCTATGATTATTCAGATTTGCTGTTCCTACATTAACAGATCAGCGGAAATCGGGCTGAGCCTTTAGCAACTTAGGGCAGAAATACAACTACCCAGTCCAGGTGATCCCTTGGTGGAATCACTTCTCTTGGTTCACTTGGTTGCAGTGAAGTGGCCTGGTAACCATGCCTGGTAAATGGACCCTTATTGCCTCTATCTCATTTTAGACTTTTTGTCTCTTTTTAGACTTGGCATTAGTTGCTGTGTTAAAGCCTGTTTCAGGCTAGTCCCAGAGAGGCTCATGTTAGTGCACTCTACTGATCATAACAATGTTAAAAATCTTCTAGAATTAGATTATAGGTAGTGATCCTGGGGAGGTGAACCCCCACCCACCCACCCAGATCAAATGGGGGAATTGGGAGAATCACACCAATTCTATTTTGTGTCATCGCAATATTTTGTGCAGCTATTGAAGCTAACTTTTGTTTCCCTGAGTTGTCTACTTTTCTTGTAAGTCACACAAGTTAGGGGAATTTATTTATTATCGTGGCACTACCTGTTTTGCAGGATTCAAGTAAATTCAACCAATCAAAGCCCCTGAACTCTGGACAGTCCCTAAAACTAAAAATAGCAAAGCTAAAGGTAATAACTATACTTTACAATTAAAATCCTTGTAAATATCTCTTCAGGGTCCTTGTTCCTATTAAGGTGCCCTGGACTCAGTTTGTTGTGCAATCGCATGCATCACATAGCTTCAACTTTGCTTCCTCAGTTATTATAAAATTATTCATGACACTCCTCAATTCTGGACATTATGTTTCTCATTATAGCCTAAGAATACTTTTTCTATTATTCCAATATCTCACTGTTAGCTCATAATAAGCATATAGTACATCTGAATTCTAAGATTTTTTTTCATTCTGCTGTCTAATCATGCTTATCCTGCTTTCTTTCTATTAGAATTAATTTTTGAACCCATGCATAAGACTTTATATTTTTGTCAATTGTTATTAAATCATTATTTCTATCTCCCTTTCTGACTCACTCCCCTTAAAGTGTCATCTTTACTACAGACTTCATTTCCTCCATTCCTCCTTTTTCTTCCCGGCTATCATCACCCTTGCTCAAATCCCACTCTTTGTCACAATCTTGACCCTAAAACTGACCAGTCGAACTCTGCGCTATCACTCTCACTTGACTCCTTTGATTTCTTTGCCTCCTTTGACCCTCTTTCCCTATTACCATTCATGCGTTGCCATGTCTAAATCTACCTTCATTCGTATTTCTCCTGATGGATGGTACTGTTGGAGGTCATGACCCTGAATTGACTTGGGATATTTCAAATTTGCAATCTTGAAGACCAAGTGGATCCTCATTGCTAAAATTTATATTTTCATTCATTGACTATCTCTTCCACTTATTATCTGTTTATAATTTTCTTTCTTCACAACCCTACCGTCTCCCCCACCCAATCTTTCTTAGCAGATGTTAGAACTACCTACATTTACAAGAAACTAGACATCTTACACCAGGGCTGTCCAAAATGCAGCCCGTGGGCCGCATGAGGGCTACAGTGCAATTTTATGCAGCCAGCCTGTGGGTTTTAATTTTCACAAGGGAAAAAACAAAATAAGAATTTGCACGGAATGCATATTCAATTTTTAAATTCCATCACTAATAAATAATCTTATTGATGTTAATTTTCTTTGGTGTTTTTGATCAGTATTATGGATGGAACATATCGCACAGAATTTTCAATCTATCTGTGGAATGCATTCTGTCTGTACGATGCAGACTAGTCAGTATGCACCTACCTTTATACTGTTCTGTTGTAACTTTGCTGTTTTGTGTTTGCTTTTGCTCTTCGCACCTTTGCCTGTCTTATTGATGACACATGTTCCCCCACTTTCTATTAGTGTACTGCATTTTTTATTCTGGGTACAGCCCTCAAATAATTATTTTATTTTAATGCAGTCCTAAGATAATCTAAGGTTGGACAGCCCTGTCTTATACAGTGATAAAGGGTAGGGATTCTTCATTTTTTTTTTTGGAGAGAGGAAGGCAGGGCAATTGGGGTTAAGTGACCCCAAGGTCACACAGCTAGTAAGTGTGTCAAATGTCTGAGGCCGGATTTGAATTCAGGTCCTCCTGACTTCAGGGCCGATGCTGTACTCACTGTGCCACCTAGCTGCCCCAGGGATAGGGATTCTTGTGTGTGTGTGTGTGTGTGTGTGTGTGTGTGTTTGTGTGTCCCCATCAGCCAACACATTGTAGTCACTAAATAAAGATTTGTTGAATAAAACAAAGACTCTTAGAATTTCTTCTATTTACCATGTAGAAACCTCTCTACATCTTTACCCATTCTCTTCTCCTTGACTCCTATTTCTGAGGCAGGGATAGTTCTTATCCTTGCCAAGACCATCCCATCTACCTGGGTCCTCAAATCCATCCCTCTTCTTTGGGAAGAACAAAATAAAACAGAACTTACTTGACCCTATATCCCTTCAAGCCATCAACATAGTAAATGTTCCCTTTCTTTCCCTGACAAGTTCCCAGAAAGAATAATTTATACTCCTACCTCACTACCCACTTACTTCTTGATAGTTTGTGAACAGGTTTTCCACTCAGCTGCTCAATAGGAAAAACTTTTTTCAAAAAACACCATGAGCTCTTTTCTGCTAAATAAACCTTTTTTCAGTCCTTATTATTGTTGACTATTATGAAGTTTGGGATACTGTTTACCTACTTGGATACCTTTTATTCCTCTTACATGTCTGACATCGATCTCTCTTGGTTCTCTTCCAAATGTCTGACTACTCTTTCTCAACCTTCTTTGCTAGATCAATATTTATGTCCTGCTCATATAGTGTGACTCTTCCCCTCAGGCCTCTGTCCTGGGTCCTTTTCTTTCCTCATGAGGCCTTGTAGAACAGATAATTCCCCAATTTTTATATCCTGCCATATTTTCTCCTTTGAATTCAGTCTCACATCATCAACTGCTTGATAGATATACTGCCATTCCCACAGGCAAATTAAACTCAATATATTCAAAAGTCATTCCTTCTCTTCCCTCCTTCCCTTCAAAGCAACTTTCCCCACCTTCAAACTTCATCATTTTTCTTGAGGGTATCATAATTCTAAGAACCACTCAGTTTCACACTCTCCTCTCTGTCGCTCTCTTCCTCTACTCTTTACCATTGCCAAGTATTCATTATTTTATTTTCACAATATCTCTTCTATCTGTCCCCTTCTGTCTACCCACAAGAATATTTCCTAGTTCAGGTTCTCTTCACCTTTCTCCTAAACTATGATGATAACCTTCTAACAAATCATCATTGTTGTTCAGTCACTTTTCACCTGTGTCTTGCTCTTGGTGACCCAATTTAGGGCTTCCTTGACAAAGATTCTGGAGCAGTTTGTCATTTCCTTCTCTCACTCATTTTACAGATAAGGAAACTGAGGCAAACAGGTTAAGTGACTTAACCAGAGTCACACAGCTACTAAGTGTCTGAGGCTAGATTTGAACTCAGGAACATGAGTCCCAGCCCACTACTCTATGCACTGCACTCCTTCTGTCTATCTACCCCTTCTAACAAATCATCCTGCTCCAATTTGTCTCCTTGCCATTCCTACTTCAATAAAATATTGTCAAATATCTTCAACAAAAAATCGTCAAAATGATCTTCATAAGTCACAGGTCTGACTGTGACTTCAATTCTAAACTATTCTGCAGCTTTTCATTGCCGTAAAATATAATACACATTTTTAGACTATAATTTAAGGCCTTCTCCATCCTGAAACCCATTTATTTGTATATCCATACCTCAGTATTTTTAGCAAAGAACTTTGTATTAAGTACTCACTTAATAAAAGTTTGATAAATTATATTGGATTGAGTTTTGTCTTATTAGATTTGGCCCATCTATTGTTTTAAATACCTTTTTGGATACTCATTCATTTATCCAACATGTTATCTTTTCCTCCTCATTTTTGTTATGTATAAAAATGGTAAACAGCACAGGACAAAATCACAAATCCTTAAGTCACTCCACTAGAGATTTCCTTCCATGCTGACGTGAAACTATTAATAATGTTATTTTGGATATGGGAATTTATTCAGAATTGGCCTGACTTTTATTTTCTACCCATACGTCATCATATTTCCATGAGAATATCATGAGAAAATTTGTCAAATACATTGCTAAAAACTTTAGAAACCTAGATCTACAACATTTTCTAAGTGAACATCTTTTATTCTGCATGGGTTTGTGGTGAATACTTTAAGCACCCATAACAATTACTAGGCTACAGGGGGAAAACAAACAATATACACTCTCTATAAGGCATTTGAAATTCTCCATGCTCCCTGAGCTCAGTAAGCTTCAGAGAACAGGATGCATTCTAACTTCAAGTCTATTGCTCACTCAGCTTCGTGCTACTATACTATTCCCTTCTTTCCTTCCTTCCTTTCTTCCTTCCTTCCTTCGTTTCTTTCTTTCTCTCTTTTCCTCCTTCTAGACCTGTGATTTCACTGGTATCGAGAATTCCTGGTGAGGGTATACCTTCTCCAAATGAAGCTAGGTAGCATTCCATACCATAGTTTGAGAGAGTTGTCTGGGGCAAGGAAAAGTCAAGTCCCTTGTGTAGGGTGACATAGTTAGTGTGTAAGAGGCAAGGCTTGAACCCAGTCCTTCTAACTTTGAAGCCAGCTCTCTATCCGCTACGCCATACTGCCAGGATACATTGTTCAGTATAATAGATTCTACAATATCCTACAATAGGGAGCCATATCCAATTGTCCTGATCTATATCTTGCCACTAGGCCCAGATGGCTCTGGGGGAGGAAGTGAGACTGGCAATTTTGTACAATCCCCCCGTCGCTTAAATCCAATCTACTTGCAAGTCATGGCATCACCTTCCTGGTGACGTGGTCCCCTTTGAGAACAAAGGAGAAACAACCCGTGAGTCAGACAAGCAGCTCCTCCTCCCCTCTCCTCCCTTCCCCTCTCCTGCCCTTTCTTCCCCTCTCCTCTCCTCCCCTCTCCTCCCTTCTCTTCCCCTCTCCTCTCCTCTCCTCTTTTCTCTCCCTCTGTCCATTTAGCATATAATACCCCTTACTTGTAGGTGCTCTGCCCAAAGGAATGTAAATTTTGGTCACTGAAACCTTACAAGATACCTAGGGGTTTATGGGCTAGATTTTTTTTTAAAGACCATGCCTTAAACCTAAATCACACACAAACCAATCTCATTTATTGGCCAACAACAGGTCCCAGTCCAAGTCCATCTGGTCATAGTTTAGCCCCTGATGGCTCAGAGTAAATGTAAATAGAAACTCTTCCTGTTTTTGGCCAGAAACCTTAAGTGTCTTCCCCTGCCAGATTGATTTTTTTTTTCCCTAGGTAGAAGAGGCCATTGCTTGGATCATTTTTTTACCTAGCCTTAATCACTGAATGGGCTTTGCCTCAGTCAAAGTGAGAACTCTGAAAGACTTTAGCTTAAAAAGGCCAGTCTCCCGCTGCATCCAGGGTCATCTCCAGTCATTCTGATCTATGTCATTGGGCCCAGATGGCTCTGGAGGAAGAAGTGAGGCTGGTGACTTTGCACAGTACTCCCTCACTTAAATCCAATTCACTTGCAAGTCATGGCATCACTTTCCTGATATCACTCTAACAACAACAAACAGATCCTACAGTAGTAAAAGTTAAGTCATACAGCACCTTGGTACAATGTTTTCCTCAGAGTCAGAAGATCATAGATTTCAAGTTGGAAGGAACATGAAAGACCATCCATTCCTCTTAATTGCTCAGATAAAGAAATTAAGGGTCAGAAAGGTTAAAAAACTTGTCAAAGGCAAGATTTGCACCCAAGTCAGCAGACTTCACACCCAGTAGTCTTTTCCATTGTACTAGACTAGTATTTCCTTCACATGTTTTTGGTAATTCTAGCCACAAAGTCTTTTGGGATAGTAGCCAAGATAGACCCTGTTTTTATTTAAATCTTTTCAATAACAAATTACATTTTACTGAGTTCTCAGCGTTGTAATTACATGTTCTCTCAGACTTTAGGGGGAAAAATAATATTTCCTGCTCCTTGATACCATTTGGCGGCTTAAAACTAACACTTGGCTGTGTCTATGCATCCAAAGTGAATCAGAGGCTTGATCATTATTTAATGAATATGGGACTGACCTGAGATTATACCAGCAAAGGCAGATGGTTTAATTACTTTAGAAGGATATGGATTGGCTGTTAAGAAAGTCCTAATTGTGGGCTCAGTTGCCTGTTAGTAACATTCTAGAATTAAATCCAGGTTCTTTCTTTGTGTCTGTCTTTTAAAATTTATTTATTTATACTGTTTTCTTCATAGAGAATTTATGGTTTTGGCTACTCAATCCCTTTAAAAACATTTTTATAATAATATTCATTTATGAAATTATTTTTACAAGCATAAAAAGCCAGGATCTCTTCATTGGATTTTTTCTTTTATGCTAAGGATATTCACATAGCCACACAATCTTCAATCCTCTCCTTACATTAGCTTCTTTCATTTCAAGGATTTGTTTTTTTTTTAATTCTTCTGACATTCAAACAGTTGCTAAAATTCAAATTTTCCATGAACCTTTTGTTTTGGTTTGATAGCACTTCTCGCTGTTTCTTTTCAAAGGATTTCTTCAAAACTCAGCATAATTGCTATCTTTTATAAGAGACTTTCACAGTGTCCCCTCTAGTTAGTACATTCCCATTGAAATCATCTTCATATAGTCAGCATATACCTTGTATGTTCCTTGTTACTTACAGGTTGTCTCCATCAGTAGAATGTGAGCTCCTTGAGGACAGGAACTATTTCTATCTTCCTTTTTATCCCCAGTGCTTACTTAGGAGAGCACCTGGAACATTTTAGGCCCTTAATAAATTTTTCTTTTACTAGAACATGGTAAGTATTTATGGGCTTCCCTTTGCTCTAATCCTAACATCATGTTCCAGACATAAACTCAGCAATGACTCTCCACTTTCAAATGAACTCTCTCTCTGATATAAATGCAACATTATCTGTTATTTGGTTTGATGTTTTTCTTCTGTTTTCTATACCTCCTCTATGCAATTTTCCATGTTCATGCAGACTTCTGGGAATCAGGAAGTTTATTTGTGTAATTATCTCTATTAAAATCCTGGCCCTCCTAATTTGTACCTGTGTTGGGCAGGTCACATCCATTACATAAGACCTAGATTCTTCATCTGATGAGGTCATCTAGAGTGGTCTTTGCCATTTTATGTTATACTCTCCATATAATAAGCAATTAATAAATTGATTAATTCATCAAAAAGCATTCCATAAGTTGCCTACTGAGTTCTCACTTTTTAAAAGAGAAATTATTTCCAACACTCAGTAAAGTAATTGGAAACAGGTAAGGACTTATTTAATGTTTTTTAGTGGATTAATCAATTTATTGATAATTACCTTGCCCTTTTAACTTTATTTTTGTTTAGTCCAGGTTTATTTGTGGGACAAGACCAAAATGACTTGGCTCTGAGGGTGGAGTACTGAAAAAAAAATACTTCATCCCATTCTTGGGGTCTACTGAAAATCATCCCCTGAAACAAAGTAAGTGGGATAAAGACTTTAAAAAGGACTTCCTAAGTCATAGTAAAGCTTGCTGCTGGGCCCATATGACTCCAGAGGAGATAGTGAGGCTGGTGACTTTGCAGTGCCCTGCCTCGCTTAAATCCTATTCACTCCCACATTCACCTTTTCCATGCCATAGTCCTCTTCAAGAATGAAGGACAAATAACTACAACAACAAGTAAAGCTTAAAATATTGATATGGGTGTTGCTAGAGAAAGTTAAAGACACTCTATGATATGTTAAGTGTTTGAAGGCTATAATTAAACAGCTGTCTCTTTGCTATTCCAAAAGAATTCATCCCTTGAGGATAAAGACTACAGAAGTTGTCGGATCTCTTCTTTATGGGGAGAAAACTACTTTTCCTAGTTCTGAATACTGGGTGAACTAAATCATGCATTTCTAAGAGAGCAAAAAATTTAGAGACTGGGCACTAAGTTAAAAGTGGGGAGTGAGTCCACTCCTCTTGTGGGGAAGAGGTAGCATCTCAGCTGAAAAATCCAGCTGAAACCTAGTAGGTGGCAGTAAAGTAAAGGGTGAATGGGGGAGAAGGTCTCCAAATCTGCTATGCCTGGCAGGAAGCAAGCCTATCAGAACTGAAAGCCAGCAAGAATAGTTCAAAGATATCACCCAAAGATCAAATAACTATGATCATCAGAAGAAGGAACTTCTCCATGTGTGTGCCCTCACTACATCTGTTGTATACATATTTGCCCCTCTCTATATGTAACCTGGCTATGCACATGCCCCATTTATGTGCCTTTTAGCCTCTTATATGTGATAGCTATATGTCTAATCTGGTTGTGTATGCATTTATGGGAAAGTGGGTCTGAGGTTTTTTGGTTTTGTTTCTGTTTCAGAGGGGGGATAGAGAATGGGGAAATGTACCATTCTACTTTCCCTACTATGAAATTTCATTAAATGCCTTTGCTTAGAACTAATTGTGTCCTGTGCCTAACTAGTAAAAGGAAACATAATACTGGGATTGTGGGAGGAGCTCATGACCTATGGTTTTGCGTAAATGAGAATCCACTGAATATCTTGAACTGTGTTTTTTGTTTGTTTTGTTTTGTTTTTTGTTTGTTTTTTAGTGTGAGAGGTTGTTCCAACTGCTAACATGTGATAGATTCATGTTTGTTTTTGATCATTATACAAGACTTCTTCCCTCCAAAATAACTTGCCCGGGATTTTTGTAAGTAGTATCAAAACTAGTTTCTTTTTGACTCATGTTCGAGCACACTAAGTGGGCTATCTTCCTTTTTCACAAAATAGGTAGAGGAAGAAAAATTTCTTTCGTGGTTGTCTGTGAGAAAGAAATTCATCCCTTCATTTAACTCCAAGAGGAAAGAGATAATAATATGTCTCTCTCACTGCTGAGCATGTCTTCAGGAGGCATATTTTGTTCACTGGCTTGCTGACTCCTCCTGTCCCCCATCTACTGATTTTCTTACCTCTTTTCATACCTCTATTTGCTAAAGGATAATTCTCCCTAACCCTTCTTTGCCCACACCTTTCTTTTTGTTGTTTATGGTGTCCTCTTTTTGTCCTGCTTATTTTTCCCTACCTGCTTTTCTTCCTGCAACAGCTTTGGGATAGGGTGATACATTTTTCATTTAATTATAATTTCTTTATCATGCAAATTCTGAGATTAACAATGGTGGAAGCAGATAAGAAAAAGTCTCTTGGAGTTCCTGCAAATTCACCACAGGATACAGCATTAGGCTAAATCATTCTATAGTTGTACAGATTTTTATCAAGGCCATCAACTAGAATTAGAATTAACATCTTGGCTAGAGGAAAAGAAAGATATTTTTTAAGTCATCAGGGCCAGTTAGATTCTAAAGTTAGGATCCTGGAGGGTATTCGGCAATAGTATTTTCTAAGATGTGTTAATATAGTGAATCAAGTTCTTAAACTACTGGAGGGTTTCTTTTATACAGTGGGGGTGGGGAGAAGAGAGATGGGACGAACTGAACCTTTGGTATTTAGCTATTGGTTGCTCATTAAAATGTAGAATTACTTCTCAAATCTATATTTTATTTTAAAAAATTTTAGATATTAAATTTTTCACTGCCTGGAAATGACAGAAGACCTTTAGGCTTTCTCTTCTGAAAAATATTATTTTCCAGTATTCAGGTACTCAAATGGAATAATTTAAATCCAGTGATAGAATGATCAATGACCATTATTACTTAATTGTGATAGGGGTAGATGCAGCGATCAATCGAAAGAGCAATTTTTCTTCTACCATCAGGGAAAAGGAATCTGATGTAAAGAGCAGAATTTCATTCCTGTTCAGCTAAGAAATTAATACAAACATAAAAGGAACCTAAAGGAATTATGTATACAGTAGATAGTCTATGCAATGCATGTATATTATCATTTATAGAGATTTTCATGATGTAGGCAAACATAAAAATTACCCAAAAATTGCATAATGCTGTCTTTTATGCAGCATATATTTTATGTAGTTCAGTGACTGTCGACCATTTAATTACATGGTAAATTACACAAAATATCATTTGATTTTCACCAAATTGCTGCACTACATGGCTAGTTCATTCTTTTAGATGGGTAAATATTATAGGATTTATGGTTATTACTTTGATACCCAAAATACATAATGATAATAATGAGGCATAACTGTGATACCTCATATAGAACACATTGTTTTGTTTCTACTTTGTTTCATTTTTTTAAATAAGCGCAACCAAAGGGCTGAGTAGTGGGTCCTTTAGGGCATCAGAAACAACAAAGAATCATTTCAAAAGTCTTACACTTGTATGAGCAATGCAGTTCTTCTAGTTAAAGATTATTTACATTTATAAGCTGTGGGACCATGAGCATGACACAAACTCTCTTTACCTCTCTCTCCTCATTTACAAAATGAGGAAAAGATCTGCTTTAGCTTAGGGGTTCTAAGACTTTTTGTGTGTCATGGACCCCTTTAGCCATCTAGGGAAACCTATGGATCCTTTTCAACATAATTCTTAAATGCTTATAATTAAATGTATAGTATTACAAATAAAATCAATTATATTTAAATAATTACCAATTTTTTTTAAGTTCACAGATCCCCAGGTTAAATACTACTGCTAGCTGTTCCCACAGGTTTCTTATAAGAAAAAAATATTTTTAAATATCAAAATATTAGGCAACTATAAATTTTGAATACATACAAATTTACTCTCATGCTTAAAGAAAAATATACCTGAGAAGTGAAGATATTTTTTAATTGTAAAAGCAGCATGCAGTAATGAAAAGACCACTTTCCCTGGAGATAGAAAAGCTGGTTTCCATATCATCATTTGTTAGCTGCGTGACATTGTTAAGCCCACTTAACCCCTCTGGGTTTCAGTTGCTTCCTTTGAAAACTGATAATAATAATACTTGATCTATCTCATAGTTTTGTTGGGAGAATCAATTCATTTCAATACACATTTATAAATGTTTACTGTACAATGCACAAAGAATCATGTTGAACACTAAGGAAGGCACAAAGATTAAGTAGTATGTAATCTTTTGCTTCATAGAGCTTAATGTATAGAACTATAACATGCATATATAACACGTATAATACTATAATTCCTCTATAAGTTAATTATCTTACTAGGCCACAAGGATCATTGTAAAATTCAGAGCATGTGATCAGCTTATACTTCCTGAGGAAAATGATATTTTCATTGGATCCTAAAAAAATGAACAGGCATTAAACTGTGCAGAGATGAAGTGGAAGTGGAAAGGAGAGAGGGGATTTGGAAAACAAGGAGTTCTGGAAACAAAAAAATAATGACGACAGAAAAGGCCATAGATCTGGATTAAGAATAGCTCCCAGAGGTCATCTCCTCTTTCCCCTTTTTTTAAGAGATGAGGAAACTGAGGCCCCGAGGAATTAAAAGACTCATCCAAGGTCATGCAGGTAATAAGTTCCTCTAATTCCAAATTTCTGTAGTAAACTGTAATGGTAATTAGGCTAAATCATTCTATAGTTGTACAGATTTTTATCAAGGCCATCAACTAGAATTAGAATTAACATCTTGGCTAGAGGAAAAGAAAGATGGTGGGACTTTTTTTTTACTGTTTTCTCTTTTGGAGCACTGAGGCAATCAAATGTCTTTGATGAGTCTGGCCTTTGTTTCTTTGATTAAAATGGGAGTCTTTCATGACCTGCTTAAGAAACAACAAAGCCTAGCTCATATTGGTTTGAGTCTCATGGTTGTGGCACCCTTTGACCCCGAATAGGGTATGTAAACTCAGAGGTTAGCATTTTGTTTGAGGCTCTCACTCACTGGAAGATCATCGTTGTAATCTGACCAGATGAGACTCCAGGTAGCTGCCGGAACCCCCCAGCTTTGAACACCCAGATCTTGGTGCCTGTCTCTCTAGTAACTATGTAACTCTTTGGCCAGACAGCTAGAGGCGTATCTGTTGATAACTGTGTGTGTTTGCTCTGTTTATATTGTCTCTGTTTATAATTTCTGTTTGTATTTGCTCTGAAGTTCAGGGTGCTGGCTTTTCCCCTTGAACTATGTGAATGATATATGTATGTTTGATTAAAGTGAGATTGTTAACCCCTAAAAGCTGCTCTCCTTAGAAAAGCAGATCAAAGAACCTGTGCTAGAAGCCTTCCTGTGCACTGGTGTTGTTGGTCTGACACCCTCCAGCCACTGCTGGTATCATTGTTTTCACATAAACCTTACTGTACAAGTGGTGAAAAAAAAAACTTCCACTTACACATTTAATTGAGTATGCATTGGGGAGCAATAGGAAAGAAGGATGGATACATGTCTACTAGAGTAAATTCTTAGAGGCTCTTGATTTCCAGACTAAGAAATATGACCTTTACTTAATATTCAATAAGTAACCACCAAAATGCCTTGAGCAGAACATTGATTTGGCCAGTTTCATATATTGTTGCTGTTCAGGTATGTCAGACTCTTCATGATCCCCTGGACCAGGGGTGGGGAATCTACAGACTTGACCCTCTGAGTGCTGAAGTACAGCCCTTTGACTGATTCCAAACTTCACAGAAGAAATGCTGTTCCCCACCCCTGCTCTGGACCATAGCACAGCAATGCTATCTATGGATTTTTCTGGGCAGAGGTTAAGTGACTTGCCCAAGGTCACATATCTAGCAATTGTTTGAGGCTGGTTTTGAACTCAGGTCTTCCTGACTCCAAGGCTAATACTCTATCCACCAAGCCACCTAGTTGATTCTAGTTTCATGTATAAGAAATGCTAATTTGACAATTATAAGAACATTAACTTCGATGTCAACCAGAAAGGAGGTACCATTTTTGAGTATTTCATACCCCATTTTACAGATCAGGATAGTTAAGCACAGAGAGATTAAATGACTTGCCCATGGTCACATGATATGGAGTGTCAGAGTCAGGGTTTGAACCTAGGTTTCCACTGACTTCTGATCCTTCCATCCATTTCAGTATCTCCATAACACCAAAATTTTAACAAGGAAGTAAATGATAGTATTAAGGCATAGATTAGCTGGGAGAGTTAAAAAGATCAAAATAAAAATGCTTTGTAAACTTGAAGTCTTATATAAATATGAGCTTTTTAAAATAATGTATCTGTGCTTCATAAATAGTCTTTCTAAGAGAGAGGGGGTGGAGGGAGAGTGTGAGAGAGAGAGAGAGAGAGAGAGAGAAAGATAGAGAGAGAGAGAATACCAAAGAAAGGTGAATGATCAGCAGTTTCAAAGACTCTGTATTTATTTGTCTGTATGATTATTGAAGCATGATCATAGGATCACATATTTAACTTTGGAAAGGACTTTTTGAGGTCATTGAATCTAACACTCATGTTACAGATGAGGAAACTGAGGCCTAGATGGGTAAAGCCATTTCCTGAAGATTACTACAAGAGTGCCTGACACGGTTCAAATGTGTGTGTGTGTGTGTGCATGCGCGTGTGTCTTCCTTCAAATGTATTGCTAAATCCACCACCCAACCCTGCCTCTTATGATGAAATGATGGACATAATAGGCTTTTCTAACTTAAAAATAATGTAGAAAATTAGGTATTTAAAAGATATGTATTATATTATGAATGAACATAGAAGCAAAACAATAAATAAGAAAACAAGCAGAAAATAAAATTCATAAATAAATAATTATATCCATATCAGTATATCTGTGAATTTGACTGGCTCTCCAATGTGTCTTACATGTATCCCCTTATTATTATTCTCCTAATAGCCATCCTACTACTAGCCACTATTACATCAACTACTGTTATAAATTCCTGATAAGTGTTCTTGACTACAAAACTTCATCTTTTTTTAAGTTTCATTTAAATCCATATATAGTAACCACCTAAGTGGCTTTTATTTTCTTATATTGTGTGTATACATATGTATATGCATACATATATAATGATAGAAAATTGGGAGATAGACAGATGACAGACAATTAGATAGATAGATGATGGTTAGATAGACGGATAGGTAGATGGATGGATGGATGGGTAGATAGATAGATAGATAGATAGATAGATAGATGATAGATGATAGCTGATAGATAGATGCTGTGTGTTTGTATATTTATATACACACATAGGTAATAATAGACAGGATAGAAAATAGAGAGTGGGTGTTGAAGCCAGGAAGATGTGGATTTAAGTATACTACCTCTGTAGCTAAGTGGCACAGTGGATGGAATGCCAAACCTGGAGTCAGGAAAAACTAAGTTTAACTCTGAGCTCAGACATTTACTAGCTGTGTGACCCTGGGCAAATCACTTAACTCTGTTTGCTTCAGTTTCCTCATCTGTAAAATGAACTGGAGAAGGAAATGGCAAACCATTCCAGTATCTTTGCCAAGAAAATCCCAAATGAGGTCATGAAGAGTCAGACAGGACTAAAACAACTCAGCATCAGCAATAATCTGACATGAGATGGCAGTGTGCCTCAGGTACAATCTCTCAGTTCTATAGGCAACACTGATGTAAAAAAGCTGACTTGTGTTGGTAAAGGGAGTTTACTCACCAGAGTGTCCCCTATACCAATGAAACTACAGGGTAGGTAATTTACTTCTTCTGTAAAATGAGTTATATAGGGGCAGCTAGGTGGCTCAGTGAGTAAAGCACTGGCCCTGGGGTCAGGAGGACCTGAGTTCTAATCCAGCCTCAGACACTTGACACACTAGCTGTGTGACCTTGGGCAAGTCACTTAACCCCAATTGCCCTGCTTTCCCCCCTCCAAAAAAAAGAGAAAAAAAATCGGTTAAATAATACTTTCAATGCCTGTTTTTTAGAGCATGTGCATATATGTATGTATGTATGCATGCATGTATGTATGACCACACCTAATTCATCAGTGTTGGGAAGTCTCGATGAGCTCAGTCTTTCCACTGAATGAGTTTCCCGATATCCTGAGATATTACATGACTTTTCTCAGATTCACATAACCCTCACATGTCAGAGGAGACAGAATGTGAGCCCAGATCTCTTTGACTCTGAGGGCAGCTGTCTATAAACTACCTATACTACTTCTCCAATTCACAAAGCATTTCTATCCCAATAGTTTGGTGAGATAGATAGTGAAAACATGATTTAACCAATTGTACAGATGAGGAAATTGAAGTGCAGAGATTTTCAGTGACTTGTCTACAGTCATAGCCAAAATTGGAATCCACGTCTTCTGATAACAAGTTCAGTTTTTATACCACTGCATTATGTTTCTGTTGCCAATAATAACAATATTATTATTGTTGGCATTAATAATAATAGAAAAATGGAATAGTCTGTCACTATTGAGGGGTAAATATCTTTGTTAGAGTATTTGTCCTCCATGATGGATTTAGTAATGTCTCTATTTAAAAAAAATAAATGAAGTACTTAATTCAACGTAATTAAATATAATATAAAAATTTAAAATCTCTCTATATTTATTTCAAGCTTTTGTCAATATTCTGAAATTACGATGGTGAAATATTTTACTGATTTTCTAAAAAGAATGTGGTATATTTTACTGTCCAGTATTTGGGTTGAAATTGACTTAATGGCAAACAACACATCATCCAACTGAAATAAGGCATATGAAAATGATTTCATAAGAATTATGGGATGAAAGGAATAAATGGGGCAATTTAAGGATTTTTTTTTTGCAGAGTCTCATATCTTCATCTGAAGTTACATGAATTGTCCTCCTAGATGGTGATATTTAAAGATATTAGCAGTAAGAAAGTAACAGATGACCAGAAAATCAATTAAGGATCCTTTGAGGTCTAGTGGATAAAGCCCAGCTTTTCAAAAAACCGATTTCAAATTCTCAACTCCATTATTGACTGGTGGATATGGCCTTAGAAATTTCCTGCCTGTGAAGAGGGAACACCTCCAGGCTAGGGTCCTCTTTAATAACTAGAAGCAAGCTTCTTAAACAACAAGCAGCAAGCCCTGGGGTTAGTTGGTTTGAGAGGCTGCCTCTGTCCCAGCCACTGGAACTTTTATCCCTGGGGCGGTGACTGAAATTGGGCATCTAACCTGGGGGAAGATCTAGGGAACCTCTGCTGTCAAGAAATGCCAGACCCAGCTGTGCTGTGGAGGGCTTGGGGAGGGGGCACGAAGAAGTGGGGCCGAGAAGGAACTAACACATACTTGCTGAGTGCAGAAGCAATGGGGTGGGGACGCTGACTGTGGGCACTTACAGGAGGCTAGAGGATTTGGTTTGAGTTCAAGGTCAGAGGGGAGAACTAAAAAGGATCAGAGGCCAGAGGCACTATCCCCCATAGTGCAGGACTAGAGGTGATTATAAAACTAAATTATTACCAAAAATAAATGCACAGACAAAGGAGAAAGAATCTAACCATAGAGAGCTACTACGGGAATAGAGAAGACCAGGGTTCATCTTCAGAAGAGGACACTGAAGCAAAGAAACCCTCTTCTGCTCCAAAGAGCAATGTAAAATGGTCACCTGCCCAAAAAGAATTCATTGAAGAACTTTAAAAAGACTTTAAAAATCAAATGAAAGAGACAGAGGAAAAATTAAAAAGAAAAATAAGAATAATAAAAGAAAAACAAGAAGATTATGAGAAGAAAGTCAACCAATTAGAAAAGGAGATTCAGAATCTTAAGGAATAAGACGACTCCTTGAAAATTAAAAATGGTCAAGGGGAAGCCAGAGAAGTTATAAGAGATAAAGAAATTTGAAAATATATATGATGAAAAAATAGAAGAAAATGTAAAAGATTTCATAAGAAAAACAATGGATCTAGAGAACAGATCAAGAGGAGAAAACATAAAAATAATTGGACTACCTGAAAGTTCTGATCAAATAAAGAATCTTGGTTCAATAGCACAAGAAATAATTAAAGAAAATTGTTCTGAAGCATTAGAACAAGAAGGGAAAGTAGAAATATTAAAAAAATAAAATCCTCCAATCACCACCTGAAAGAGATCCTACAAGGAAAACTCACAGAAATATTATAGTTAAATTCTGAAACCCCCAGATCAAGGACAAAATATTGAGAGCGTCAAGGAAAAAAGCAATTCACATGTGATGGTACCACAACTAGAATCACACAAGACCTAGCATTGGCAACACTAAAGGATCACAGGTCTTGGAACACCATATATAGAAGAGCAAAAGAACTGGGCTTCTGGCAGAAAATACCATACCCAGAAAAGCTAAGCATAATTGTGAATGGAAAACAAAATGGGCATTTGATAAACTATCAGAACTCTGTTAAAAAAAAAAACTGAAGTCCATTGAAGATTTGAAATACAAGAGCCAAGAAAAATATAACGTACATACCAATGACCAATTACAAGGGACTAAATATGGATAGAATGTTTACTTTTTATGTATGGAAAATGTAAAACCTACGTCTAAGATTGTTACTAGTAATTAAGTAGCTTATAAGAAAGATTAGGATAGACCTGAGTATGATAGGATTTTATAAAGTAAAACCGTTCAAAAACAGTGAAAAGAGTAATTATCTTATACAAATGAGGTGTAAGAGGAAGAACCTATACAGAGGAATTAGATGCGGGAGGGATGCTGTTAGTTCTGGAAACCTACTTTCATAGGGAATGGGTTTTTGAGTGGAAAATACATATACATCTAGAAAAGTATGAAAGTCTTCTAAATTTAGAAAGAAATAAAACTAAGGGGATAAGGATGGGGGAGAGGATAAAGAAGAGATCTTTAGAGGGGAGAGTGAGGGAATAGGTTAAAAAGGGGATATTGAATGGTCTTTAGATTTAGGGGAATGGGAGGATAAGGGTAGGATTGCTAGAGTGGGGGTAGGTTAAGTCACAGAAGACCAAGGTAGCAGGTAGAAGTAAAGTAGAAAAGTTAGGAGAGAGGAAAAAAGAAATATGCACTGGCACAAAAGCAAGATTAGAAGTAGAAAATACATGTTTATGTATGTATGTATATGTGTATGTATGTATACATGTGTGTATATATGTGTGTGTATGTGTACGTATATATGTATATGTGTGTGTCTATGTATAAATCAATACCTGTATGTAAATATATCCACGCTCAATTGTAGCCTTTGAGTGGCAGGTAGTGGGGAGGAAGGGGGAAGAAAGAACAAAGTAAAAAGTATACAGCAGAGAACAAAAGAAAACCTACAAGGAAGCAAAGAAAAGACGGAGAGCTTTCACCATAACATACAGTATTTAATGTGTGGGCTTTCTTGAAATGATAAATTATTGCTATATATTCTGAATCCTCTCCTATGTTCTGTTGTGTACATGATGTTTTTTTTCTTTTTTCTTTTATATTTAAGTTTAGTATTCAATTTTATAATGTTTCCTTATCTTTTCTTATTACATATTTAAGTTTTAGTATTTGTCTAAAAATAAAAAAAAAATTAAAAAGAATGAGTCTAGTTTAAAGTAAGTAAAAGATTAGATTTGGAGATATGTTTGATGATAAGCATATTTTAAAAATAAATTATACTTCTTCATAATTTAGGAAATATGTGTATAACTGATAAATACCAGTTGAGGTTAGGGACACTGAAAAATAATATTCTTGTAAGATGATCTATTTCTCTCTATTACTGGTCATAGCGGAATCATATACTCCTTTCAAGACTGACTTTTTTTGACTCATTAACATTTTGTCAGAAGAGACAATCCCCTCTATATTATTTCACACTTGTTTGGAAACATGTCTAAGGAGCTATTCTGAGACCTTCATAAATTACCTTCTCTTAAGATTGCAAAGCCTCAAAGCAATCAAAGATTCAACAGAAGACCTTGCGTAGTACATCTTGCTCTTTTAATGCAAGTTGGATGGGACAAATTTTATGGTCTAATCCAATTGGGCCACACTCAGACACAGTCACTGTCTCAAAGGGGTTTCATCATATTGAATTAATTTGAACCCATTTATTAAGTTATAGGTATAACGGAAATCCCACTTCAGAGGAGAAAAAAATCCACAGCTTTTTCAATAAGAGGCTGTGGGCATCCCTTCTTCATGTTCACAAAGAGACAAATAGTAGGCTTTTGCCATAACACCTTGGGATTTTAAAATCAAAAATATTAATCCTGTCAGTGATAGACCTTCGAGTGAAAGAAGAGGATTGTACTTTGCAATGACAATTGTCATGGGGTGATAGCCAGAGTACAAAGGTCCTTTGTGAAGGTATTCTTACCTGTCTTGTTACATTACTCAACTTGCATCAGATCTAATAACTTGTGTTTTGGCTCAAGACCTTGCAACTACCTTGTCAAGTATTCCTGTTAAGACCTCTCAGGCAAAAAAATCTGAGTCCAGGACTGGACTAGTCCTTAGTACAAACTAAGAAAACTTTCACCATGCTAGTTTAATAAGCAAAACCTCCAAGACAAGACTGCTAAGGTACAATATCTGGGGGAGAGATACAGAGGTGAAAGATTTTCTAAATGGGCTGCTTTATTCTACTCAAAATAAATTATGTTTAGGAAAAAAAAAACCTATTTCCTTGAAGTTGGGGGAACCCAAAAAATAATTCCTGGTAGAAGTACTGAAGAATTTGAACTTGGGAGAGTTTTGTTCAGCTATCTCTTATTAGCTTCTTTATGTTCCTTCCCTTCAGTTTTTTTTCCTGGCTTTATCCTTTATTTTATGTGTGTGTGTGTGTGTGTGTATGTATGTATGTACGCATGTGTGTATGTATATGTATGTGTGTATGTATGTATGTGTATATATGTATATATACATATACATGTGTGTATACATATATACACATATATACATATATATTTTTGTTCAAATTCTTAGTATTTTATTTTTCCACAATTACATGTAAAAATAATTTTTAACATTTATTTTTAAAACTTTGAGTTCCAAATTCTTTCCCTTCCTCCCTCCCTACCCACATCATTGGGAAAGCAAGCCATTCGATATAGGTTGTACATGTGTAGTCATGCAATACATATTTCCATATTAGTCATGTTATGAAAGAAAACATATACCAAAAAATGCACCTCGAGAAAAATAAAGTTAAAAAAATGTGTTTCACAATCTGTATTCAGACACCATGAGCTCTTTCTCTGGGGATGGATGGCATTTTTCATCATAAGTCCTTCAGAGTTGTCTTAGATTATTGTATTGCTGAGAAAAGCTAAGTCATTCACAGCCGATCATCTTACAATAATGCTGTTACTCTGTCCACAGGATATGTGACTTTGCATCAGCTCATGTAAGTCTTTCCAGTTTTTTCTGAAATCTGCCTGCTCCATATTTCTTATAGCACAATAGTATTCCATCACAATCACATGGCAGTTTGTTCAGTCATTCTGCAGTTGATAGGTGTCCCCCAATTTCCAAATACCTGCCACCAGAAAAGAGCTGTTATAAATCTTGCCATGCAAATTGGTCATCCCCACCTTTTTTTTTCCAAGTCTGTTTTCAGATACATCCTAGTAGTGGCACTGCTAGGTCAAAGAGTAGGCCCCATTCTATAACCCATTGGGTGTAGCTCCAAATTACTCTGAAGAATGGCTCAATCAGTTTGCAACTCCAACAGAGCATTGTCTCATTTTTTTTTACCACATCCCCTCCAATATTTACCATTTTCTTTTTTGACCTATTAGGCAATCTAATAGGTATAAGGTAGTACCTCAGAATTGTTTCAATTTTCATTCCTCAAATCAAAGAAGCTATTTTAGAGTAAATCAACTAGATGAGTCCCTTGCAACTAGTAAGTGTAGTATATACTCTGGGCTTCTCTGTCAGGCCCTACTTTTATAGATTCTTCAAGTTCCTAGAGCTCAGCTAATTTCTTGGCCCCTCAAGTTTCTAAGGGATCCTGAGGGACTGGGAAAGGGTGATTTTCTAGTCATTAGTCCCAGTTAATATCAACTGGACAACCAGACAATTTTGAGTTAGGGGTATTTACTAAAGTAGTGTAGAAAGTCTGTGATGCACTCCCCTAAAAGTCTGTGGCATACTCTTAGAGAGTCCAGGGGAAAGTGGGTTCAAGCTTAGAGTAAGCACATGTGGTAAAGGGGATAATATATAGCTCCTGGGAATCCATTATACTGGACTCCCTCAGATGTTCCTCTTAGATATGGTCTAGCTTTTCTGGTGGGCTCCTTGTAAATCCATGGAAACTGCCTTTTCTCAGCATAGTTTGTTCCAGGATGCCAATTCAGATATTATCACCAGCCACTGTTGTCATGGTGATTTGTGAGGTAGTGAGAGAATAAAGTTTGAAGACTTCACAGGGAATATATATGTATCCATATCTAAAATGTTTTCAATATTTAGAGAAAAGGGAAATGAGATAAATTTGAGTCTGTGGAAATCTGATTATTTATCCTTTAGCAATGGCTTTCTCCCCTGAAGTTTTTGTTCTTTCTTTTAGTTCTGGTTTAAAGATTTACCAAATAAGAATAGGGTCACTGTGACCTGTTTTCTTTACTGTGAGAGAGAAAAGAGGGTTTCCCCCTCCCCTTTTTTCTTATTCTCCTTCTTTAGATTTATAGATGTCACCTCAGCCTAAGTTTCATTTTCCTGTAAATCATATGATTTCAGGGAAATCAGATAGTATTCCCCTCTCCCCCTCCCCTGGCCTATTTCCCCTTATAAGGTAATCCTGTAGTTTCTATGCTTGTATTGGGTAAAAATTTATTTCCTTATTACTGGTTAGATTGTGAGGCCACTTGACCCTGCCAATGGGAATGGGGATCCATCCTCTGGGGTGGGATTTCTTAGAATTGTTTGTACAAACATATATAATTCCCTGCTTGCCTTCTGCATCTTACCTCCTTCTGCTAGTCCCATCCTGGCAGAGGACACCCTTTTCTCACAAGAACTGAATAAAATTTATTTCTGTTCCCACACTGAGATGGCTCCTTATTAAAATTAATTTTTATTAAAATTATTTTTTTTAATTGGTGAGGGTCTTTCATCCAACACAGTGACACTACTAAAATGCCAAATATACCAATCCTTCAAAATTTGCAAAGTCTTTTTCTGATCAAGTGGGAGATGGGGACAATCCAGAGGCTTTAACCTCACCTCCCATCCTCCCACCAAGTGATTTCTTCTCACAGGACTACTTCCTCCTGGATAAGCATTCATTCAACTCCCCTTTATTCTGAACCTGTCTCTATACAAACCCACAGGGTGGAACCAGGTTTCTTCAGCCTAAATTAACACCTGTATAGTGTGACCATATTTCATCCACTGGCTTTCAAGGACATTCAGAACTACACTAATATTCTTGATGAATGGATGATTAATTCAATAGAGATATTCTCACCAGTTAAGGGAATTAATTTACTGAAATTTTAGAATAAATGGATTGATTCAATTGTGGGTCTCAGCCTTGTTCATAACTAGTTTATAATCAAGAAATCTGGGTGATGGGTGACTCCAGCTTGTGAAATAGATAATTTATTATCGAATCCTATTCATTCTACCCCTAACAATATTTCAGTTTCTTCACTCATCTCTATTACCACCAGCAATACTCTTTGAAAGACTTACATTACCACTTGCCTGAACTATTTCTATAGCTTTCATTAAAAGATCTTGCTTATTTATGCTCTCTTTCTATTCTGTATCTCATTTGGTGTTTGTACTATCCACTAGGTGAATGCTATTGCCTAAATAATCTTCCTTCTGTATATGGTCATGCCACATCTCTGTTCGAAGATCTTCAGTATCTCTCTGTTCATTGTCTATTGAGTAAAATTTGAAATCCATCACTGAGTATTCAAAGCCTTCCACAGCAGGAATAACTCTGCTTTTCTAGGTTTGTATCATACTACTCTCCTCTAGGACTTCCACACTCTGACCAAATTACTCTGGCCCTTAAATGCCCCCATCTTCTCCCTACTCTGCCTTTGCTTTTCCTATTCCATTTGCCATAACTCCTATTATTGGCCAGTTGAATTGTCATTCATTGTTTAAAGCTCTCTTCAAATGCATAAAACTGCCTCCAAAAAACCTTCTCTGATTTATTCTAATAAGTATGATCTTCATCATCACCTCAAATAACCTCACCTCTCCCATGTTTATACTTCTTGAATTTGGAAAAACAGTAGGATGATCAATATTTTTAAAAAGCCTATGACTAAAGCATTGATATGAAGGAAAAAATTGTAAGCAACACAAAAAATACTGGAATATTAAGATTAGAAAAAGATACTTTTTACTGCTAAAAGTCATTTCCTTAGTCAAAGCTATACCAATACTTTTTCATAAATCTAAATGAGACTACCAGATCTGAGCATCTTTTTCAGAGTATAAAATTTCCATGCAAAAAGGTGTTTTGGGGGGAAAAATTATTCCCAACAGAAAGTTTGTCAATAGTGAGGGAATGAGCAAGTTATTTATGATTGGGAGAGAACTGAGGCAGGCAGGTTATTGCAGTAATCGAGGCTTGAAGTGAGGAAGTCGGTCCTGTACTAGAGTAGTGGCAGTGTCAGAGAAGAGAAGGGGAGTATGCCAGAGATGCTGCCAAGGTGGTGCAGATAAAGATGCATGTAATTTTGTCCCAAATAATTTGCACAGCACTGGAGAATATAATGAGGGTCTTTCCATATATAGTGCTAGAAGAGATGAGGAGGGAGAGATCATTTTTAGCTGAGGGCTTCAGAAAAGGTCTCATTTATGAGGTGGAACATAGGCTAAGTATCAATGCAATCACTGTTGCAGAGGATGCCAGGGTAATCTAGGCACTTGATAGGCCTCAAATGAATACCTCTGCAAAACAATAATCGACTGAAAAGGGTGCCACCCATTGACTTAATGGCAAAAGGAAAAGAGGGAAGAAAATGTTTATGCTGAAACTTCAGCCAGTCACTTTTATAAATGGGATTGTAGGTGACTCTAACGTTTTGTTTGGTTTTATTTTTTTTTGGAAGATCTTTAGAATTCATTTTCTTATTCAACGGTGTAAAACAATGTTACTTGCAGCTGTCGTGGCTGTATAAGGCCAACAACACAAGCACACAGGAGGGCTGCTAGCACAGGTTCTTTGATCTGCTTTTCTAAGGAAAACAACTTAAAGGGGTTCACAATCTCACTTTAATCAAACATACATATATCATAGTTCAGGGGGAAAAGTTAGCACCCTGAACTTCAGAGCAAATACAAATGGAAATTACAAATAGAGAAAATATCAACAGATAGGCTTCTAGCTATCTGACCAAAGCTATACATACATAGTTACCAGAGAGAGAAGCACCAGCATCTGGGTTTTCAAAGCCAGGGGTCTCCTTAACAGCTACCCAATCTCTCCACACTAACACTCTTTCAATGAGTGAGCTCCAAACAAAATGCTAACCTCAGAGTATACATATACTTCTTCAGGGTCAGAGTGCTTCACACCTCTCAAGGGCTTCACAGCTCTCCAGGGCTTTGCACCTCTTGAGGGTTTCATACCTCTGGTGACCTAGCTAGCAAAAGGGTGTGGGCCTTCCTACAAACAAGGCAAGACTCAATCAAAGGCATTTGATTGCCCCAGCCCTGAGAAGCACTCCAAAACAAAAGACAACAAAAGTCCCGCTTTGCTTGCCCTTACAAAGGGTTTCTGTCTTTTTTTTCTTTCTCCTTTCTTCTCTTTCAATTTCCCTATTCTTTTATATATGCATGTATGTGTGTGTATTCCCATATTAGGATTTAATAGCTGTTTGCCTGCATGTAGAAGTTCAGGCCAGTAAATTGAGTAGTTTTTTTGATAGGCTATAAAAGCTAAGAGAAGAAATCTTCTAAAAATATACATTATACCTTTGTGCCAAAAATTTCTAGGTTGTTTACAAGTGAAATTTATTTCTTTCGGCCAGTATTCTGGAGAACTGTACATCATGTAACTGAAAGTAAGAAAAACATAGGTATAAGTGTTGACATTACTTGATCAAGCCCTGTTTTTATTTTAAAGCCCCCATCTCATGGACCCTGGTCCTATGAATTGCAGCTTTTTGTCCTAGAGTTAAAATCTCAAATCTCTAAAAATGAGTAAATTAAATTACATATATAGTAGATTGTGCAGAGGTTTCTAACATCAGGACTCTTGTGAAAAAACAACAGCAAAGTTTATAAATCTCATTGTCAAACAATACTAACATAGGGAAAGCTAGCTGGAGAGAATAAGGAGGTGCGTTCTGGTACTTCCCAGAAATTAGGCCCTCTCCCCCTGCCACCCCATTCAAGGAGAAATAAAGTGATCTGTGTTTAGAGTAATTCAGGTAGGAGTGCCTCTTTAATCAGGTTTTTTCCCCACCTACTCTGGTGTCCAGAATGACTTAGCAACAATTTAGCTGTTTCACTCTCAAATCTTTTTTTAGAGAGTCATTATAGGAAGCAATAAACATTGAGCTAGCACTTTGCCCTGAAAATTGTTTGAAGCATTGAACAATACCTATTAAACAGCTTTTCTTGCGCTGGTAGCATTCAACTGATGACACTCTTCCTGATTCTTTGAAATTGAAAACATATATTCTCTTATGTCTTCATTTTACAATGCCATTGTTTGTGTAATTACTTGTTTTGAATACTTTTTGAAAAAATTATACATGATATTTGCAACCTATAGCTTCCTTTATCTATTCAGCTATTTCTACCAATTTGCTGATTAAACTAACTGGGAAATAAACAGCTAATACCCCTATAGGTCATTGTTTTGTTGTGTTTGTTCATTACTGAAGAGGATCATGACATCAAGGAAATGATGACATGACTTGCAGTTGACTACGATTTGAGTGAGGGAGGGCTGTGCAAAAGTCACCAGCCTCCCCTTCTCCTCCAGAGCCATCTGAGTCCAGTGGCCTGATATTCACCAGGATGATGGCAGATAGCCCAGGGCGCGTTGGGAAACCCTGGCCCTTTTAGGCTAAGGTCTTTTCAGGTTCTCACTTTGAGCGAGGTAAAGCCCATTTAGTGAATAGGCCTCTTTAAGAAGTTAATGAAGGGATGGCCAGTTAATCAAAACTTAAAAAATAAATCAAACTGGGAGGGGAAGATTCTCTAGGTTCCTGGCCAAAAGAGAAACAGTTACTATTTAGTATTTACATTCACTTTGTGCAAGCAGGGTAGAGACCTAGTGTCCAATCTGTGAGATCCAGAGTGAACTGGGTTTAAGGCTTGGTTTTTGAGAAAGAAATCTAGCCAGTAAACCCAAAGTTAAGGAGGCAGCCTTCAGCCATGGAAATGGAGCATGGAGAGGAGGGGGAGAGGGAGAAGGAGGGGGAGAAGGAGAAGGAGGGGGAAGGGAGAGGGGAAAGAAGAAGGGAAGGGGGAGGGGGAGAGGAAAGGGGAGAGGGATAAGGAGAGGAAGAGGGAGTGGCTCCTCACAGCTTGTGTGACTCCTATAGGTCACAGTAGCACAGGGTAATCAATCTAGGCCTGGGAGTGTGGGGGAAAAATAGGAACCATAATCATTCCATGCAATGATGGATTAATAAAGGTAGAAATGCCCCAACTACCTGGTAGCCTAATAGTGGAAAGTAGGAGAAATAAAATATAACAAACTAGGTAAAGTGGAGGCTGTCATCCACTGTTGTAACAAATACTTTTGTCTTTGGATAAAAGATAACTGCAGTCTTGTTTAAATGGTTACCTCTACCCTGAAATTTTGTCTAAAAATACCTCTTCCACAATTACAAAAGTATTTAGTCACCTCCCTTTTTTCCTGCCCTTGAGTAGGGAATGTCTTCTCATTCTGATAACAAGCACTGCCATATGGATGGCAAATATTCCCCCAGAAGCCTCTTTTTCTCCCTTGAATGATTGTCCTTTCTCTATCTGTCCTTCTCCTGTGAAAGATGTTACTGCTCCTAAGTTACTGCAGAATGTTGGTGCTTATGTACTATAAGCAGGAATGAAAGCTTATAAAATCTGTACCCTAAGAAATTGAAGCTGCTATCAGTAACTTTCTTTTCTAATATATTTCTTAGCTTTCAACTGGGGCTCCTATCTTTGACCCACAATATGTAGACTCCTGCTAACTGGTATGCTTCTCCCAAGAGGGTCCCATTCCTCTATGTAGAGAAAATTCTGACAGTAGCCTGGAGGCTGGTCCAACATCTTCATTTCACAGAGAAAGAAACTGAGGCCAAGATTTTGGGGAAAAAAACTGGCATATTCTTCCAAAGGAGATAGTCTTTTTGTATTCCATAGACATTCACATACTGGAGTCCACATTCAAAGTCATCACAATTTACGTTTAGAAATTATCTGATCAAAACTGTCATTTGTCATACCCAAAAGTAAAAGTTCCTAAAGGAAAACTTAATTTCTCTAGAAAAATGCCAGGTTCTTTTTGCAGGGCAAATATCTGTCAATCAAATGTTTTAAAGAGACAGCTAGGTGGTACAGTTGGCTAGAGTACTGGCCCTGAAGTTGGAAAGACTTGAATTCAAACTGAGCCTTAGACACTTATAAGCTCTATAATCCTAGACAAGTCACTTAACATCTCTTAGCTTCAAATTCCTCATCGGTAAAACAGGGAAATTGATAGTACCTATCTCATAGGATTGCTGTGAGGACCAAATGAGCTAACATATACAAACTGCTTCACAAACATTAAAGTACTACATAAACACTACTTATTGTTAATTATTAACTAATTATACTATTAATAATAACAGAGCAATCCATAAAGTGTACCTCCTGCCCCCAAATCTGATCAATGAATGACGTGAGTATGAAACAGAAACTTAACAAAATGATAGACCAATAT
This sequence comes from Trichosurus vulpecula, assembly GCF_011100635.1. Taxonomy (NCBI): domain Eukaryota; kingdom Metazoa; phylum Chordata; class Mammalia; order Diprotodontia; family Phalangeridae; genus Trichosurus; species Trichosurus vulpecula. The sequence goes on along the minus strand of NC_050576.1, from coordinate 309,426,050 downwards.
AACCTGTAACTCTTTGGCATAGTGGGTCTCTGTTTCCAGGAAAAGATTTGAGTTATTCAGTAGCTTAAACCACCTACAAGATGAAAAAGTTTTCTTTTAGAAAAAGGTGGATTTTTATAACAACAAATTCTATTTCTACCTGCCCAGCACTCAGCATTTTATATGTAATGCATTATAAGAAAATCACACTTTATTGTAACATAACCTGTCAGGACATGTAATATTGACCATCTTTCCAAAGACAAATATCAAAACCACCTGTTTTCCAAAGCGTCAGGTGAAAGAAGAAGGAAAGAAACAAAAAAAAATCAAGCCACCCACTTTTTTTAATCTTTAATTATACAATGGAAGAGGGAAATGTGTAGAAATGTTTTTAAAAGGTCCATCAGCAATATAGTATCAGTTACATTCTCTCCTTTTCAGCCTGAAATCTAGTGATAAAAATTTCATTGTTCATTGCTTTACTTTACATTTTGATCATTATTATAATTTTTATCATTATCACCAGTGTAAACACATATAGATTATGACCCATATGAATTATTAAATATTGACAATGGTCTTTTGGACTTCCAAAGCCCTTTAAAGGGGGCAGAACTGAACAACCGAAATGTTTTATCTTGGGAATTTCCATGGAATTCCTACAATCTATGCACATGAATAGATTAATGATCCTCATTTTCAGGAAGGGAAAAGTAAGGCACAAAGCACTTGAGTGATTTTCTCAAGGTTACAGTAGAACAGGTAGAAAAGTCCTACAGCATGCACTTAAAACTCAGTGAATGAGTTTAAACTATATTTCAGTGAATTCAGTTTTTTTTTCTTCCTAGAATAATGGAATGTCAAAGCTGGATGAAACTTTAAAGAACATCTATTCCAATTTCCCCACTTTAGAGAGGAGGAAAATGAAACCTAGACATGTTTAACAGTTTGTCCAGTTTCACAAAGGTCTTCTAGTTTACATCCCAGCACACTATGCACCAAGTATGCACCAACTATATCCTACTCTCCTTTCCCTCAGTTCATTTTCTGTACATGTGTACCTTGAGTAGCTGTTCAGTTCTTATGAGAACACTGAGTTCAGAAAACTATTATGTTATCATTATTATAGTGATGATTTCTTCTAATTGTTTCCTGCTTATCAAATTTGCAAAAGCAAAAATATTTAGGATTCCTTAAAATTCCTATAGCTCCAATCTGAAATTTGAAAAAAAAGCTAATTTGCAATTATTTTATGAATAAAGCATACTTTTTTACACTTGATATTTTTAGCACTAGAATCATTAAATTTACAAGTAAAGAGATTATTAGTAACCTTGGAGAGAGTAGGTTTTGGTGAGTGGGAGGATTGGAAGCCAGGTAGATGCTGAATAAAAAAGAAGAGAAGTTAGAAGAGAAAGTGGGAGTTGAGGAAGAGGAAGCAGATAATTATTTCAATAAATTTAACTATGAAATGTTAAAGAAATACAGGAGTATAGATTGGAGAGATATTGGGGAAGAAACGGTCAACTACAGGATTAATACTATGAAGGGAAGAAACTATAGTCAGAGCAAGGAGGGATGGATTGGGAGAACAGGGAGGAGGAGGTAGAAATAGTGAGAGAGAAATGGTGAGAGAGAAAAGAATGTTTAAGATCAGTAAGTCAGAGATAGATATTAAAGGGTAGGATAAGAGAAAGGAATTTCAGAATTCTGGATTTAGAGGTACAATTATGGGTGCTGGTTGATCAAGACAATAACCGTCCTCCTACATTATGTGACTGAGGTAGACAGATTGAACCTAGGCTGCTTCATGATTCTACCACAGGCATTATTTGAAAGAAGGAAGTGGGAAGGAAGAAGAGATAGTAGGCCTACTACTTCTTCTGGTGCAATACTTCAGAGGGCATAAGAGAGGGCACATCCAAAGTGGTCAGGGATGCAGCATCTTTTGGTCTCCAAAAGCACAAGACATAAAAGGAGCGTGAACTGAAGGAGTACAAGATAAAAAAAAAAGTGTGTTAAATAATTGAACAGAGGTTAACCTGGACAAATTAGAATGGGAGGGTAAGAGAGCAGATGGACCATGTGAGCTTGAGGCTGAAGTTGATTGGGATGATCATACAGGGAGAACATTTTCTCCTCTGTAAAAACTAACTTTGAATCAAGGGTTTGAGCAGAGGCAGAAGAATTTGCCCATACCAAAATTAGGAATGACCATTTAATAGACACTCCAGGGTCTTTAATAGATCCCATTGACCCTATAGGATCTTTTGATATGACTAAACATGGAGTCAAAAGGGGCCTTCTCTGTCCTTGATTTATATTTCTCAGACACCGATGGCAGAGAAAACATAAAATGGAGCTCATAAGCTGATAGGCTAGACAAAAATCATACTCTGAGCTCATCATCTCTACATGATATGGGTGATAGTTGATTGCTGTTCTTCAGTCTTTAAGAGAATCAAAATTTCACCACTATGTTGGAGTCAAGATATAGTTTGTCCGGCTATGGCTGATCAGACTAACATGAGCTTGGAAGGCTCCACCACAGGTTGGGCATGAATAACTCACCCGAACATTTGGAGTGGAGATGTCTCTAAATTTTAAAACCAAGGTGTGGGTAATATACACGAGCATATATCTTACATGTGTAATAGGCCCTTATCTCCCAACTTCTCAGATCCCAGAAGTACACCCTGGAAAGAAGAACAATGAATAGAAGACAGGACTTGGAAACAAGAAGATTTGAGCTCAAATATGGCCTCAGACACTTGTGACCCTAGCCAAGTCAGTTAACCTCTTGACTTCAGTTTCTTCATATTTAAAAGAGTTGGATTCAATTGCCTCTGAGGTCTCCTCCAGACTCTAAATATATGACCTTATGCTATTATGAACCTTCAGTATACTAAGGCTTAAAATCTGGTGATTTAGATTCCCTTTTGGAGTAGGCCATTAGTTGTCCTAAATACCAAGAGACTGAGATCTGAAAGAGATGTGTGGAGTTTCAGCTTCCTCTGGCTCCTAGAAATCAGGGCCTCTGATTGGCCCAATACCCTGGGGATGGAGAAAGAATAAAGTGATGATTAAGTTTGTGAATTCGGGGTGATGTATCATGTGTATTGTGTGTGTCTGGGCATAGAACGCAGTGAAGAAGAGCAGTAGAATCATTGTACTTCACATTCCCAGAGGATGCAATCCTAAAAAACACTTACATTTGTGAAACTGTCAATGACTTTCATGGGAGTTCTGTTAGCAGAAGGAATGCATTAGAAATGCATTATTGGACCCAGAGGAAATATTTTGTCTTTACACTTCATGTTCTTTTGGTAACTACAAGTACGGATGACTTCTTCTATGAATAGGATTCAAAGGTGCTAACCTGCAATGTCATGGATCCCCAGACTTCTATTCCAGAATCTCCATTAAACACTTTCCCCCAAATTTTAGAATTTCACATACATACGCTTTCCATTGAACCTTTGAAGCTAAGCCTGAATCAATATATTTTCTTCACCCCCTAAGCAGAAGCGAGGGTGCCTGCCTACCTATATGCATCAAGTTCCCATTGCCCTGTGGAATATTTAAACTTCCTGGTTAATGAGGGAGCAATGCCTATTAGCTCAGAACCTAATGCCGCTAACTATTAATATCGACTGCTGCGTCAGATTAGAGAGTAGAGAATGGGCTAAATTAATCACCTGGCCCGGGGTCCCCAGAGAACCAAGAAAATTTGTTCTTCGGTTTACCCCAGGAGTGTATTCCACTGGTGCGAGGAGAGGCATAAATTTTGAAAGCATTATGTCCTCCTCCTCATAAAATGCCTGAGTTACTTCATTTTTATCTGAGCAATGATGCAAGACAGAGGAGCTGGCCAGTTATATGGCAAAGAGAATAACTTCAGGAGAAATCTCTATTTCAGATACCTGCCTCCTGCCCCCAATTCTTCATTTAAGAAGCATCCAGCCATTTTGTGTAAATGTTGATGATAAGCTCAGCTTTGGTAGTTATTTTAGGGAGGGAAGAGGAAAGCCTGGAACAGCCCTGATGAATTTAATGAATATCTAACCTGAGAGGAAGAATATAGGAGCTGACAGCAGCAAAATTACAGAATCAGAGGAGCCTGAAACTTTAAAGTGGCCTTGGCTGACATCTTCTAGACCAGGTTTTTTGAAGGGGCATGGAAATTTCTGTGTCTATATCATATACACCAGGTCAAATTGCAACTGGATTTGGCTCCTGGGTAATTCTTAGAAATTCCCACAGAGACGGTTGTAGACAGTGAACCTATTCCTGGGTAAGCAAGTCAGGGCACCCATTTCCCATATAATTACGTGGAATGAGAATTTGATACATGACAGTAATTACTCAGCTGAAGGTGCAATTAGCCATTTGTGACCTCATTCTGAGTGGCAACTCATTAACCCTTAATGTCAAAAATGTCAAGCTTCATCAAAACACCAAAGAGAAGTACTACCCAGCCAGCTAATACTTGCTCTTAGCTAACAATTGTTCAATCTGTCTTTAGGAATAGGGATATATAATTTTTACACCAGCATTTGTGCTATCATTTAAGGGGTGCTTGGATTTGTTGTGTGTGTGTGTGTGTGTGTGTGTGTGTGTGTGTGTGTGTGTGTTGTGACTGCATATACTTTCTTTCATTCCCCAAAGACAAACCTGTTCAAAGTGGGACTTGGGTCAATGAAATGAACAAAAATTATACTAAAAACAAACAATTTGAAACTGTAAGAACTATTATCAACACAGTGACCATCCATGATTCCAAAGGACCAGTCGATGAAACATGCGACTCACTTCTTTATGAGACATATAGGATTTGTGATATAGAAGGAGACACATATTTTTTGTAAAAAGCCAATGAAGGAATTTGTTCCAAGGGGGGGAAAAAGATAATGGAGAACAGCTCTGTCAAATTACATGTGGGGAAAGTGAGGGCCATAAAGATGAAATGACTGATCTATCAAGTCACTGACTAATGAAGCTTGATAGGATAACTAAATTATCTCCATAACATGGTGATACTGTACAACAGCAGAAAAGTTGCAGAATATTTGGAGGGATTTAATTCCAGATGAAAAGCAGTCATGAAAACAATTATATGGCAAAACAAATAAAACTATCTGTAAATAAGATCCATTTGTGAGTAAGTCAAAACTCTCATTCAAATAGAAATGAAATCTCAGCAGTGGCCTTTGCTCTGGTTTCAGCATTGCTATTTCTTAATCTAGCTTGGTTGGTTTGAGAGCCCACACTTAATCCTGAACTGTCATAATAGTCTACTAATTGGGACACTTTTCACAGTCTCTCCTCTCTCTAATCTATTTTCCACAAAACTGTACCAAAAAAAACTCCCTAAAGCACAGATTTGTCCATGTTATCCTCCCAACCTTCTTCCTGTTGCCTTCCAGTGGTTTCCTATTGCCTCTAAGATAAAACGTGATCCCTTTAGATAGACAAATTCCCTCACAATCTGATCCAGTCTGTCTTTGCTAGGTTTATTTCACATTTTTCTCCTCATACACTTTGCTCTTCCCTGAGCATAGTATCCCTTCTTTTTATTCTCTGACTTTGTAGAGGCTATGACACTTACCTGAAATGTACTCTTTCTTCACTTCTACCTCTTACAATACTTAGCTTCCTTCAAAGCCCAGATAAACTGCCACTTTCTGTGGGGAGCATTTCCTGATTCCCTATCTGACAGTGCTCTCTCCCTCCACAATTTTTCTTGAATTCACTTATTTTTGAACATGTGAACAGATTTCAAGTAGAATCTCAGCTTCTTGAGGACAGGAATTGTTCTTTTATTTTTTTTTATTCTGCATCTTTGGAATGTCTTGTACGCTGTATGCATTTAATAATTGGTTATCGAATGAACGAACATAGGTAATTTTATTTAAGAGGCAGAATAAACATTTTACAAAGAAGCTCTCAAACTCTATTCCATTTTGAGAGAGCAGACACATAATGTAGGGAACTATCTCATCAGTCATCAAAACTGATTCTGTTATATATGGGGCACATAGCTCAGCTTGCCTATTGACTTTGACATTAAAACTGGCTTCAGCAAAATTTTCAGAAGGTGTGTTGATTGTCAGTTGATCAAAAAGATGCCTGACTGCTGAATCACTCCAAATTACTCTAAAGGTGAATTTTGAAAAGGCAAGCTGCATCAGACTTGTAAGGAAATACATAAGCACAGACACATCACTGCAATTGACTCAAAATGACTTTAAAAACAAATCTTATCATGTACTGACATGTTCTTAAAGTTTAGAAGTGTGCATTTAGCATCATATCTCCCTGTCACTGAAGGCAGGGAATTCTACACAGACACATTTGGCTCTCAGTTCATGAGGATGAGAAATAGGCTTTTTGGTATTGGCCCAATACAATTATGAACCAAGTTTTGGAAAAATAGTGAAGTAGGTTGTGAAGTCATTGTTCTTCAATGGTTCAACATTGTATTAAATGGAAAAGGAGTATGATTCAGTAATGCAAAGTAAAGATAAATCAGAACACTCCAAAGCTGTGTCCCCCTAGGAGGGCATTATGTTTGCATTGGTTCATTACAGAGCTAAATCCAGGCAGAACTTGGTTGCCCTGGGCTATATATGGCAAGATTAATATTCCAAGACTTTTTTCAAAGAAATATTTTCATTGCCTAAGATAGCTTTACAAACCCTTTTTAAATAATCCATTGGTCCTATATCAGCTGACCTTTTCATTGAAAAAGGATGTTTTTGCATTGGCTCCATATACAATTCACTCATTGGTCATCCTGAATATTCTATTCAAAATTAAGAAGATTCATAGCCTGGCTGACATACATCTGTGTAACCTGATGTGTTGACAATGGGACCAATTCTCATTCAAAATCCATAAACAGGAAATAGACTTAGATTTTGCCGTTAAATCACAAATAATAAAATATATAAAGTCTCTCCATAAAGAAACCCACTTTTTAAAAATGTGAACATATCATTATTTTAAGTGTTAGCATGGTCTACCAGAGTTATATTTGTAAATATAGTCTAGATAAAACTTTTCAAATTAATAAGAATATTTCAAATATCTAGAAAATAAATTACTAAAAATGTTGATTATAAGTTCTACTTACGTATACATGCATATCTATGTCTGTTTATGTATGTATGTATATAACTGGCAAAATTATCTATTTTAAAAGTTCAACCAAAATCATCTAATTAGAAATTATTTTGAAGAACAGTTTTTGAAGTAACAATCAGAAAAGCACTTACTTCCAAATAATCATATGAACTCAAGTTTCAAACTAGGAAAGTTTTGTGTTTCAAAAATGGCATCAAGAAATTTATTTTTATGCCAAGGGATTTTTGTAATATTTACTTTTCTTTAGAAATGTATTTTACTCAAGACCAGGTTTAAATTCAGCAGATCTAATATTAACCTTTCAAGTATCAAAAATATATTAAAATATTATATCATAGCAAGCCCACTGGAAATCTCTATGTTATGTCAAACTTTCAAGAGGTGTTGGAGGGATGAACAAAAGAGTATCTTATTACTCAGACAATGCATGAGAAGATGATTAATGACATTTGTTTGTTTTTTGTTTTTGACTCAGTTGTATAGTTCATTTTAAAACTATAGACTCATGCCTCTAGACACACTTACCTGCACACACCCAAAGTGATACCTATTTATGCAGACAGCCGATCTGTCTGTTTGAAAATTCTCTTTGTTCCATAAATATATTCAACATGTCCGCCAAAGCAAAGCTTGGTCTAGTGACCAAGACATTTTCACCAAATTTTTAAACATTTATTTCTTAATCTAATGTCTCAGTTTTTGTTTTGTTTTTGTTTGTTTCAAAGAGAGAACTCTTAGTGATGAAACACCTTCTACCAATCTAGATTGTCAACTGCTCTGCAACTTAGAAGTTTTAGAAAGATTTTCATGCCGTAAGGAAAATCTTATGAATTTGGAATCTATGGAACCTCAAATTTCAATAATCCTTCCTAAATTATTTTAAAATATTGGAGTGTTTCATTTCAGTGACAGGAGAACAATATGTTTTAGATCTATGAATAGTAGTGAAAATTAGGATTATGTCATGGTGAAAGCCTTGATCTGTGGTGAAGTAGAGAAGGGATCCCTGTCAATGAAAACTTATTTCATCTTTTTGACTTATTTCAGAACTTCCCCTAATAGTGATGGCCTTTAAAGTCATAATTAAGCTGTAAGCATAAAAGACAAACGTGAGTTAACAAATCAATTGATTATATTAGTGTATAGTATATAATAAGTTTTAAGTCAATTCTCCCAAATAAGCAAGATCTAGAATCTATTTTATTTGGTACAAGAGAATTCAGACTTTAGGCACCTTAAATGGCAAAATGTAAAAAGAAGTCCCTGGCAGAGGGCCTTAGGGATCTGTGCTTATCCTTCTGAGACTTAACATTTCTATCAGTGATTTGGAGGTAGATATAAAACATGCTTATCAGAATTGCATATGACATAAAGTTGGGATAGATGACTAATATACCATATTAAAAATTGGAACTACACATGTATATACATATATATATATATACACACACAGACATGTATATATACATATATATATACATATGTATGTATATACGACATGCAAAACCTTGCATTTAGGTTAAAAATAGCTCCTGAAGTATAGTAAAAGAGAGATGTGAATAGATAGCAGGGTTGCTTTGTTGTTTTGTGCCTGTATGTGTGTTTTTTAACATCTGGAAATGTAGTGAAATGAAAGCACTCTATGACATCCAAAAAACAGCTGAGACCATTTTAGAATGCTTTAAGTATGGCTTGGTGCCTAAGACTAGGGGAAAGATAATATTAATGTTCTCTGTCATGATAAAGATACATGTATAGAATTTTGTTCATCTCTGGTCACCAAAATGGGTGGAAGGATCTCTTTTAGGGAGGCAAGTAAAGAAATTGTAAAAGTCAGTTCTGTCAGCAGCATAATGGCAATGTGAAATATCACTTCATGGGAAATATAGTCATCTTAAATGTAATTGTTCTTGAAAATTATTTGCCAAAAATAAATAAATAAATGAAAGACTGAATGAATGAATGAATGAATGAATGAATAGATGAAGTTATAACTGATGTTTGTTGAAGAGGATGAGAAGTTAGAGAAATTCTTTGAACTAAATAAGAATCCACAAATTATAATGTAGTTCGATACTTTAAAATTTCAATTCAAAGGTGAACATGTATAGGGGCAGCTAGGTGGTGCAGTGAGTAGAGCACCAGCCCTGGAGTCAGGAGGACCTGAGTTCAAATCCAGCCTCAGACACTTGACACATGTACTAGCTGTGTGACCCTGGGCAAGTCACTTAACCCCAATTGCCCTGCCCCACCAAAAAATAAACAAACAAAGGTGAGCATGTGTGATTGTGATGATAAATATATTGAAATTTATGGATCAGGAATGAGAAATAAAAATCATCAAAAACTTTTAGGCTAACAGAAATTTTATAATTATATCTAATCAATACTTTCTTTGATTAAATAATTGAAAATACTTAGACATGTTAAGCACCTATATGAAATAAATTTAAATTTTATTTATTTATTTCACTAGAATTTTTATTTATTTCACCAAAAATGAAATTAATTTAAGCAGATAATAAACAATCTGTTATGGATGTGGAAGCCTTTCCTGAATTAGCTGTTTATGTACAGACAACCAACTTATTAGAGCAAAGCCCAAAATTAATATAAAACTAGAAGAAAGAAAATGAAAGGAGAGGGAATATAATATAAAATTAAACAAATTCTACTGATGGTAGAAGATATACTTATTGGGGCATTGTGTCTAAGTCCAGAACGCATAAACAGAGTTGTGAAGGGTCTGGAGGTTGTCTGTCTTGGTCCACCCTCTAAATGAAGGGCCCTGGAAGGAACTTACCAATGAAAGAAGGGGGCAAGCAGGGTGGAGGGATATCTCAGGGTAAGAAGGCCATAGCTATGGATGAATAGTTGATAGTTGGGAGGCCCCCACGATGAAAAGAGTTTCCAGAGTGAGATTGTAGTTGAGGCATAGTTTTATGTCCAGAAAGTCAGAAGTAGAGCCTTTACCAAAAATAGAGGCCCTCAGAAGAGTTTACCAGCGGGAAAAGGGACCCGGAATACTAGATAGATGTTTCAGGAAGAGGCGGCCTCTGGCACTAATGAAAGCCCAAGGTGATATGGTATTGTATCAAAGTCTAGAATATTAGAAGAAAATTGGGAGAGGAAGGAAAGTTGACTGGCTTGAACCCCTCCTGAAAATGGAGGCTGTCGTGTAGATGGAGTCCACTCTAGTTCCCCAGAAATCACTTCTATTTCTATTTTACCCTCTGGCTCTAGAATATCAGGGCAGTTCTCCTTGAAATTTCTTGAAAGATGATATCTAGGCTCTTTTTTTGATCCTGGCTTCAGGTAGTCCAATAATTTTAAAATTATCTCTCCTGGATCTATTTTCCAGGTCAGTGGTTTTTCCAATGAGGTATTTCACATTGTCTTCCATTTTTTTTATTCCTTTGGTTTTATTTTATAATGTCTTGATTTCTCATAAAGTCACTAGCTTCCACTTGCTCCAGTCTAGTTTTTAAGGTAGTATTTTCTTCAATGGTCTTTAGGACCTCCTTTTCCATTTGGCTAATTCTGCTGTTTGAGTTAGTCTATTTTTCCAAAGTGTTATTTTCTTCAGTATTTTTTAGGTCTCCTTTAGCCAGTCATTGACTTGTTTTTCATAATTTTCTCCCATCATTCTCATTTCTCTTCCCAATTTTTCCTCTACTTTTCTAACTTGCTTTTCCAAATCCCTTTTGAGCTCTTCCATGGCCTGAGACCAGTTGATGTTTTTCTTGGAGGCTTTTGATGTAGACTCTTTGACTTTGTTGGCATCTTCTGGCTGTGTGTTTTGGTTTTCTTTGTCACCAAAGAAAGATTCCAAAGTCTGAGTCTGAATCTGAGTCCATTTTCACTGCTTGGCCATGTTCCTAGACAACTGCTTGATCCTTGAGTTTTTCATGGGGGTATGACTGCTTATAGAGTAGAGAGTACTTTGTCCCAAACTTGAGGGGCTGTGCTGTTGTTTTCAGAGCTATTTCTACACAGCAAGCTCTGCCACCCCAGCACTCCTCCTCCCCCAAAAACCGCCAGCCCGGATTGCAACTCAAATCTTAAGCAGGCTCTGCCCTCCTGCTCTGATCTGCCACTTAATTCCTCCCACCAGGTGGGCCCGGGGTCTGAAGCAACTGCAGCTGTAGTTCTGTCCTCAGAGTTTCACCACCTCCACTGACCCTGGGTTGGCGGCCAAACCACAAACTCCTTTCACTCTTTCCCAGCAGCTTTTTCCACTAACCTTCTCTGTTGTCTTTGGTGTTTGTGGGTTGAGAAGTCTGGTAACTGTCACAGCTCACTGATTCAGGGTGCTTGGGCCTGTTCCACCTGGTTCCCTGTCTGGTTGGTCTGGGCACGGCCCATGCTGGGCTCTGCTTTACTGCACTCCCAGCTCCGTGCAATAGACCTTACCCAGAGACCATCCAGGCTGTCCTGGGCTGGAGCCCTGCTTCTCTCTGCTATTCTGTGGGTTTTGCACCTCTAGAATTTGTTCAGATCCATTTTTATAGGTTTCTGGAGGTCTCTGGGGGTAAGCTCATGCAAGTCCCTGCTTTCAAGCTGCCATCTTGGCTCCATCCCCCCATTTCCATAGTATTTTCAACAGATGTAAATGTAGTTGATGAAATTCTCTCTGCCAGACAATGCAAATGTATAATGAATTGGGCCCATAATATAACAGGAGGAAAGAAGGTGAAATCATCCTTAGGTAATTGAAAATGACCTTTAAGGACCTATAGCTATCCCTGGAAACAAAGCCCCATTGTTTTAATATAACATTATATTAGTGTTGTTGTATGGCTTTGAGTCATAGAACACTATAGTCACTGAAAATTTTAAGTGAGCTTCACTCAAAGAGCAATAGGGAGTTACCTGGTGGTTAAAAGCAGGCATCAGCAGATTATAAGAGACTCTAGAGAAAGTTAGAGCAAAAAAATGTCGTCAAGAACACAAACCATTAAAAAAAGAAAATAGGAGGGATGTCACCAGTAGGTAACCAGTATTCAGACTGTGTGTTCTACTGTTGTCCTCATGATGTCAACAGAAAGCAATGAATGCCCTTAGAATATCTGGCCAATCCCCTATGGCGTCTTATGGGAGGAAATGAACAAAAGCACATAATTTGTATAAGTATGAATGAAAGGAATTTCCGCATATATCAGATCAGAGATCTGTTTGAGTATTGGAAGAAAATTATGAAAATAGTGTTGCTTTACTTTAAAAATATGGTTCACCTTCAGTTTATAAGGTAGCTATGGAAAATTTATTATGTTGTATTACTGAAGCAACAAAGAATTGTGTAATAGTGAGAATAGTCCTGTCTTTAGGCCACTACTTTCTTTGAAAAGGAAAAGTAAATAAATAAATATTTCATTCAATGACAAAAAAGAATAAAAATTAGCATTTCTGTTTATGATGTATATGTTGACCTCTTAAGGGAAGTGCCCCTTATAAAAAATCTGTTTGTGATTTATCAAATGAATGCAACAATTCATATCAACAAGTGTTTAAGTGTCTACTGTGATCAGAGCAAGGTACTAGCATTGCGTATTATAAAGATGGATATGATATGTCCACAGGAAACTTACAATCTAGTAAAACAATCATAGCACATGGCCAGAATCATATAATTTTAGAATAATAACAGACTCATTTTACTCAACCAATATCCAAAAAGAATCACTGTAATATACCTGACAAGTAGTCACGTAGCCTCTCATTTTGACCCCCACGTTTAGCTGATTTCACTTTTTTATTACCATGTTTGTAAAGATATTTACCCTGACATTGAGCCTCAACTTACCTGTCTGTAGTCTCCACCCATTGAAGCTGGGTCTGTCCTATGGGGCCAAATAGAACATCTAATTCCATTTCCACATAAGAGGCCTTTAAAAATTTGAATACAGCTATCATGCTGCCCTGCCCTACATCTTCTTTTCTCCAGCTATTTATTCCAAGTTCTTTCAACTGAGCTTCAATATGACAATGGGTGGGGTGGAGGGAGACAGAAAACAGAAAAATAATCTGAGATGAAAACTATTCTTGGCAGTGGGTTTATGATCCTGTTAATCTTCCTATGACAGTTCATAGAACCTGAGAATGGTAAAAAGTATATGTGTCCTAAGAAAGGGAAGATAAGTTCTGATTTGATCACTGTAATGGTAATTTAGATTTGAAAATCTTTCCCACCCATTAATAGGCCATGTGACCTGCTTACATCACAGGAAGCCTAAGTCATATGTGGTAGGAGGAGCTTGCTGAGAGGAAAAGGAAAGTGTGTCACACGAAATGCGGAGAGAGCAGTTAGAACTAAGGGAGAGAACAGATGCAGGGGTGCTAGCTGTGCTGTGAGTGTGTTTGTGGGAAGGCCCCATCAGCAGGGCAGAAGGCTAATGGGATGGCAAGGCTCCATGCTGCGATATTATGTTTTAAGTTCTTCGCTATTATGATAAAGTAGGCTTACCAGTTTGGGGAGTTGGTTGCTGCTATGATGAATTGGGTTTATTGGTTTTGGGATCTGGTTCTCTGGTGTCTGAATAAATGGTTTACTTCTTCTGACTTCTATATGGAAAGTCTCTTGTATTTTGCAATACAGAACCACATAAGCATATCGACTATTATCGTCTATATTGTGATTATTGCCTTGCTAATACAAGCACTCAGGTAAGGCTTTATGAATAAGATGGTATTTGTGCAGAGTTTTGACTCTAAGCTCCACATAGGAAGAAACTGTTAATGTTTCTCAATTAACTTAGTACCTCTAGTATCTAGCACAAGGTCTGTCACACAGTAGGTACTTGTTAAGTTCTTGTTGAATAAGTGGATGAATGGATAAGTAATAGTTAAATAAACAATGAATTAATAATGTCACATTATTTGTTGTACTGCAACTGTAGCAGCAATAATAACATTTTAAGAAGATAACAGAAAACAAGTAGAAAGAGAATACTACGCAAGTCAAATGAGCATAAGTATTAATAACAAATACTTGAAAAACTAGTTAACATTCTTACAAAAAACCAACCAAATAAAAATGGCTCCTAAAAGCAGTCTAGACTAGAGGCAACTAATTATTAAGAGACCAATGTTATGTCTATATATTTATATCTATTTGTATATTAGCATATATATGTATATATGTGTATATACATGCATATAAGCACAAATATGCATGTTGTATGTGTGTGTATACACACACACACACACACACACACGTATTTCAGTGTGGGGCAGCTAAGTGGCACAGTGGAAAGAAGAGGCAGAAAGACCTGAGTTCAAATCTGCCCTCAGACACTTCCTAGTTGTTTGATCCTGGGCAAGTCACTTAATGAAATGGCAAACCACTCTAATATCTTTGCCAAGAAAATCCAAAATGGAATAATGATGAGTCCAATGAGACAGAAGTGACCGAACAACATATATTGGTATTGCATATAATAGGTAAAATATGCATATTTATTGATATTAAATATATGAATATGGAAATTGGTTCAGCATTTGACAGTAGCAAAATTAGGAGCAAACTTTCTGAATGTCTAATACTACTTTCTGCAATAGAATATAAGTTTCCCTCTGAGGCCTTTTATCCAAATACTGATCATAGTCAATCCTGCTTAGCTTATGAGATCTGACAAGATCATAGCTTGAGGCAGTATGGCTGTAGGCAAAACAAAGCAAAACAAAAAATGGAAACGTAATCAGAGATTAAAAAAAGGTCCCATGAGAATGAATAGCACCATATATCTAGAACAGAAACTTTCCGAATAAATTTCCAAGTCCAAGAAAATTATGGGAACTGCTAGAACAGAAAGCTAACTAAAAATAATAAAAGTCCTGAAGATGAACATCATTTATTTGCTTTCCCTTTTGGCTACATATACTGAGTAAACAAAAGGTCAACTAAGACACACTTGACAGCTAAAATGAGAAATTAAGGGCAGGAGATAAAAATACTTGTACAATCATCTGAACGAGGTTTCACCCAAACTCAAAAAATAGTAATTAGAGTAAGATTTTTAAAGCCAAGGTCAAATGTAAGAAGCAAGGTATTTGTGAAAGCTGAATGTAAATTAAAAACATTATGGCATTCTATAAGAAGGAATGGAAATAGTCTATGAAAAATACTATTAAAAAAGCTACTAGAAACAAGTTAAAGATTTTTTTTAAAGACCTGATGCTGAAAGATAGCCTTAATCTACCCTTTCCAATTATTCTACAGTAATAAAACTCCATTCGATCCAAGTAATTTTGCTTCTAAAATCACAGGACCCTAGAATGAGAAGCGATCCCCAAATGGAGCTTCCTTTTTTTAGCCAGCCTCCCCCCAACTTGGAATGATCCTCCCTGCCCCCCATGATTATCCAAACCTGATGATTCTTTAAGATGCAATTTAATTTCTATTTTTGTATGAAGACTCTTTTAACTGTGCCAAACCACAGTGGACTCCATTGGCTTTATCACCAGATGACAATGATGATGATGATGGTGATGGTGTTGATGGTTGGTGGAGGTGATGGTAATAGTGGTGGTAATGATGATGATAAACTACATTTATATAATCTTTTAAGGTATGGAAAACACTTTATAAATTTATGTCATTTGATCCTCACAACATGTAAGAGAGGTGATATCATTATCTCTGTTTTGCAGATGAGGAAAGTGAGGAGGAGATGGCAAGATTCAAACTCCGGTCTTCCTGATCAATGCCTGGTTCTATATCCATGTGTTTGGACAATCTGGCTAGCAGCTGCTGTGGGGGATGTAAAACCAACAACAACCAGCACACAGAACACTGTAAGCCCAGGTTCTTTTGATCTGCTTTACTAAGGAAAGCAACGCTAAGGGGTTAACCAGCTTACTTTAATCCAGCATACAAATATCATTCACTTGGTTCAGGGGAAAAAGCCAGCACCCTGAACTTTATAGCAAACACAAACAAATTACAAACATCAACAGACAGAGCTTGTCTGATTCAAATCTAGATTCATAGTTAGCAGAGTTTAACAAAGTCCCACGTCTGGGTTTACCAGCTGGAGGGCTCTTAGCTACAGGTGCCCAGAGTCTCCACATCAGTGTACCACCAAGAGGGAGAGCCCTTAGCAAATAGCTCTGTTCTCCCTTTTTATACAGTTTCAGACATCATCAAACGTCATCTGAGCAACCAGAACTTAGCCTCCTATGACTGGCTCTGGTGTTAGCACCTCCCTTCATTGACCCCACCTGGAGTCCCACCTTAGTTACCAATTCACACTCACACAGGCTTAGCACCTAATAGACAGGGGTTTGTGCTGGGGCTTAGAGTCAATCAAAGACACTGAATTAAACAAAGGAAACAAAGGCCAAACTCTTCAAGGATCCCCAATACACCATGGCACCTAGCTGTCTTGATCATACACTGCCGATAATACTGAAATATTCAACATAGTAAGCTATTCAACATTTCATGTTTCCACTAGATTGTGAAGTATTTAAGGGCTTAGACATCTTGCTGGAGACATAGTGGGTGTGCAAGAAACATTTATAGAATGTGGGAAGAGGGGAAGAAAGGAATGAATAAAGGCTAAACCTGGCACAAATAAGCCAATATTAAAAGGTATATCTCTATTGAAAATGAGTAGCTAAGTCCAAAACCACAGATAAGTTCTCTGATCTGCTATCTGGCACTAGAAACTACTTTTACTGTTTCAGTCATGTCTGGTGCTTTGTGACCTCATTTGGGGTTTTCTTGGCAAAGACACCTGAGTGGTTTGCCATTTCCTTCTCCAGATCATTTTACAGATGAGGAAACTGAGACCAACAGGGTTAAGTGACTTGCCCAGGGTCACACAGCTAGGGTCTAAGGACAGATAGGAATTCAGGTCTTCCTGACACTAGGCCCAGAGTTTTATCCACTGCGCCACCTAGCAGCCTTTGTCAGTACTGCCAAGAAAAAAGGCAGAATGTAAATTGGCCCTTTTACACATTTCAGCTTATATTTTAAATAATATATATTTTCCAGGTGTATATCTGTGTGTCTATATTAAAATGTATTCTCTTTCTGCCTCCACTTCCTCATCTGTAAAATAGGTATAATAAAAGGATTTACCAGGGCAGCTAGGTGGCGCAGTGAGTAGAGTACCAGCCTGGAGTCAGGAGGACCTGAGTTCAAATCCGGCCTCAGACACTTGACACACTTCCTAGCTGTGTGACCTTGGGCAAGTCACTTAACCCCAATTGCCCTGCCTTCCCCCCTCCAAAAAAAAAGCAAAAAAAGAGAAAAATAAAAAAAAAGGATTTATTTCACAGGGCTGTCAGGAGGGTCAACAGGTACAGCATTTTGCGTAACTTAAAACCCCATTCTTTTCTTGTTTAAGTAACACTAATAGTTTGTGAACATGTCAGTGAAATTGATAGAGGTTGTACAATAATTCGTCCTTCAATGTCTGTATTGGTCAATAGTTCCTCAGTGTTGGGATGGAGAGAATGCCAAATGAGTGTCATGGCAGATGAGTTTTGTGGGCTCAGCATTCTAAAGGATAATGCAAATATTCAGTAACAAGCAGATATTCTTTGGGAAAAATAATCTCCTTAGCCCTTTGTGGTTCTTATACTTTTTGTAATCTTCAACTTACCATGATGCCATTTTGCAAATAAATATCAAGGTTTTCCCTGTGAAAGGGGAACCAATCTTTAAACCTTTCCACTATTCATTTGTTGTTATTTAGCCGTTTACAATTGTGTCTGACTCTTCATGACTCCATTTAAGGTTTTCATGGCAGTTACTAGAGTGGTTTGCCATTTCCTCCTGCAGTTCATTTTACAGATGAGGAAACTGAGTCAAACAGAGTTAAGTGACTGGCCCAGAGTCACATAGCTAGTAAGTATCTGAGGCCATATTTGAACTCAGGACTTCCTGACTCCAAGCCTGGCACTCTGTCTACTGTGACATCTAAAATAGCTTTAAAAAATAAAAGTAGTGGGGCAGCAAGGTGGTGCAGTAAATAGAGCACTGGGCTTGAATTCAAATGTAACTTCAGACACTTGACACTTACCAGCTGTGTAACCTTGGGCAAGTCACTTAACTCCAATTGCCTTGTCTTCACCCTCAAAAAAAACCAAAAAGTATTATTTCAATTTCCCTACAAGTCTTTACATCATACACAGATCACTCTAAAGCAATCAGTAACTTTACAAGCTCTAGTCTGAAAAAGAAAAGTAAGAAATCGGGTTCCTATTATAGTTTTCATCCTGAGTACTAGAGTGTAGGCAGGGCTCATTTTTGCATTACCATCAAATGATTGTCTAGTGAAAACCCCAGAGAAAGTGGACACTATAGTGAGTACTGTGAGTAGGTTGAAATATTAAATATCAGGCCCAGATCTTATTCTCAAAGGGTAGACAATTTGGTTCACTGGGAAGATGATTAAATTTGAACCTTACAACCAAGGTATTGCCCTGCCCATTTTAATTCCTGTCAATTCCAAAAGCATTTATCAATTTTATGGTGCTATGTTACAAGACAGGGATACAAAGATGATCAAACAATAAAGTTCCGACTACCAAGAGCTTAGAACCTCTTAGGGGAAGAAATTTATACAAATGCCTAAAACAAACACTAGAATATTATTAATTGCATAGGACAGATTCAAAAGAATGGCAAGAGAAATTTAAGAAGGGGGGAAGGGAACAAGTATTTATTAAGCATCTTGTACATGCCAGGTACTGGGCTAAAGGCTTTAAAAATATAAATGTTTATACACACATATATGTATTATACAATATAGCATGTATATATACATAGTTTTTTTTTTGGTTCTGTTTCTTCTTTCTCATTATTCATTCCATTGATCGTAATTCTTCTCCGCAACTTGACTAGTGTATAAATTAATTCAATGCGAAGTCATTCATGGTAGTTATATGAGATTCCATGCCATCTTGGAGAGGGAGGGGGGAAGGGAGGGGAGAAAATCTGGAACTCAAAATTGTGTGGAACTGTCTGTTGTAAACTAAAAATAAAAATAAATTTAAAAAAAAAGGAGAAAAAAATAATTAAAAAAGAGAAAAAAATAAATATATATCATATTATATATAACATATATACAAATATATGTATATTGCATACATACACATATATTGTATAACACATACATACATACATAAAATACATATAATTTTATTAAGATCCCCATTATAACTGAGTAAACTGAGACAAAGAGGTTAAGTAACTTGGTTGCATTAATAAGTGTCTGAGGTCTGATTTGAACTCAGTTCTTCCTGACTCCAAGATGATCCATTTATCCATTTTGCCACCTACTTGAGATGATTCACTTATAACTGTTGGGACTTGGGAAAAGTAACATGAAGGAAGCAGCCCCTAAATAGCATAGAAGGACTTAAAACAATCAGAGACGTAGAGCAAATCCACTGTAGGCACAAGGTACAGTACATGCAAATGAAAAAGGAAGGATGAGCTTAAAGCAGAGTCATTATTCCGGACTGACTACTCACAGAGGTGTTGAACTTGATGCCCCTGGATTGCAAACGGTAGACAAAAGTTTGGGGTGCTGCCTGAGTCAGATCAAAATGTGAAATGTTAAACAAAACAAATAATATAATATATAAATAACAAAATATGTAATATATTACATTTGTTATATAATATATAAATGAATAAGTAAACAATGAAATACAATAGAACATTAATATGTGGATTGAAGGAATCATTTCCTTCAGTTTGACCCCACTGTCTCATTATAGCATTGAGTATGTAAAGAAAGAAGTGGGAATTTAGTCTCAGAAGATGGGTTGAAGTCAGCGTGGAAGGCCTTGAAAGGTAGTATAAGGGTTTTGTATTTTGTTTAATAGTCAATGAGCAGCCCCCATGGCTATAGAGTTTGGGAATTGTAAACATATTGGAATTCTGTGTCAGGAAGATTACTTTGCTAGCAGTAGAAAGGATGATTTGGGGAGTGGAGAGATTGAGGTAGAAAGAACATTTAAGAGGTGGTAACAATTCTGATTATAAATAAGGATCACTACTCTTCTGGAAAATAGTGATTTTTGTTTCAACAGTCATGGAGGAAAATGGGAATTATGTGGAGATTTTGAAACACTCTCTTGAACACTTATGTATTTCATAGGCCTATGCTCTTTGCTATTCTAACATATAGTAGAGTTATTTGGGTTCATTCTCATCCCTCCTATTAAATTATAAGGTCTGTGAGAAGAAGGACTATATAATTTTTTCATCTTTGCAATCCTGGTGCCCTGCACAGTGATTTGCACATAGAAGATGCTTGATAAAACTTTGTTGGATTAAATCTATTTTGCAATAATTATTTTTAAAGACCATAAGCACATAGAACTTATCTGCTCATTTTACAGAGGCCCAGATGGTTACTTGCTCAATGTCACATAGGAAGTAAGTGACAGAGGCAGATTTTGAGCCTGGGGCCTTTGGCTTCAAATCCAGTGATATTTCCCCCCTCCCTCCCACCACTGGAAAGAGATGAAGAAATAAATAATGTCTATAAAATTCCAAAATATTCAATGAAAATGAAGAAAAAAATCAGTCAATCTCTCTGTTATTTCTGCAAGATGCAAAACACTTACATATATTGAAATACCTTGAATTAGCCTGGATTTTTAACTCAGATATGAAAAATATATGGTTGACACAATGTAGACTGTTAGAGAAAAAGAGACCAATAGATGAAAACCATAATGAAAACAAGACTAAATAACAGAGAGGGGAACAATTTTATGTTGTTTATAAGTCATAGTGACAGAAATTATCTTGTACCTAGAGGCTAGTAAGTCATGATTTCAGCCAATATGTTTAATATGGAAATAAACAAACTGAAGGGTATGTAAGCATCCATTATAGCAGACAAAATTAACATTGGTACATAATACTGGAAATTTCTACGTCTCCATCCTTTGTCCATATTATAATTGCCATCAAAAGCAAAAGAGGCATCCTGCTGTACTGACAGTGACCATGAGAAAGGAAGCAAATAAATAAGAGAAATTATCCACATTCCAAACATAATCACGACTGGTTCTCTCAAGACTTTTTTCCTTATTTCAATGATGACTACTTAATGAAGATTTATTAATTTCACTCTGTAAGGTTAAAAAGAGAAAGAATTAAAATTAATACAAGGGGAGATTACTTACAGAATTTGTAAAGGATCATAATAAACTTGACTTATAAAATTATTAATTCTGAAGCAGTTAGAGTAAAGCAGACTAAGAGGAATGTTTAACCAAAGGAAGTATTTGAGGTACTATAGTTGCATAGCAAAAATATCCTAATTGAATGACATTCATTCAGCTTAATGAGAAGACTAGATTCCTACTTCTCTCAAATGATTTCAGGATATTTTCAGAAAATAATTCCAAACAAAATTGTAATAGAAACACAGATGTATAATTTTAGTATATCATAGTTTTACTTTTTCCCTCTTTTGTTTTTAAAGAAAGAAATAGGAACTTATAGGTATTACCCAACATCATGCTAAGCATACAATAAGTAGGTCTAATAATTAGCTGTTAATTTCCTGATTGATATTTCATTAACAGCGTATTGAAAGTTTAAAAAAAAAGGTCTTCATCAATGGCTTCGACAGTGGGAACTACTGTCCCCTGCAGAGCCCCATCCTGAATCTAGGCCTATCTATTCATTTATTTCACATGCCAAGTCAATAAACACCTATTAAAGCATTTACTATAGGTGAGGCACTGGGCTAAATGTTGTGGATGCAGATAGAAGCAAAAAAAAAATCCTTACCTACTACGAGCTTACATTCCAAAAGGGGAAGCCAAAAAGCAGAAGTGGAAGTGGAAGGTGGTAGAGAAAATATAGACTTGGAGGTATGATGAAGAAAAAATGTCTGGAGAGTCTAGAACAGGGCCAAAAGACAAATGAAGGAATGTACATGATGGGCCTGGGACCCCTTCTTTGAACTGGAAGTTCTGGGACAAAACATCATTCAGAGGAAGGAGACCACAGAGTAAAGGGTTCTTCCATTGTGAGAAGGCTGGGGGCGGGGAGGACATGGGGGGAGGAGGGAGCATTCAGGACAAGAAAATTGTTGGGAAGAGGTAAGAAAGTCTGGGAATCAGGAACAGATTGAGAGAGGAATAAATAGTTAATAGTTATTGATGTCACAGTATACTATATAATTTACTAATAAGTAGGCATGTATCTATTGGTAGTGTAAATTTTCTCTCTATTTTTTGAACTGATAGAAAATGCACAATCAAGACAGGTTAGCAAACACTAGATTGCGACCTCTTTCAATATTTATATGCATTTTAACATGGAGAAACCAAGGTTTATATTAAAATACTTTTAGCTAGATTGTGCTTTGAAGTATATTTTGGTCTCAGAAAGGAATATAGCTCCTTCATAGAAATTTTCCTAACAAAACAAACCAACCAACAAAGCTGAACTGCTGAGAGCTGACAGTTGCCCTAGCCTATGTTATTGGGATCTTTGTAGCTGAGAGAAGTAATTCAACACACTGGGAGCTAGGATCAACATGGGTAAAAGCCAGGGATCTTCCCTTTATCCTACTAAACAAAGCAAGAAAGAATCAGGAGCATGGTAGTTTGGAATGCTCTGATGTTTTTGCTTCAGACATCAGTTTTCATTTCAAGAAGCATTTGGGACTGAGTGGACACAGAGGCTAAGGGTGATTATGTTAACCTCATAGAGAAATCATTTAAGTAGAGATGGTAGATTAAAGTATAGATTTTGAAACCAAGTTTGAAGCATTCAAGCAGGTAGCCTAAAGCTATGCTAGAGATATAGAAGTGTCAGATAAGCAGATCATAAATATTTCCTGAGATTACAGAACCAGAAATCAGGGTCAGGGAAAAAATTTTTATTTGGCCAGGGGTGAACACCAGAATAGGTAGCATTTTGAGGAAGAAAACAAATTAACATTGTTCAGTCCTTGTTCTTTATTTCAAGTTAAAATATTCTATCCTAGAAATGAGCTTATTGCCATTCAATTATATCACTAATGATTTTTCTAAGTTTTAAAAGAAGTCAGGAGCTTGAATTATGAAGACCTAATATTATTCAGCCACTTTACAAACCAACCTCACTATATGGCGGTACAAAAGTCTGATTATAGACAAATGATTCCCGGAAACAGAAAAGTTCTAAGGGGTATATTTATTTGATAAGTTTAACTTATTTCACCCATTGCAAACATCATGCTGTAGATAGAAGAGCATGAGAGGTATGTTGTCTTTTCCTCAGTTTTTTTTTAATTCTGTTTTCTGGGAAGGCTTATATGAACTAATGCAAAGTGAAGTGAGCAGAACCAGAACAAGGATGATCAACTGGGAAAGAATTAATTGACTACTCTAATGAATACGATGATACAAGACAATTCCAAAGGATGCATGATAAAAAAAAGCCATCCATCTCCAGAGAGAGAACTGATGAAATCTTAGTGCAGATTGAAGAATGCATTACTTACTTAATACATGAATGCATTACTTACTTAAAGAATACACTTACTATATTTTTCTTACAACGTTGCTAATGTGGAAACATTTGCATGACTTCACCTGTATGATTAACATCACATTGCTTGTTTTTTCAATGGGAGGGAAGGGGAGGGCCAGTAGGAAAAAATTTGGAGCTCAAAATTCTTTTAAAAATTCAGTTTCATATTGTTCCAACTCTTTACCATAATTTTGAAATTCTGCTCTTCTTCACATTTGTTCTTCATTAAAAAAAGACATAATTGTCTCATGTAACCCATGTTCATCCAATATATGGATATAGAGTCTGTGGGATAATCATAATGATAGCTACAATGATGATTAACATTTATATCATGCTTTGAGGTTTCCAACATAATTTATTACCTCATTTTGTCCACACAACAACCCTGGGAGGTAGGTGCTTATTATAATCCCCATTTTATAGATAAGCAAACTGAAGCTAAGAAATATTAAGTGACTTATCCAGGGTCACACAAAAAATAAATCTATGGGGCAAGATTTGACCTCAGTTTCACCTCACTATTAAGTCCAGCACTTTTTTTTCCACAATGCACTAAATAGCTGCGTCTTCCCTGCCTACATAAAACTCAGGATTTTGCTACTCTTAGTGAATCTGAGATATGAGGTACAAGAGAAAAACAAGTTAGGCTCATAGTCTGAAGGGGTACTATGAAAGGCCAAGGTGTGTATTGATTCTGCCTCGGGAAGTACACTTATGATAGAAGTGGTCATAGGAATGTCTTAAGTTTATATCCTTAGTTAAAAAGAAAGAGAGACTATAACAGTGGGTTGGGTTCTGAATCCCAGACCTAGGCTAGTAAACATAATTATCTTTTGTCTGAGTATCAGAGCTACCCCCCTCCCCCACCCCAAACTGTAGTCTATGAACCAATGGACTCAAGGAAATATTTATGCAGCAGTCAACTATAGGAGTTTATGAAAAGTGAAGCTAATTCTCCAAAACATAATTCACAAAAGAGCGATGGAACCCACCTATAAACAAGCACTGATTGTACCTGCCAAAGAAGTAGGAAATGGGGATAGTTCAGTTTACAACTGGCCACCAACCGTAGGAGAAATCTCTTCCTCTTGGGTTATTCCTCGCGAGTTACCTTCCTTTCCTTATGGCCTGGAAAGAGAAAAACCACAGTTTTGACTACTCTCAACCTGCCACACCACCCCAGATTTCAATCTTTCTTCATCTCCACTCTCTATCTCTTCTGAGGTGTTAGGAGAAGTTACTTTCTCCTTTTCAAGTGTTGTCTCTTATTTTTGACTTGTCCAAGTCAAATTCCAAACCATGCAACATGTCCTTGCCTTGGAACATGTGGGGAAACTCCAGATCCCACAGGCCTTTCATCTACTTCCCAGCAACCCCTAAAAGGATACTTTATAATTAAAATGTCTTTTACAGAAAAGAAAGTTGGGGGGAGTTATTCTGGTCTTATTACACTTTTCTTAGCAGCCTCTAAGATCTGGAGTACGGGCGACACTAGCTTCCTTAACTATTCTTTACACGAGACACGCCATCTCCAATCTCCCTCAACCCTTTCCATGCCCCAAATGTTTTCTTTTTTATCTCCGCCTCCAGCCTCTCTGGTTTTCTTTAAAACTTACCTCAAACTGCATATTCTTCGGGACATTTCCCACCCACCCACCCCAGCTACCAGCATCTTCCTCTCTGTTACTAGCCCATCTCCTCAAGATGTAGCTTATATGTGCCTAGTTATTCACATATTACATTTTCCATTAGAATGTGAAATCCTTGAGAGCAGGAACTCCCCAAGTACACTTTTTTTGGGGGCGAGGTGTTCTCGGCACATAGCCCAATGCCTTATGTATAGTAAGTACTTAAATTCTTCCTGATTGAATGTCCATTTTGGTACATTTAAGAAACTCATGTAACTATTGGCTAAAATGAAGATTGGATATTGTCTTAGGGTTGCACTTGTATAGGACATTCATTCTTACAATGTATAACCCCAGATAACTGAGAAGTAACAAGACCTGTGTTATGCCGTTGAAAAAATAATTTCTGTGTGACCATGGGTGATTACTCGGCCTCTCAGTGCTCTGGGAAATGTTCTAAGACTCTATTTTATTAGTAAGGGAATTAGGGAAGCACATCAGCATAAACTAAAAAGGAAAAGTTATTAGTCAATGGTGGTTAAGATCTCTTTCAATGAAAAACGACAATTAGCAAAGGGTAACAAAATTTTGAGATAGTCTTTAAAATACTGAAACATGAGAAGGTAGAATATGGAAGATACAAAAAATATGAAATAACTAATTTTTTAAAATATATATGGAATTTCATTTTGAAGATGATCAATGTTCTACTTTTTGTGAATGTTAAAAACTTTCTTCAATGTGCAAAAGCTCTTTGTGTATAATTATGTAGTCATGAAATGATCAGTCACACATAGAATAGAAAAATTGAGAGCAATTTTGTCACCAGTTTTGCTTATTTACTTGGGAATTAGATCTACATGTTCAAATATATGTATTTCATTAGAAATGCCAAATATATGCAAATAAGAAATGCAGTTTTAGCGGAGGATGAGAACTTATATTCTAATGCAGTTAACATAGAAGAAAGTCAGCATTTATGTAATTCATAGAAAATCACTATCCAGACTTCTGTTATTGTATCTTGTTACTGTATAATTCTATGTGGCATTTTGAAAATGAAACATTTTATTTAAAATATGCTAAGAGATTATGTAATTCTATTTACCCTGCTTTTAGACAATATGAATAAATATAAAATTTGAATTAGAAATGTCTATGGAATTACATTATTTTCAAAATAAAGTCATATTTAATTCAGCAAATATGAAAAAAGTATCCACTAAGGAGGATATGAAAGAACTATGTGGCATGGTCATTGCTGTCAAGGACCTTTCAATTCAGTCTGTCACATAGAAGGAATAAAGAAATTGCAGGAAAATATAATATAAAATGTAACTGAGTGCAGAGTTTTGTGGTACAAACTGTGTGAAATAGCACAATGCCAGACACATAGTAGGTATTTAATAAATGCTTATTAATTGGCTAATTAATCTAATTCCATTGAAATGAAAGGAGATATTCATAGATCATTTAATAGCATGAGAAAATTTGCTTAGCCCTAGCATTAAAAAATTAAAAAATAAATAGTCATCAAAGATAAGACATAGTTGGTAATACTTGGCCTCCTTTCCCGTAGACCAGCGATAGGGAACCTGCAGCCTCAAGGTCCTCAAGTTTGGCCCTTTGACTGAATCCAAACTTCACAGAACAAATCCCCTTAATAAAAGGATTTGTTCTGTAATACTTAAGACTCAGTCAAAAGACCATACCCAAGGACCTAGAAGGCCACATGTGGCCTGGGGGCCACAGGTTCTCCACCCCTGGTCTAGACTGAAATAGGTTTGGTCAGCAGGGTGTAGGACTACTCTCAAGTCTAAAGAGCCCAAATTCCACACAGAGAAACCATTTAGGTGATCTGATCAAGGAACCATATCAACATGTTCTAAGACCAATAGGAAACTGCATCAGTTGAATTTCTCCTGACTATTAGCCCTATGGCCCAGTCAAACATTAGCTGTAGCTTCCTTGACTTTTAGAGAAAGAACTAGTCTACATACGTCAGGAGTAAAGTAGCGCTGGTCCATTTTGATTGATCCTATTTCACAAGTGCTACTAATTTTGCTTCTAAAATAGCTCTCAAATCTCACTCATTATTTCTCTTCTCACTCACTGCCCCCCGATTTGTATTACAATCCACTTGAAATAGTCAATAAAATGTTGTTATTTTTAATGTCTACAATGTCCACCTTTCCTTCACTGCAGGTTAACCAATTTTATGTACAGAGCTGATCAGAGCCCATCACTCTGTGTACTGTGTCATTGCCTACCACTTGGAGTCCAAACTGTTAACTTGGCATCCAAGTCTCTCTACAATACGGAATGTGCCCATCTTTTCTGGCATATACCCATGTGATGTATCTCATACACATTTCTACCTAGACCACACTACATTCTAACTGGACTATTATCTGCCTTTTTTATATGTTTCCCTGCATCCACACTTTTGTTCAGAGTTGTTTCCTATGCCTGGTGTTCAATTCATTTCAATAAAGAGTTATTGAATTGTTCTGTGCGGGATAATTTGCTAAGTACTGAATGAGATGCCAAGTTTAGAAAACACTTGGCTCCTCCTGTCATAGAGCTTACGGTCTAGTAGAAGAAGCATGATACACATGTGTAAGTATTTATAATACATAACAAACACATCTGAGAGGAGGAAGCAAAATGCTAAAAGCACTCTGAATAGGGAAAGGTTACTACATACTTGGGAATTAGGGAAGCCTTGCTAGGGGATGTAATATTATTTGGCATATAATGGATGGTTAGGAATTCAAAAAGAACATGCAGCAGAGGGGATTCTAGGGACAGAGAACAGAATGACCAAGCAATTGAAGTGGGAAAAGTGGAGAGTAATTATGTAGAAATTGGTGTACTTCAGTTTGACTGATTATATCGAATTCTTGGAAGGATGAGATAGGAAGTACTCAGAAAGAGGTCGGATGGCAGTAAAGGATTCCAGACAAGGAAGTTTAAATTTTATTCTCTAAGTAACATATTTTCCCTTGCATCTCTGCCTTCTGATGTTTGAACCCCTTCAAGACTCAGTTTAAAATTTATCTCTTCTAAGTAGCATCCTTTTATCATTTGAAAATCATCTATATTTCTTCAGTGTACTATTACATTCTATTTTTCCCTATATTTATATATGTTACTGTGTAGCAGTATATGTATACTACCCCCCTCATCACAGGAAATTAAGGCTTGTCCTACTTAACTTTCTCTTTTCCCCAGTGCAACACATTGAACATAGAAGGTGTTTAATAAATAACTATTAAATGAAGGGATGATAATTTTTTCTAAAGCAATAGATTTCTCTTGATGAATATAAGGTGTAATTTAAGATCAATTTCTATTACTTTTTTACATTTAGAGGGGAAAAAAAATCAATTGATCTCCCTTGCCTTAATTTTCTTTGAGACGTTTAAATACTTTTTTTTCCTGTAAATGGTCCTAGGCATTTCAGTTAAGATTGCAGATTGCTTCGAATAGCTAGAGGCAAGCCTTATCTTATTTCTGTTTCATTATGTGAAAAATATGTCTTTACATTAAATTATTATTTTAGTAAATGTTATTATTTAACATATACTTAGTACTAATGGTGCGTTAGGTACAGAACAAGTTGTGGCCCAAATATGTCTTTCCTTTTTTATAACTTCTGTTATAGCCAGCTTTGAAATGTTCTATTGAGTTTTCTTTGGCATCATAGCCCAAACTCATTTTGGAGGGAAATATGATCAAAGAGATGAAGACTGCATTTCATTGATAACTACAGAGCAAAAGAGGAGGCTACTGCCCCCAAATGCTGAGACACTAACATACAAAGATAGCAGCCATGGGAATGGGGCAGAAACCAACAGGGAACAGGATGATGGTGGATGCCTGCCCCATGCAGTATCTCCAGTTCCTCAAGCAGGTAAGTACCCTAGACATGCAACAAGTTGTGACCTCCAATCCAAAGTCCCAAGTTAGGTAGGGTTCAAACCTATTTAGCGTTTTAGGCTAAAAACTGATGTAGCACTAATAGGAGACTGCCCCACCACCCACCGGGCATGGTGGTGGACTAGTCTAAATGACTGGATTCAGAGTGTTTTCTGATTTTACTGATAAGCAAATAGGGATGGGGACTAGGGACACAAAACTTGATCTGGGCCATAACAAGCAAGAAGCTGGGGAGGGGGGCAATGATGGTGTCTGGGTAAATTAAGCCTTAAAATACATGAATCTTGGGGGCTGGGAACATGCCAGTACTCCAACTGGTTTTCACTGGCTAGTAATAACTCAGAATATGTCACTTTAATTTTAATAAGAAAAGTTATTGATTCAAAGGAGACACAATAGTGTAGTGGGAAGAGGGTGAGATGCGCAGTCATAAAACATGGGTTCACATCATGACTGCCAATTGTAAGCCACTTCTATAAGTCTCAGTTTCCTTATCTATGACTATGGACTAGAGTTGGACTTCCATACAATTCTAAATCTATCATCCTAAGAAAAAATGCTCTCTCTTAAGATGCTGTTATGTTCACCTGCAGTTCTCTCATGAAAAAGTATCAAATCAGATCACGATTTTGTGGTTTGTTGTTTAATCGTTTCAGATTCTTTGTGGCCCCATAAACAAAAATAACCATGATCCAAATATAATGATATGACTGTAAGTCTTGGGAGGATGTATGATAAGATTCAAGGCATTTCAGGAAATGTTTTGAGACTATTGCCCGCAGAACATTTAGCACCTTACTTAATGTTTAAGACTAGAACTTCCTCTCTATACAATGTCAAGAACATTTAGGTGAGTATCCACAGACATTGCATTTCTTTGCCTTGAGATTTGATCATGGCTTCAGGTTCCATCATAATTACAAGCAAGTATATGTTGAGCTTGTAGGCTATGGAACTTCCAAAGTTCTTCATTTTCAGTCAGACAGAGTATCAGGAGCCTGACAGAGCAGCTAAGAGAATAGGAGAGAAAAATCACCTAACTTCACCTCACAGCTCTCCCTCCAAGGATATATCTAGAATTAGATATATTGATCTTTACTTCCAGGAATAGAAAATACTGGTTTTCACAAACTCTTTAAATGTGCAGAGTAACCATAAATACTTTCTAAACATCCCTTCTTTTCTAATAGAGTTCCCCAAATGTACCAGGAAGATATTTCATCCCTGAAAGCATGGATAAGGAATCATGCTTGTCACCGATTATTAGCTTTTTTTAGAGAAAACAGCCAGTTAGAACAAAATAAAGTCTGATTAAAGGTCATGTCCTTTCAGTACTGGAATTAGCATTTCCCTAACTAGTTAAACATATAATCCTATTGTATATCACTGGGCTACAGAAAGGAAAAATATGAAAATACCTAGCAGCAGCCTTTTACAAGTAAACTAATTAAATGCTCTAAAGCTGAGAAGTTGCAAATCCACCTAACACGATGTTACAGAGAAATTAGTGATCTACATTGTCAGAAGTTCTTCGCTAGACACTCCATAGACCTATAAAATTATACTCCCAGTCAAAAACAACCAAAAAAATTGAAAATGCTGAGAATATTTAGATAGCTTTTCGGAAACTATTTTTTAAATCACTATAACTTATTTGGATTGAAACTCTTCATTTGCTCAGCCTAAATTCAGCAGCTCAATTGTCTTCTTTTCCCCTTTTTACAAAGATCCATAGCTAAGGTAGGGGGATTAGACTTAGGCTTGGGGTGCTGACATCTAGGGCAGGGAGCCATTTCTCAGGGCAGGGAGCCACTCAGGTTAGGGGTGAGTCTGGACATCTCAGGACTCCTCTAGCCTGTTCTATCCAGCATGATATTGTTCTTTCCTATAGACCCAGGTCAATACTCCCATTGTTGTCTCATCTGCCCTTTAATGCCTACAAAGGAACAAGAAAGACTCTTGATGGACCACCACTATCCCTCCATGCTACTTCACACCCCCACTCCTGTCGGTTTTCAACTGCATCCAGATGAAAGAATTCCTAATTGTGGCTCTGGTCTTACATGTTTTTATAAAGTCTTTCTATTACCTGTGACATCAATAATGTTTTAAGCTTTTATACCTATAGATCCTTGGTGAATACTTATGGATGTTTTTATCCATAGAGATACACAACATCTGATCCTTTCTCTGTGTGTGTATGAAAATTACTGCTTTGTCTCTTTAATCTTTTATTATTTAGACTAACTTTCCCATTCAATGAGAAAAAGGCTACTTGTTTATATATTCAGTTTAGAAATACATCTATAGAATCCATTTGGAAGGTAATGATTGCTCTGCTATACTACGAAACATAATACCTATATGAAAATGAGTGCTTTCATTGTCAACACATTGTCAACAGGGAGTGCTCTATGCACCACAGCAATGTGTTTGCATAGACCCTTCCGTAGTCTTTTCACAGGTTCTAGTTGCTACAATGGATAACACGTGTTTGGGAGATGGTAGACAAAGGCTGGAGATGCAACAGCATTAACCAGATTATCAAAATGAATTAATTGAGTTTAACTTACTCACGTGTCATTGTTACACTACCATAGTCTTATTAGATTCAGAGACTTACAGGATGTTAGAACTGCAGGACCTTAAAGATCATCTAGTCTACTTCCTATATTTTATAGATAGACAAATCAAAGGCTAGGGGGATAAGAGAATGCCCATAGAAAATAAACAACCTAAGCAAATTTGAACCAAGCTTTCTTATATCTAAATCCAGTGCCTTCTCTCCTCCATGACACATATACCAGTCTTTTCTTAAAACGTATTTGTTTGAACTCAAGTAAAAAAAAAGTCAACAGAAAGCTCTGAAAAATTAAAAATAATCCATATTTCATATTTTAATAATTCATACTCATTCACTTGGGGACCAAGGAAGATGAATTCAACAGGAGAAGCTGACATTCATTTTAAGTGCCTACTATGAGCCAGGCATTGCGCTAGGCATTGAGGATGTAAAGAAAGGCAAAAACATCATCTCTCTTCCAGGAGTTCTAATCTGGTGGGGGAGATTACATGCCAACAACAAACACATAAACAGGACACACTGGATAGTCAGAGATGAAAAGAAAAATGTGCTGATTTACTAATAAATATTTCTCCATTTCCACCAAGGAATGGTTTACTATGTTTAAATAATACTGAGCAAACATGAAACCGAATTGAAATCCAAAACTTAGAATCAAATCACTGAAATCAAAGGGACAACTTCTTAGTGCCTGCTCACCACTTGAGGGAAAAATTGTTAGTTGTGAAGGGAAAAAGGTATTTTGTAACAAGATCAAGGGAAAAGGAAAAAAATATATGTATATATATGTACATATGAACTTGAAATTTTCTTCATTTCCACTTAATTTTAAATTCAATAGCATTGCATGCAATATACCAGGAAAAGTAGGACTTTTCCTGGTACTTATCCATTATGTGCTTGTAAGCACGTTGGCTATGGGGGAAAAGGTTCTGATTAATAAAAACTTCAATGCAGGTATGTATTTCAGGAAATTACAGTAAGTGAATCTGTGTTCCAGAATAAACTCAAACCCTGACCTCACAGTTCTACAAATTGGCTCCTCTTACTACAATGGCCACCTTTTTATCCACCTACCCTTCACTTTAGCTATCAGCATTCTCATTAGAGAAAGGATCACAATCAGAGCTAGGCCTCCTATGACTCCCTTAACCCCACTTTCCCCACACACAAATACACACCTCCACAGGAACATTGTTGTCAGCACACACAATCCCCAGCTGTCTTAATTCAAGGACTTTTCTGATGGCATACCATGTGTCTACCCACCATCTCTTTCCCTGCCCTCCTCAATCCCTACCCCCCACTCTCATCCCTCAGTTCCACAAATATATAGTCAAGTTTTGTGAAACTGAGCAGTAGCTGCATTTCACGAATGTCTGGGTCTTAGCTGTATGCATATTAGCTCACTGAGTGCAACTGGACCTGTCTCTGTCTCTCTCTGTCTCTCTGTCTCTGTCTCTGTCTGTCTCTTTCTGTCTGTCTCTCTGTCTCTCTCTCTCTTTCAAATGGTATTCTTAGATGCACATATCATAATTTATCAGTTGTAGTTAGCCCCTCTGTTCTGTTAGCTTCAAATCCATAGTCTCTAGAATAGTGCCATTAGAATTTTCACCTGTCAACTGCATAATTGAAAGATGTCACGGTCAGGAAAAGTTTTCCATATTATGAGATCCTAGCCCAAGGAAAATGTAAATAAACATTTCTTGGAGGCCATCAAATCCCAGCCCTTCTATTTTAAACAGTCACTACAGAAGAAAAAAAAAGTAAGTTCAATAGGATGGAAACAAATATCCTTAACTATTACCATTAAATCTTTGTTTTGATAGAAACACAAAACTTTGCTATCTTCCTTAGGACATGTTCTAAGAAAAATAACATTGTTATGTTAGCTCTACAAAACCATGCCATGTATTATTTTGTCACCACTAAACAAAATCCATTTCTGACAGAGCTTAGATTTTTTTTTTCAGAGATGTGCAGGCTTTTAAAAGACAAATAGACCTGCAAGGAATCAGCAGATCCCCCAAAGTAAGATTTCCCACTCACTTTTAAATGTTTCCACAACTCAAGAATCCTTGAAAATATTCACCTCTAATAAATTAGCTGCTTTATTCAGAAATTATCCTTATTTTTCTCCTTTGTACCTACTGATCTCTCAGAAGTTACAAAATCTCCAGAACCATTACAGAAGTCAAGGTATTCCTGTGTCTGACATGATTTTGATCTATCTTCTTTGAGAATCCAGAAGTAAAAAGCACAGAGTGAGGAGAAAGATCAGATCTCGACAGATATATGACTGAAAAGAGCTTTGTACCCACCAAAAAAGACATCCAGACTTCACAAAGATCCATCCATAAAGGAGACCCACCAGGTAAAAGACCCCTTGCTCTAGGAGCCTATTTGATTAAAAGGAACAAAAGCTCTCCCTTGTGACTGCATGAGGGAGAAATTTATATCATTGCTAGTTTCATGACCAACCAATTGGTACTGCTCTTCCATCTTGTAAACAGGTACACAAGACAACTGGGATTCATTTTAAAGATCATTAGAAAAGAGCTGAGATGGACTTAGTGAAATTTCAAAGTGGATACTTAATCAAGTGAATGCTAGCCAAAAAAAGAGAAAGGGCACGTTTTTTATTCCACAACACATGGATATCCCTGCACTGATACTGCTATATTCAACTAGAGTTGTGTCTGTAACTCCCTGCACGCTGAAACAAAAAATTCACCACTAATGTCTAATTTGATTTTCTTATCAGGCAATTAGTATATTATTAAAAATTCACGGCAGGGTCAATCTCCTGTTGATTTACATAATTAAGTTACCTTCTCTCAGTTAAATCAAGGGTGTTTCTGTAATCATTTCTAGGGCAGAGCTGGGAGGGTGGGAGAGAGGCAAGCCTACTCCCAACACAAGCTGAAGTCTGTCTGGATCGTCCACCTCCCTTTGTTTGCATTCCTTCGTGAAGTTCAACTTGGCAGCTTATGGCAGGAGATGCCCAGTTCATTTTTATTCCCTCCACGGCTAGCTCAGAAATATCTGTAAATAAATAGTTATTTCTTTAATACATGCTGAAAGCATACTTAGTGCTTGCTGAGAAGCTACTTGCTGCCTGTCAGCGAGGAAAAAAATAAACATTAGTGGAAGAAAAACCTCATGAGGTTCAGAGGTTTGGTTTAGATAAGGAGGCAAAAAGTGTTTTCTAGATTGTATTAAAATCTCAAAATCTCTTGAGTCCCGGAAGTTTGGCTGAAGGCTTCCTCTTTAGATTTT
The DNA here is from genome assembly GCF_011100635.1 of Trichosurus vulpecula. Lineage (NCBI taxonomy): Eukaryota > Metazoa > Chordata > Mammalia > Diprotodontia > Phalangeridae > Trichosurus > Trichosurus vulpecula. The sequence goes on along the minus strand of NC_050576.1, from coordinate 309,390,982 downwards.
TATTACTTTTACAACTGAAGAATAGTTACTCATGGGAGTTTGGCACTTCTCATTTGGCTCGCAGCCAAACTCAGAAAATGCAGAAGCACAAAAATGATTTTTTTAAAAGGTGATGGTTAATGCTTACAAAACATTTTGCTTCCATTTATTCCTATTGCTCATTATTGACCACTTATTAAGTGCTGGCTGTATGCAAAACATGGACAGGTGTGATGCCTGCCCAGAAGTCTACCAGAACGAAGCAGATGCTACATTTAGGAAAGAGTATCTGGAAACATAGATGCCTGTTCACCTAGGACAATGAGAGGAAATGGCACATCTCAAGGAAGCAGCTGATATTTCAATGGTACTATGTATAGTGTTTATTTTTGACAGTTGTGGCGTCCAAACCAGCTTTGCATCACCAGCATGGAATAAGAGGATTCAAGAAAGGTTCTTTGTCAAAATGCATACATTTTTAATCTTTAATCTTTAATTTTGACCTCTTTTTTCACAACTAATGTAGGGTATCCCAAAAGTCTTGTGGTTGTTCAGTCATTTTTCTGTACTGTTCAACTCTTGGTGAATTGGGGGTTTGGGGGGGTTTTCTTGGCAAAGAGTTTGCCATTTCTTTCTCCAGCTTATTTTATCAATGAGAAAACTGAGACAAACAGGATTAAGTGACTTGCCCAGGGTCTCACATCTAGTAAGTGTCTGAGTCTAGATTTGAACTCAGATCTTCCTGACTCCAGGCCTAGAACTCTATCCACTGGGCCCAAAAGTCTCAGTGCAGTTTTAAGGTTTAATAGGTTAAATTTCACTAAGAGTTTTGGAAAACTTAGATTAGATATATGGTCTAGACCTGTGATTTCAAGGTATAGAAAAGTCCTAGTTTGAAAACCCTTCCACTGCCACAGATTTTCTTTAGACTTGTCTTTAACTCAGAGCTTTGTCTAAATGTTGTATGGGGGTTAAATGCCTTGTTTGTGATAATACAGCTAATATGTTGTCAGAGATTACAGAATTATGGGATCAGAGACTTATGTTAAATGCCTTGTTTGTGATAATACAGCTAGTATGTTGTCAGAGATTACAGAATCATGGGATCAGAGACATAGCTCGCTGAAGGGAAGGGAATGAGCATTTATTAAGTGCCTACTATGTGTCAGGCATGGTGCTAAGCACTTCACAAATATTTTCTTGTGTGATCCTCACAACAACCCCAGGAGGTAAATGCTACTATTATCCCCATTTTTACAGTTAAGGAAATTGAAGAAGACAGAGAGATTAATGAATTGGCCAGTTACACATTTAGTAAGTGTTTGAGGTCAGACTTAGACTCAGATCTTCCTGACTCCAGACCTAGTTCTCTGCTGATTGTACCACATAGCTAGAAGGAAACTAAGAGATCATCAGAGAGAATCTCCTCTTTTTTACAGATGTGGAAACTGAGGCTCTGGAAAGTTGAGTGATTTTTCTAGGGTCACATGAGCCAGAGACAGAATTTGAACCCAGCATCTCTGATTCCAGAGGCAAAGCTCTTTCTACTGTACCACACTATTTTTTATCCCATTTTGTTCTGACTCCAAAGGTACTCTATCCATTATTTCATGCTTCTTTTCTAAAGATAAGCTAAATTATTGATTTAGTTATAAATATCAGTACTTTGTTTTTCAAATCACTTTGTTAAAAACAGGATTTAAATTCATGTGCATCAAACTCTTCCTTCATGGACCATCCCTTTTCAGAAAAAAAAAATAAACCTTTTTTGCTAGATATTGGTGAATAGCTAGAAGTGAATTTATAGACAAAGAAAGCCATTTTGCTTTATACATGATTCTTCATTATTTGAGTAACCTTTTACTTCAACTCAGAAAATAGTTTTCCACATTCATATTTAGGCCTAAATCCAGATTAGGATTCAGACTCCTTAATAATAGGATATCGCTGCTCAGAACACTGGCCGGCCAATGACTGCAAGTGAATATCAACTATCTGGTTGGTTTCAGCATTCAGGTGGACTACACACTTTCTCTGAGTTGCCAAGCAACATTTAGCAAGGAAGTCAAGAGTTATGCTGTGACTCCCATTCGGTTCTTCATACACGTATTTTTGCTTTCAACTTCAAAGGTGAAAGTACTTCTTGTCGATGCAGCTTTTTAATGTAAACAGTAGCAACAGCCCTAAAAATATTGGGATGAAGACCTAAAATCAGATAAAGACTGTGTGATATTTCAGAATAACTGCATGGGGGATGGAGAAAGAGAGGGATAGAGGGCATGAAACTATTCTAGGAATTTAGGAGGTGGCATATTAAAAATAGCTGCTAAAATGCTCGGTTATTACCAAAATCTGTCATGATTTCCCCCTTATTCTCTTTCTCCAGCTCCCATTATAAGTGAGAAGCACCACCAGATAAAATAAGGACAGAGAGAATTTTTGATGAAAAGTCAGGGGCACACCTTAAAGGTATGCCTGGAAGAATGTTCATTTGAACAGGCAGAGAGTCCATGATTGACACCGTGCATGAGGGCTTTGAAAGTCACATCTTTGACATGTCATTCGTTAGAAACCCTATTATAATAACTGACAGCCATACCTAGCAGATGTACCAAGGAAATGTTGTGCCAATTTATTCCCTAAAAACATTAAATATAATGAATTTTAATATGAAATATGCCACAAAAGAACCTAGAGCTGCTGTTTCTTGTTGACAAGGTAGGGACTGCATATCACGTGAGAAACTGTGAGAGGTATAAAGGTTGCAAGTGACAAAGACTATATCAGATAGATACAAGAGACACATAAAACTAGATGAAGGGAGTACTGGTCATTGGTGTGTTAAAAAATGTAACATCTTTTTAGGTTTAAAATTTCTTTAAGAGGAACACAAGAGGGAGTGTTGTATAGTGGATAGAAGGCTAGCCCTGGAGTCATGAAAAACTATGTTTAGCCCAGTCAATGACACATTCTTATGGAATGACCATGGATAATTATTTAATCTTTCAATGTTCAAGGCTGTTCTCTAAGACTATAAGTACTTAAGTACTATAGGTATAGAAAGTGCTAATCTGCAATGGGCAGAGGGAATTTTCCCATCCAAAAAATTTCCCACATTAATGAAACTACAGGGCCCTCCCTTTTCTTAAGAGGAACACATTATAGAATCATATTCAGCAATCTTACTGAATAATCGTTATCCATCAAACATTCGTTCTTGATAATCCTGGGAGTGCCTGAACAATGAGCATGCTCTATATTGAAAATTCCTCTTCATAACAGAAAGGATCAGAATTCAAACATAAGAGAAATGAAAAATACTTGATTTCCTCCCTCTTTATGTAGTTAACTATTTCTGAGAGATGAATAGTGTGGGGGCAGGGGGTGGGGAGACAGAGTCCATCATAAAAAAGAGGGGAACATAAGAAGCCTCAACCATGAAAGTCAGCATTTCCATTTGCTGGACAAGTTTGTCCCCTTTATGTACATACAAGAAAGGAGGAAGAGGGTTATTGAGAATAGTTGATATGCTAGTCATGCTACCATCTCTTTTTAATAATTAATTTAACATGGTCATTTTAGTACTGTACTACTTGTCTATGACCCTTTCCAATTTTCTTTCTGTACTCTTTTTTGTATTTTATAAATGTTTCATTGATGCACTCCTTTCTTTTCTTCTTTTTTTTGCTATCACTATCACTACCCCAGTCCTTCCTGATACAAATCCCATCTCACCCACCAAATTAAGTATGGTCAAATAAAAGAGATCTACATGTTGCCATATCTGAAGATTTATGTTTCATTACACACTCCACAGTCATCACTTCCTTGCAAAGAGTGAGGAATTATGATTCATCATTGTTCTTGTGGAGTCAGTGTTGTTCATTGAATTGATCTTCAGCATTTCAAATTTATATCTCCTTATAATATTTTTGTCATTATATACAGTTTCCTTGGTTCCACTTACTTCACTCTGCATCAGTTCACATAAGTCTTCCCAGGGCTGAATCCTTCTCTTTCATCATTTCTGCTGCTGTGATAATAAAATTTTGTATTATGTTTATAGACAATTCCCCAAATGATCATCAGCTCCTTTTGTTTATAATTCTTTACAACTACAAAAAGAGTTACTGTAAGTATTTTCATAATATGATTTTTCTCCCTCTATCTTTGATCACTTTGGAGTATACACCTAGTATTGGTGTCTCTGGGTTAAAGGTCTTCCCATTTTTAGTAAGGGCCTATAATACAGAAATCTGAGAAGCATTGGGAAGAAAAGAATCAAAAAGAATTAATATGTCATAAGATAATAACAAAGCTTCATCTTATATTTTATACACAACTTAATTGAGGGCTTTTATACATGCATTATAGAACACATTCTAGTGTCACCTCTGCCTTAGTGATTGCAGAGCTGTGGCACACAGTGGTTGAGTGATTTATAGAAAGTATCATGAGTACTTTTCTGATTTCTTCCTCCTGTTGTCTTTCTCATCTTTCTTTTAATATATATCTAAGCACTTGAAGGTCAGAATCATTGAGAATTTAGAATTCCTCTCTTTTATCTTCCAATAAGACCACACATATCCAAAAAGGTAGATATCCTTGCCCATCTGATAGTTGCAAATTTAAAAGAACACCATCAATATCAGGATAGGTATTGTTTAATGATGGCCATGAACCTTGAATCTGACAGCAAAACCTCCGTAAGTGTCTGGTGTGGTTTTAATTCTAATGGTTTATAGAGGCCATTATGCTAAGCATACAGATCCTTAGAAATTGGCACCCAGAATGCCGAATGACCAGAAGGCATGTCTCCAATTGATTAACTAATGAATTAATTAATCCAAAGGGTGTGTGTTCCTTAGGAAAGATATATGTGTCTTGGACTCTGGAATGCAAACACGGATTATTAATGCCTTTTAAAACCTGAAATTGCTATCAAATTGCAACCTTATTTTTCTGTAGTAAAAAAAAAAAACTACAAAGGGAAATTAGTAATGTAAAATTTGTTATACACACACACACACACACACACACGCACGCACGCACGCACACATCCCAATGTCAAAGACAATTTCCCCAACCTTTCAGGTGGTCCAAGTACCCTAATTTTAGTACTAGCTTTCTCCCTTGCATGGGACTTCTCATCATTGGAATTGCAATTAGAGAATCACTGTACAGTGCCCCTAATTAATGCTAATTTATGCCCGTTTAGTGACCATAAAAATGTGTCACCAATTTTTAATTGCAAGGGAAGTGTAGATAGATGAAGGTGCTAAAGAATTAGAGTGTCATTTCATAAAGGGGCCTTCAGGAATAATAAAGACCATCTGCCTTGTCAAGTTTTATACTCTGGAGATAATGCTGTACCTTAAAAATCAATGATAAATAAAAAAATACTATAAGAAGATAGAGGGTAAATTTTGCCCTTCTTCACAATTTGTATCCAACCAGTTAAGGAAGAACTTTGTGAAAGACAGTTTGCTTCAAATGCTGACTGCTCTTTTTAGAATTAAGTTTTACCAGTAACAAAGCATTTTTATGGAACAAAGGTGACATCTATTATCCACTTAGGTCTCAAGAGTATATTTTTCATAGGTTGTTAATTAAATAGTTCAGAAGGTAGTTTGTGAAATGTATCAAGTGAATTCTTTATTTATGTATGCCCCAGATTCCCAATATTCACATACTTATAAATGAGAATTTCATGTCAGTAGGTTTTTGCAGACTGCAGCAATGCTATTTCTAGACATCCTAAGCTCTCTTTTATATATGAGTCTTGGTTCTCTAGTGACTTCATATATCTAGCTAAGCACACCTGCTTGCCTGGGCTTAGAGGTAGCTGGAGAAGGCACCAAGCTTGCAATAGCACCATACGTATTATAACATTTTAGAAAGAGATGTCAGTCTTGTATCCAAGACACTTGTTCTAAGCAGTGGATTGCTTTGTTACCAGAGGCTTTTGAATCTTGGTTAAAATTGGTGATTCCTTGATTTGGGAAATTTTTAGATTTTTCTTAGTATAATCATTTAGAGCAAGTGACTTTCACACAAGATTTTGAAGAACTCAAGGATGAAGTTGTACAAGTGTTGGTTTAAATGTATAATCTGCCTTTATAAATAAGAATAGTACCAGGAACTGTGGTTGACAATATGTCTCCCATTCATGAAAGGTGTTTCAGATAAGATTCTGAGAAACAGAGAGCCTAAAGCTGTGCAATCTACAATCAGTGACAAAATCTTTGATTACATAAACATGCACAGACAACAATAAGTCCCATGCAACTGCAGATATAAAAAGTTTTTGGTGAGGAAAAACTGTATTGCATCCATCAGAAATTTTTGAGGAGTTAAATAATGAGAGAATGATGGCCAACAAAAGAATGGGATTGAGATTTTCAAAAAGCTTTTGTCAACATTTAAGAATAAAAGCTGAATTAAAAATAAATTAATGTGCAATTCGATAAAATAGTTTGGCATTGATGGGAAACTGATTTAAAGATAAGGTACAAAGAATAGAGATGGCTTTTCTGAATGGAAAAGTATTAATAGTAAGGATCGGTGTCCAAACTAGTTTTATATATATTTTTATAAATGGTCTGAAAGATGGAATGTTGTTCAGCCTTCATGTTGGAAAAGGACCAATGACATCACAGGAGATATCTTGACTTGCAAGTGAATTGGATTTGAGAAAGGCAGAGTTGTACAAAGTTGTCAGCTTCACTCTCTCTTCCACAGTTATAGCTAAAGATGGAATACAGAGCAAACAATGCAGGTTTTGAGATGACAATATGCTCTTTTAGTTCAATATCACGTCTGTGAGGATAAACTTTGAATATCTCACAAGGCTTTACGAGGAGACAGAAAGGTGATAGATGAAATTCAATGTGAGCATTTAGGAAAAATAATAAAAACAAAGAGTTATCTAATTGATTACGACACAGGAAAAGAGCTATGGGAACCTCTGGAGATTTTTTTCTGCAGATTAAAAAGTAAAATGTGTTGCTATAGTCTAGAAAGCAATAGTCAAGCACGAGCAATCGGAATAATTGCATAGAAAGGACATTGCCCTTGTGCAAAATCATGATGTAGTTATCCGCAAAGCAAGGCATGGTCTCTCCTCACTGCTTCAATTCAAAGGAAAAACTGAGCTATAAAAATCTAGAGATTTTTCTAAAAAGTCTAGGGACTAGCAGTCAAAATGTTCAATAAGATTAAGTTTTTTGCATCCCCATTTAACACACTTTCACATTCTACTTTGTAATATAGTTATTGTTGGTCATGCCATATCTCCATGAATCCTTTTTAGTCATCCCCTAAAGCATCTAGCATGGTGCCTTGCATATAGTGGGCATTCAATCAATGTTTATTGAATTTAATTAAATTGAGAGTAATGAGAAACTTTCATGTGAGCAAAGACTCATTTGGTAAACATCTTCACTCTAGAAAAGTCAAAGCTTAGAGGGGATCTAATTGATCTCGCTAAAATCACAAAAATAATAAATAAAACCATAGGATTTTAGAATTTGTATCAGAAGGGACCTCTAAACACATCAAGTCCAGGAACAGAAAGTTGGAGTGATTTAAGCAGTATATTCAGAATCTGAGATAGTCTGGCTATGCTCCTTATCCTCCCCATTCTCCTCAGTATTGTGTCAAAATCCAAATCCAACCAGTTAGCAGCACACTCAATTTCCTGACCTGAGACAAAATCTTGATTGCTCTAACCTAGGTACAAGTCTTGCCTGCACTGATTACGTTTAATCATGATTATGCAGTGTTGAAATAGAGAAACTCAATGTACTCAAACTAAGCAGCAGAAGGATGTCTTTCTCCTCCATTAACAGTTAAAACCGGTATCATAAATCTTGTTTCACTGTGGATTAGAGCTCCCTAATCTCTCTCTTAAGGAAGGCAGACAATAGGCAGATCTCTTTTTAAGACTGTTTTTCCATACTAATGTTTTCAATTATCTTTCTTCCTAGGTCTTTTCTGTGGACCAAATTTCATATCACTGAGAGTAATGGCATTATTCTCTCTATCTTCCTGCTCAAAACCTGAAGGTAATCTTCAAATAGAATCCTTTGTCAATGAATCTAGAATCCTTCTCAGAATTATGGCTCAGATCATTCCCTCACACATTTATAAATAGAATTTCCTCCTGCCCATTTTCCCAGCTTGTAGCCTTCACTCTCCCCCAAAACAGTTTTTCACACTATTTCCTAAATGATTTTCCAAACCAGCACTACATTATCTCATTTCACTCTTTATATCCATGCAATGATTTCATATTACCCAAGGGTTCAAATGCCAATATTTTATTATTACTTTCAAAAAGTTGTAATAAATTAGCTCAGTCCTCATCTTCCCTCATCTAATGCCACATCCCAGATCATGCCTTCTTTTCTAGATAAGTACAACTTTTTGCCATACTCTATACTCACATCTCTCTCTCCCTTTGCCCTGCTAGTTCAGATGTGGAAACATATTTTTTTTAGCATCACAGCTGTTTGTTTCCTCAAAGTTAATTTCCTTAATAACCTTCCTTCATTGTACCTCGTACTACCTCAACCATACTTTCCTTAATGGATCAACATCAGCTATATTTATAGTGGGCTGTTGTATGAATTTTGGGTCTAATTTATTGAGCCATGTATGTATAAGCACCTACAAGACAGAACAGCTAGGTGGCATGGTACAGAGAGCCCTATCAACCTGGAGTCAGGAAGACCCAAGTTTAAATCCAGCCTCTGACACTTAGGAGATGTATGAACATGGGTAAATCACTTAACCTCTATTTCAGTTTCCTCAGCTAGAAAATGGTGCTAATAATAGCACCCATTTTATAGAGTTGTTATAAGGATCAAAATCAATGACATAATATTTGCAAAACCTTTAGTGTAGTGCCTAACACTATGGTAGGCGCTTAATAAATGCTTATTCCTTTCCTCTTCTATTATATGACAAGAACTATGCCAAACCTTGGAGATGCCAAGACAGAAGTGAGTGTCAGCAATAAATAAATATATATAAAATATTGATAAATAAATACATATATAATATTTGTGTGTAACATATACTATATACATACATGTATATATACATATGCATATAATATACATGTATGTTACATATTGATGTATACATAAAATATACCACATATAACAATGCATATGTGCATGTATACATACATATATATATATACATACATATGTATACATAGGTACACAATAAAGTCCTGAGCCTAGCATATTGTTAAGTACCCTATGAACCCTTAGGAGATTCTTTTTTGCCCAGGCGGCTTATTGGATACCCCCAATGAAATAATCAATAAACATTTAATAAGTAAGTGCCTACTATGTGTTAGACCCTGTGCTAGGTGCTAAATAGCCAAAAGTGAAATCGTCTTCACTCTTAATGGAGTTTACTTCTTCTCAATAGGGTCATTTTGCACATATATAAGAATATATTAAAAGGGTGCACATGGATCTGTGGTCTACTAGGTTTGATTTGGAAATTCCTCCAGCGATGAATATCGCTAACCCTCCGTGTTTTTCCGTCCTGTGACACTCTTAAAAAGGTCTTCCTAGAAGTATGCCACAGAGGGTGGAGACCTTTAGATTTTCATCCCTCATCCTCACCATATGACCAGCCCATCTTCTCTTCCTATCACAAAACTCCTAAATGACTTTGTCTCCTCATTTTCCCCCAAAACTCCTCTATGTTACAGCTGGTTCACACCCACCATGTGCCTTTCTATCACCCACTCTGATGTTCATTTTAATTTCTTCAGAGATTGATGTATTGTATGTTCTATTGACATGCAGAAACACTTATAAAATGCTTATCTTGTATATATTTTATATTTGTTTTGGTAACCTATGAAATGAAGAACAATGTAAAATATGTACCAGATAAATACAAGATGATTTCTTTTAGAAAGTCCCAAGTGCATTCCTCAACTGACACTGCAGATTTCCCATACTGGATAAACTGATATTTTAGAGAAATGAATAGTAAGTAAAGAGTGAAAATTATTTATTCTGTCCATCTCCTCCTTTGTAAATATCTGGATGTTTTCAAACCTGAGCAACACAATGTAGTCACAATGTGATTTCCCACCCCCCCCAGATAATGTCCCAATTCTGAAAATATCCCCGAAATCATGTAGTGCCAACTTCACTCATCAACTATTTAAGTAATACATGGCTATTTGGGAATTTTTTTGCTGACAGATTAAAAGCAGTCTTCCCAATTTCTCCTGAGCTTTTAATCCAATGGCCCTGTATTTAACTCTGATTCTATGGTGTCAATAAATGGTAATTTAGATTACCATTCAGTACATTAAATGTAGATGTCTTCATACTTCAATTTTAATGGACAGATACCACTAAGTTTATATGCCAGAGCAAACTTGGGCTGGGTTTTTGTTTTGTTTTGTTTTGTTGTTTTATTTGTTGTTCTTGTTAAGGTTAAGCAAATACTTTTTTTTTCCTTGACAACTTAAATAATAAAAAGGCAAGTTTTACTCTCAGACATTTTAAGGCTACTGAGTACATTCTCTTGGCTCCCATGAGGCTCTAGGGCCTTATCAAAAGATAGAACAGAGACAGGAAATAAAAAAGGAAAAAAAAAACAGGACCAAACCAGCCTCAAAAATAAAAAGCAAAGAAATCAAAGGAAAACAAAAGGAAAATTTTTTTTCCCCTTTCTTACCAAATTCCCTATGGTAAGGTTTTTAATGCTTCAGAATGTCTTTGGAAGCAAGCATGGTTATCTCATTCACATCAGCAAGGCTATCCTGGGGATTTTATTACAAGAGATGTGAAAAGGAAGCCTGAATCCTGTTTCCGACCAATTCAGGGTCACCTCTAGCTACAATGCTTTCTGTGTTTGGGCGAACAGTTATACAATACATAACCTCTAGTGGTGTTTTCCCCTCCTTTTTATTAGTTAAGGACATTAACAAAAACCAGGGCTTCCTCCCTCCCCACCTTGAAATGAATCTCATAGTCAATAGGTTAACAAGAACCTTGAGAGGATTGCCGTGAGTGGTTTCTGTGAGTAGATGTTGAAATAGATTGTATTACCCAGGAACAAGTTTTACTTGAATTTCTTGTTTCTCCTTTTCATTCCTCCCTGATCTGAGTTTTTGAAAGAACTCATACAAGGTCAGTTTAATAGAGACAATATATTGTTTCTCCTAATATCAAAATGTACCTTTTCAAAACATATAGGCTATTATGAAAGTGGATCAAGATATTTGGCTGTGGACTTTAAGATACTTAAACCTCCTGACTGCCAATAATAAAAATAATCAGTCAGCAGAGGAACTGACAAGTGGAATTTTTATAGCTGCTGGCATGCAGAGATTGTACTAAGAGATACATTCTTGAATATATGGAATAAAAGAGAGAAAGGGTGATCTATATGGGAGTAAGAAAAGTGTGAAGTTTAGATATCCAGCTAAATTTCAGATACTTGGGAACTGAGCAAATACACTGAAATTGTTTATGGTTCTTAACGGATTATTTAGGTGTTTGCTGCTTCATGATAACATTGGTTATGACACAGAGTCATTATGGCTATATTGATGAAATGATGTCTGGAGATGGCCTGATAAACACTCCAGAAATGCTATTTATGATTGGGGAAGCTGTGCTAGTTGCTTTCTGGCTTGCTTGGAATTAAAGTAAACACCCCTGAATACAGAATGTGGGGGAAATTCAAGCTGTGATAGCAAAGCTGTAGATAAAGAAAATGAAAGAACCCAATTGAAGTGTAAAGGGCAAAGAGAGCACATACATATACAAGCCTGGACTTTCAGGTAATCATGTGGTTCCCACGTGATGCAGAGAAGATGGAGGAGGAAAAATCAGAAGACCACAGTTCAGTGAAGATCTGTAATTGATTAGAATGCCCACAGCAGCGTGAGACAACTGGAAGAATCAATTAAAGATTAGAGATGAGTTGTGATGGCAAGCAGAAAGCTCTTAAAAAATCAAGTGCCACCAAGAAGAATAAATGAAATCTTGAGAGCTGATGTACTGAGGGAAAGGACAGTTTATGTGTATGTTCTTCCGGGATACTTTCTATACTGGTACTCTCATTATGATTTCACTATCAACCTACACAGGTGAGCGTTTAAAATGTACGTACATTTTATATGTCTGTAACCACACTTGCACACATACAGCCCTTCTAGCATCTGTGTTTTCCTTATTATCAAGGCTTCCAGGAAAGGGAAGACTGTTTTTAACAAGAGACAACAAAAGTGAGCAAGGGGGAAGCTTAAATAAATTTTAAACTAGAAAGATTTAGTTTCATTTGCCTAAAGTCATAGATTTTTGAAAACTCATTACCAATTTTCATATTAGAATGTACTATTAGAATATAGCCTTATGGAGGACAAGGACATCCAGAATATAATATTAGAATGTAACACTATTGAGGACAGGGTCTGTCTTGCTTTTGTATTTGTAGTCCCAGAACTTACCTCAGCACAGTAAGCACTGAATAAATGCTGTTCATTCATGCATAACATTGCCAGTTCTGGAACTGCATTCTGATAGGAATGAAAAAAAATATATATAAGTTGAATCCAAAGTAGAAAATGATTTCTTTTTTGTAGGGGGGAAGGCAGGGCAATTGGGGTTAAGTGACTTGCCCAAGGTCATACAGCTAGTGTGTCAAGTGCCTGAGGCCAGATTTGAACTCAGGTCATCCTGACTCCAGGGCTGGTGCTCTACTCACTGCCACGAAAATGATTTTTAAAACAATTTTTATTTGGTTACAGAAGTTTTCCTTATGGTTACATTTGACTGCATCACTGATATTCTGGGCCATCTACATATCAAATCAGTCCCTTTTTCAGGAGCAGCTTAAAAGCTATATACCTTCCCATGGGGCCCACTTGCACCCCACTATGTAGTGGAAAATGACTCTTTGCCAGGTGCAAATAGCAACAGATATAAAAGAATTTCTTCTCTCTCTAAGTTTAAAATTGTCTTAGATGAAGGGAACATTTCATTTTCAGAGGTCTTTCCTTCCAGGTAGTGGATAAAGTAAAAATTAATAGCCATAGTGGGAGATGCTAATAGGTGACGTAATCAGAGTAGGTCTTGAAAACATGAGTTGCTGTGAAATCTTTGATTCATATGATCATGGAATCTATGCTAGGAATGAGCCTAAAAATTACTTTCATTCAAGGCATGCATCGTATGTCCATTGCATTTCAATAAGGGGCTATCCAGCCTCTATGTGACGTCCTCCAGTGGTGGGGAACTCACTATCTTATGTAGCAATGTGAGTATTCTACCAGCAGATAACTTAGGTTTGGAGATATAGGTTGTGTAAGCCAACCATAACCACTTTAGCTAAGAGCAATGGTGATAGATGGAGTGATCAGGAAGGTAGGGGGCATTTGAACACAGAGTGATAATGTTAGATAAACAAAATGGATTTTGTGAGAAATACAAGTAGTGTATGGGATGCAATCCATTTCTCTGTCTAGAGTCATAAACTCTCATCTTCTGTCATACTATATTTAAAAGTCAGCAAGGAAACCATAAGGGCTAAAAAAAAAGAATTCAGGACTGTATGAATGCACAATGGTAGGAGATCAGTATACCTCTTGGTATTCTGTTATATAATAAAAAAAATTGCATATGTAATTTGCATTGCATCCATGGAGATGCCTCTAAGAACCTGCTTTCACGCTGGTTACCTGGGGATTGGCCATAAATATTCAAGCCAAATGTGTCATAGTATGTAAACATCAAAAATATAGTCCATTAAGTATGCTCCCCTTCACTTTTGCAATAGTTATTTCTATTTATGAGATAGTTTCATCAATATGAATTCCTAAAGTGTGCAGAAATACATTACGTTAGCAGAAGTGATAACTTTTCATATGTTCTCATTATTACATTTGAATATTGTTAGCTTAGAAAACAACAAACGCTAAAGGTATCTTTGTGACATAGACTAAAGATTTAGAGGTCATCTTGTCCTACCTCCTAATTTTTCAAATGAGGAAACTTAGAAAACATTTCCCAAAGCAATAAGTCAGAGGGCTGAGGCATCTACAAGATGAAGAGATGGACATGTATTTGAAGAAAGTCATAGGAAAGACAAAAGAGTAGGTAATGTTTACATCACATGTTAAGTTCTGGGCTCATTCTGCGCTGTTTAACATTCCTTTTAATGATCTGAATGAAGACATACGTGGCAAGATTTTCAAAAATGTAGATAAAAGATGGGAGAGATAGTCAACCTATCAGATGACTGAATCCATATCCAAATACATCTTGACAGGATAGAATGTTTCATCTAACAGAACAAAATTTCATAAGGATAAATATAAATTCTTACAAAAAACCAACTTTACAAATGTTAACAGCAGATGTGCCTAGACTTCAGTTCTTATGGGGAAAAAAATATTCCAGGCTCTTTGTATGTGTGTGCGTGTGTGTGTGTGTGTGTGTGTGTGCGCGCGCGCACTTTGGTGGGGTCTGTGAGATTAATACAATCAATGGTATGAAACAACAGTCACATAGGTAATTCAATCTCAGGCTGCATTAAAAGAGTGCTGAAGTCTACGAACTTTATAGATTCACTGAACTCTTTCCTCATAAGAGCACATTTAAAAATTGCATTCATTTTAGGACACTACATTTTTAAGGACATTGAGAAGCTGGAAAATGCCCAGAGGAAGGTAATAAGGAGGATGAATGGTTTTGAAATTACACCTTATGAGGATCAGGTGAAGTGCTTGGGTGTATTTAGTCTGGAGAAGAGAAACTTAAAGGGAGCATATAGCTATCTTCATGTATTTGAAAAGCGGACATGTGGGAGAAGGTTTAGATGTTTTCTTCTCGACTCCAGAAGGCAAAAGCCAGTGAATGACAATATAGAAAGGTAGATTTCAGTGAGAAATAAGGGAAAACTTCCCAAGAATTAGTGCTGGACCTACAGTCAGGAAGATCTGAGTTCAAATTGACATTAGATACTTAGCATCTGTTTGAGACAAGGCAAGTCAGTAAACCTCTGCCTGCCTCATTTTTTCTCATCTGTGAAATGGGGGTGTTATAATACCCCTTTTTGCCCATGGTTGTTTTGAGGATAAAATGAGATAGCATTGATAAAGTACTTTGCAAACCTTAACATGCTGTATACATGTTAACTGGTTTTGTTAGTTATTATAAAGTGGAATTCTCTGCCTTGAGACATAGAGGATCCACCACTACTATAAATCCTCAAGTAAAGGCTATAGCAGTCAGAGGTGTCAGATCCTCGTCTGGCCTGCCTGACACATGGAGCCCACAAGACTACCAAGGGCAGCTGGATTCAGATTAAAAAAGCCATTGGAAAATATTTTTATAAAATAAAATTACAATAAAATAGAGATAATATTACAATTTAAAACTAAGTCAACATGTAGTGCTCAAGGATCCTTCTGTGCAGCTTGGTGGTCCCCCTTTTTATTTGAGTTTGATACTACCAGGTTTGCTAATCATTTACACAGAATATTGTAAAGAGGAGTCTTGCTCAGATATGTACTTGATGGCCCTTTTGTAAAGCATAGGGCACAATTTAATTGCCTTGTAAGTGGTAATCCTTTGTAAGCTTAAAATATACAGTCATTGGGTCTCTCCAGTGAGTGAAAGATGACTAAAATAAATCACTCAATAATTCAACCAAATAATAGGCATTTATTAAGGTTACTATGTGCCAGGCACTGTGCTCAGTGCACAGGGCTCTGGGAATAAGAAGGAAGACAAAAAGAGAAAGCCGTAGAAATTCTCATAGAAAATTTTGTAGAAATTTTTGTAGAAATCCAAAAATATTTTTATTCATTCATGGTTATTTGAGACTTTAAACAAGTTGAGATATCCTATTGCAAACAAAATGGCATGAAAACAACTGGTCTTGCATATCAGTCCTACGCTAGTAGCTCTTACTTATAGCTATAAAAGGATTTTATGATTTTCCAACAATAGTATCAAACTCAAACAGAAACTGGGGACACTAAGCCATGCATAAGGATCCCTGTGGGTGAATGTTGACTTTATTTTAAAATGTAATAGTATCTACTATTTATTTTATTAAATATTCCTGAATTTCATTTTAATCTGATACCGGCCATACTCTGGAATGTTTCCAAGATTAGCTTGAGCCTGGACTGGTCACTACTAGTCATCAGTAAGTAATTAATTTGCATCAATTAGCTTTAACAAAGATATATTTCCTTCGAAGATAAAGCAAGAATAAAAGTATAAACCTCTCTCCCTCATACCTCAGGAGGCACACTCTCCTTTACTACGTTGCTCTCTGGGAACAGCAATCATAGCATTGGCTCAGTTCTTACATAGCATTGGTGCCACCAAGTTTACAGCTTAGACTCTAATTCTCACACTCCTAGATACCTTGTCTCTTAGAGTCTCACTTGATCTTTCAAAATTCACAAGACACCTTAATCAAAAGACCAAATGCTAAGGCAGGCAAATAACTGAGATCATTCAAGAGGTTATGTATCTATTTTATAGCTTTTTGTCTCAAATAATTCTGTCATCAAAGGAG